>NC_064921.1:372665451-372978201 GCF_023897955.1 Schistocerca gregaria | reverse complement strand
CACTTCCACTGGCCACCTAACTCCCCATACATGAACATTATTATGCATATCTGGGATGCCTTGTAACGTGCTGTTCAGAAGAGATCTGTACCCCCTCGTACTCTTACGGATTTATGGACAGCAGGATTCATGTTGTCAATTCCCTGCAGCACTACTTCAGACACTGGTCAAGTCATTGCTCCGTGGTGTTCGATACTTCTTGCGTGCTCGCGGGAGCCCTAGGTGAAATTAGGGATGTGTACCAGTTTCTTTGACTCTCCCGCTTATTACCATTGGTATTGCGTGATGAAGGTATTGATTGTGTGTTGGCGCTGGTGTTCTTTGTAGAATTGGTGGGGAAGAATTGAAAACGTAAATCTGGGCAGCTAGGCGGCGAATTGAACTGTGGTCGGGCAGAACGCCGGTTCAGTGTCTTCCATCGATCCCCGTCGCCCACTCGCGGTGAAATAAGAGTATTAGCATCAAATAAGAGAAGTTTGGTGGGAACGTTAAGGACGCCGGCGGTGGACTGAGCGGTGGGAGAGCGGGCGGCAGGTGGCAGGTGGCCTACCCTAGGGCCGCCCACGCCGCTGCAGCCTTGGCCGTGGCCGTGACAGTGGCGGCGGGAGCCGGTGCGCCGGTCCGGCCGGAGAAAGGCCCAAGTGTGTCAGCCCCACTTCGCCGCCCGGCCACCACGTGCCCGCCTCTCCGCGCCTGCCGCAGTGTTGTTGTGCTTGTGGCCGCGGCGTGCTGCCTGCGCTCCCAGGACCGACGTCTCGAGAACGCCACGCCGCCCTCACTAGCCGCCCTCACGGTACGTCTGTTCACTCAGCACGCTCGCTTGCTCCGTAGCCACTTCTCCGCAATCTGCTTCGGCCGCCCCCACACGATTTCCGGTTTCTGTCACAAAGGTCAACCGGAGCGTGTGCAGGCCAGTTGAACGGAGGAACATCGAAATTATATTGTTTACACTTGAGCGGGTGATCCGAACCGGACTGCAGCAGTTGATCGGTGAATCATCTGTGCATGTGCCCCGACTAGTGCGTTCTTAATAGTCGCCTGAGCAGGTTACATACCTAGAGTGCTGCTGACATTTTGTTTTTGCGTCGGCACTCGACAAGGTGAAAAGTGTTATCGTCGTGGTACTTTTTTTTTAATTTATTGGCTTTCAGGCGTGCTCATACACTTATCACAGCAGTGGAATGTCAGTTATGATCATTCGAACGTGAGGACACCACAGCAACCAGTCCCCGAGCGGAGAAAATCTCCGACCCGACCGGAAATCGAAACCGGATCCCTTCCGTTAGCAATCCGCCACGCTGACCAGTCAGCTACCGACTCGGAAGAAGTTCTAATTTGCTGTATACTTTGCTTCAGAGATAGTGTGTTTGTTTGGCAGTATGGGAAATGGTGAAAACGAAAACGCCACCGAGGATTTCGGTAAACTTTATAAATTGGAACCTTGTTTACAAAAAGTAAAAATTAAGGAATGCATCGATCAAGGACGCCGGGTTGAAGCTTACACAACTTAAAGATCAGCGCAAAGAAAACAATGATATCTGAGACATCTCCAGATCACATTTATGAGTCGTTTTTTCAGGAATCAAGATACTTAGCGAGGATACGGAAGCTGTTAGAAGACACGCGTATGAACACCCAGGTGCGAGAGAGCTGTGTTGCTGGCAGCCTGTCGTGGGTGCAAACGTCTATTCTCATAAGTACCTTCGTTTTTATTTTTTGATCATTCATCTCGCAATTGAGAGTAGCCTCTGGTACACATCCTCGCAGATTATTGTAACAGTTTCGCTTAGTCTTCAGATCGTTATAGAGGCATAAGTGGCTGCACTGTCGCCTTCTCAGAGGCCACTGCCTATACCACCTCTCAAAAGTCATATTTTGGGTGTTTTCGGCTTTTTAAAGCAAATAACAATATACTGCAGGCTATGGTCACGACTAAAGCTGAAAACCTTTTGACTTTAGTGTAACATATGTGTGTCTCCGTGTGTGCAGGAAAACCTGGTCAACTTGAAACTGCACAGGTGCACCTGAAAGTCAAATCGGAACGTGTATGGGGTTTGTTAGTCAACTCATACTCGGGTCAACCTGGTGCACAGACAGACAGAAATTTATCATCTCATTGTTTACTGACCTGGCACGCGTTTGTAAACACCCAAGGGTGCCATCTATGAATTCCGCATGCCTTTCACTGACGGTTTGCGCTTTTATTGTGAATGACTGTACATCGCTCTGGTATGGCAACTTTGTTGTTAGTGAACTAATAACACATCGACCTACGTGAAAGAGTCAGTTACAAGAGGACGGTGGTATTCCCCTATGTTATTGTTAGTGTGATTTGTGTATAATTTTAAGCTCATCAATTGTATTTCTAGTACTTACTAGTTCATCTGGAATCTCATTCATTGTCTTACCTCGTCAAATGATAGCTTCACTCTGTAATACAGGATATAAACAACACTGCTGTTTTCATTGACTAATGGACGAAACACTTTTTTTTCTTTTTTTTCAGCTAATGTTGTGAATTGCAGCCATTAATAACTTGATACACGGCATAAATATATCGATATAACCTTCTAAAACGTGTAGTATGATACCTTCCTTCCGAGATAAGCTTTTGAATCCGTAGTTACTCGAGAATAAGAATACTTTCGGAAAAGTGCTCAGAGTCAGCACGTGGGCATTTGTAAGACTTCTTGACGAAACGTGTTGTGATTAGTGTGTGCACTAATACCCAGCGTCAGTGGATAATTTCTCGTACCGCAGTTTTCTTGAATAGGAATATCTCGACATAGGTCACCATAGCTTGACAAGGGAAAATAAATAACCGATTTAGTAAATGGGCAGCGAAATTATCAAGTAATCCGATTATTCAAGTTCTTTTCACATTTTTATTCAATTTTTTTTATTTCTGCCAAGGTCAGCCGAAAATCAAACGACTTTGAATCATCCGCGTTATTTTGTTTTGTATAAACCAGATATGCTACTGAGGAACCGATATTCAAAGGACTGTATTTACATCTAATTGCGAAGGGCAATGTAGGTACTACAAATACGACTCAGGGTGATTGTTCCTCTACCAAAACGGTTTGAAAAAGTTCGATACTCCGCGTAAAATTTGTAAAATGAAATGGGTGAATTTTGAAAGCCATACAAGCGTGTTCATTCATCGGCATACAATTGTATGTCACACGGTACTTTTTATTTTTAGGTTCGTTAAACAAAATAAAAATGTGTGAAGCTCCAAACACCAAGATATGGCGGAATGGAAAAAAAATTGTGAGAATTAATACTAAGTCGTTATTTTCAATAATACAATACCTAATAGCTGATGTCCTCAATTTCTTGCTCTAGGGAAGCAACAAGACGAAATCAAGAAAGTATGCATTACCCTCTTCTGTGGCCGAAGTAGACGCCATAGTGGTGAGGTCACTGAACTCGAGTTGGGAGGAACTGGGTTCAAATCCCCGTCTCAGCCACCGTGATTCGTATTTTCCTTCGTCTTCTTCAATCAAGTTCTATAAATGCTGATACAGTTTCTTGGATAATAACACTAGCTTTTACTTTCCCATCCCCCTGAAACAAATCTAATTCTTGTCGCTCCTTTCTTATTGAAGGTATAAAATTTTAAACTACAGGTTTTTTGGAGACCTAAGGTATGACTCGAAAGTATACTGAACAAATAAAGAAGAATTCACCTATCTCAGAATGTTGCGAATATCTGCTTGCTTAACGAGATGATTCCGATGAGTTTAATGTTAAGTTTTTAAGCCTCAGCTAGATGGTGTGCGAGCGGAAAAAGTTTTACGACGCTGAGACACGGCACAGCAGAGGCTAAGTGAAAGCCGGCCCATTCAGATGGAGCGAGACTCTTCCAGAGTGACCGTTAAGCGCTGCTTTCTCCATGGACCGCCGGCACGGCAGCCTCACAAAGCAGCTGCCGCCTGACGCACAGTCTCGTTTATCTCAACACTTTGGGCGTAGCATATTTTGTTTTACGGGCACTAGGCCAAATTTCTCTACCTGGCGCTTCGTCCTCCAATGCTGCAGACATCATCAGAGCATCACAGACTATATTGATTCAGAAAGCAGTTACTATCTCAAACGAGTTCAGCAGTTCGAACTGCTTTATAATATCTAATGATGTCTCGAGCATTACAAGTCGGAACATTAGACAAAAAAATGAGACTCGGGTCACGGTGCAGTGCCATTCAAGGAAAAACAACAAGGCGCAAATATTGGCCGATGTAGTTTGCATTGTATGCCTTTGGACAAATACGCTATTTTTTGCTGTTGATCGGTGAAATATTTAGATGCCAATGTCAAACGTAAGCCTTTATTTGAGTAAAAATTATGTACAAAAGTAATTAAATATCGTCATTATTTTCGTTGATTCTTGATATTCCGAAAGTAGCTTGCAGGCTAGAAGACACGATGATCAGTTACATAATCATATACGCTGAACTAAGAGCTTCTATTCGTCGAGGTAGTCTCGTCATTTGGATTTTGACTAGTATTTCACCCTAGTTGAAGGCTTTTCCTGCTCTAGATTAGAGGAATACAGCCTTGAATTACTCAATTTTATGTCCGTCTAGGCTTCCATACCTGTATCCTCACCGTAATGGCTCTCGGCATTTAACGTCATATTGAAAGAGGAGTCACACAAGGAAATTACGTGTCATCAAAACCATTATCAGCAGCCCTAGCCAGTTTGCCGATTCTTAAAGCATGAAAACGAATGAAACACTTCCGAAAAAGATGTTCGGTCGGCCTAGGATTGTCTCGATCCGTCAGCAGAGATAGCGATTTTACTTTGATATTCTGCATGGATCGCGGGGGATCTATTGCTCGTACAGATCTGTACAATGTTTGTCATGAAAGACACATGTCAGGACGTCAACTCAGCAAGAAAGCTCTATATTCCCGGGTTTCCCTTCAACTCAGTTGTTTCATTATCTGGATGGTCAGTATGATGTAATTCTTGTGTAGTAATTAGCGTTTTGTTCCAGTTGCAGCTTTCTGACCTGTGAGCCAACGGAACCTTTAGGTCTTTTCCGTTAATTTCTGGACAGTTTTCAAGCGAAGCGATAATGGCTGAGTAATTTTGTTAACGTGTTCGGGAGCAGATTTTGCACGATTTTTATGGGCCAATCTTCGCCAGCTTTGACTAATAACGTAGAGGAAGATTGTGACCGGCTATTACTCTGTAATTTCATTATTAGGAGCCTTCAGTTTAAAGGCTCGTCTACAGCGGCGCTCGCTTGATACGAAACAGACGCTAATTCGAAGAAGACAGGAGAAAGCTGTCGACCCCGGTGTAAAAGCTGCAATTCGGTAGATGAACACCGTTGCTCCAGAAAAAAAAAAAGTTCAAATGGCTCTGAGCACTATGGGACTTAACATCTGAGGTCGTCAGTCCCCTAGAACTTAGAACTACTTAAACCTAACTAATCTAAGGACATCACACACATCCATGCCCGCGGCAGGATTCGAACCTGCGACCGTAGCGGTCGCGCGGTTCCAGACTGAAGCGCCTAGAACCGCTCGGCCACGCCGGCCGGCCCGTTGCTCCAGAATACGGTTTGAGAGCTGCTTCGTTCGGTGCGCATTTAGACATGCTTCCGTAGAGTAATTAGCGTCACTCATCGCTGAGTGTCTTAGTAGTGTCGTAAGTAATTTTTCTTTGAAACTTCCTGGCAGATTAAAACTGTGTGCCCGACCGAGACTCGAACTCGGGACCTTTGCCTTTCGCGGGCAAGTGCTCTACCATCTGAGCTACCGAAGCACGACTCACGCTCGCTACTCACAACTTTACTTCTGCCAGTATCCGTCTCCTACCTTCCAAACTTTACAGAAGCTCTCCTGCGAACCTTGCAGAACTAGCACTCCTGAAAAAGGATATTGCGGAGACATGGCTTAGCCACAGCATGGGGGATGTTTCCAGAATGAGATTTTCACTTTTCGCAGGAGAGCTTCTGTAAAGTTTGGAAGATAGGAGACGGATACTGGCAGAAGTAAAGCTGTGAGTACCGGGCGTGAGTCGTGCTTCGGTAGCTCAGATGGCAGAGCACTTGCCCGCGAAAGGCAAAGGTCCCGAGTTCGAGTCTCGGTCGGGCACACAGTTTTAATCTACCAGGAAGTTTCATATCAGCGCACACTCCGCTGCAGAGTGAAAATCTCATTCTGGAATTTTTCTTTATTTATTTCATAAAGACAAATTGGCTCTGTACCTTATTGCTTGAAATGGACAGTAGCTTATGTCTCAATATTACATTTACAAAATAACAAAATAAAGTAGCTAATGCAATTGTAAATTACTAAACGATATTTACGTAAGTGTAAATCTGCTGAAGGGGGACCTAGAGTTAAGCGTGGGCTCCGACCCACTGTTCAGTTTGAAATTTTTCATATTAACAAACTTCCGCCAGGGGAGGACAGGGATAAAGGGAAAATGACGAAAAGGACTTCCAACTGACGGAAGACTGAACCCTTTGGATTCGTAGTTTGACATTGACCTACTCATAAAAGACAAGAGAAGATAGTTTTTATGAGTATAACTGAGAAGGAGGGGTCGGGCGTCGAGTTCCGTGTTCTCCCGGTATAGTGCAAGAGAAATCCGACGAGGATGCAGTGCTGGATGTTGGCTCAGCGACACTCCGAGGATGTGGAGTCACGGGTGTCACACAGTGGTTATCTCACCCTCAAAGGAAGAAAACCGTATCGTATCACTAAAACTTCCAATGGACTCGTTGCTGTAACATAAGACAAAGTAAATGATTAGTACTCTGATTGTAGTCACGTTGAGCGTAGCCATATATAATAATCATAGTTAGTTTTTGTTGAATGGTTGAATATGAATTCTAACTGCCTGAGCACCAACTGATTCACGTATATCAATCAGGTCATAATTCCTACAATGTCTGAGAAAAAAATGAAAAAAATGAAGCACCCAGAATGGGAGGAGAAAACATAATGAAGCTTCAAGAGTTGGGTTGAGAAGTTATGTCATATTTCTCCGGCGATTACAAAATCAAGTCAAATTTACAGAACTTGGCAGTACGAGCCCACTTATCAGTGTGATGTTCCACCACCAATGGCCGGCCAGCGTGCACGCGCTGATTCAGGTGGAAAGTATGTTTTATTCTCTCCTGGGGCAATTTGTCCCAGTTGTTCGTCGCTGAAATCCTGGATCCTGGCTCTGGGGTGGCACTGACGACCGATCTGGTCCCACAGTTGTTTGTATCGGAGGTAGATCAAAATGGTTCAAATAGCTCTGAGCACTATGGGACTCAACTGCTGTGGTCATTCGTCCCCTAGAACTAAGAACTACTTAAACCTAACTAACCTAAGGACATCACACACATCCATGCCCGAGGCAGGATTCGAACCTGCGACCGTAGCAATCGCACGGTTCCGGACTGCGCGCCTAGAACCGCGAGACCACTGCGGCCGGCGGAGGTAGATCAGCGGCTCTTGTTGGCCAAGAGAGGCCCTCAACATGACGAAGATACTTCATAGAGAAATGTGACGTATGTGGACGAGCATTGTCCTGTTGAAAACTGGTACCATGATACTGTCACATGACAACTAATACATGAGGATGCAGCATGTCAGTGACCTACTGTTGTGCCATCAGAGTTCCCTCAACCGCTACCAGCCGTGAACGAATGCCGTATCCTATGGCTTCCCACACCATGACGTCAAGTGTCCCTCCAAAACGCGGTAAGAATGAGACCTCCCCAGGACGCTACCACACACGTCGATGATTGTCGCCCGGACTAGTGCAAAACTGTGATTCATCGCTGAACACAATGAAACACCATTCATCATCAGTCCATGCTTTCTGGTTACGGGACCACCCGAAATTGAGCCGTTTGCCTTGTGATATTAGCGACAGCTTGCGCATGGGGCGGTAATTACCTAGTCCGGCTGCTGCTAGTCTCCCACTAATGGTGTGAGTGGACGCAGATTGTTGCAGGGAGCCCGTTACATGTTCTCGGATGGCAGGCGTAGATGCGAAGGGGGACGGAGCTCAGTACAGTACTTCAGTTTATTGGAATGTTACTGGGGAAATCAATCAGCTTACAAAGGAGATTGCTCACAGATCACTCGTGAGATACATTCTAGAATACTGCTCACGTCTCTGGGATCCGTACCAAATAGGACTGAGAAGGGCTATTAAATGTATACGGAGAAGGGCAACAGGAATGTCACAGGTTTGTTTGATCCATGAGAGAGTGTCACAGAGATGCTGAAGAAACTGAACAGGCAAACACTAGAAGATAGAAGTAAGATATCGCGAGAAAGCCTACTTACAAAGTTTCAAGAACCAGGTTTAACTCACGAATCTAGGAATATACTACAGCCTTCTACATATCGCTGCTGTAGGGGCCGTGAGAAAAAGATTAATTACAGCATGCACGGAGGTATTGAATCTATCAATTTCCCTGTGCTTCTCCTAAATTCTAATAGCTGGTGTAATGGGTAAGTACAATGTGCCATGTAGTTCACGGTGGTTTGCAGAGTAGATGAAGTAGTAGTAGCAGATGTAGACCGGACATTAATTGGAGAGTACGATGCTTCAGATCTCCCTCCGGCCTTCCAGATTTAGGCCTTTTATCATTTCCCTGAATCGCTCAAGGCAAGTTCCGAGACAATTCCTTTGAAGAGGGCATGGCAAGTTTGCTCCCACACCCATTCGTAATCCAAGCTTGTGCTCCGTTTCTACCCACCCCGCTGTCATTTTTCTGTGAAGCGGTTGGGAAATGCTTGGTGCACAATAGGATGATCCTCCCTTCTGACGGCCAGACGCAGTCGATCGGAAACTTGAGGACAAATACGCCTGTCCTCATGTTCCCATGCAGTACAAAATTGTGCCAATGTCATATCCGAATGCTCCACAAATCTGAATATTGCACGTTTCAACCAAGCCGGCCAAATGGAGACCCGTAATGAGACCCTTTCAAAGTCCTACAGGTGCTGACAACTCTATCTCACAAGAGTGCACGACTTCTCCGTGTCTTTGATAGCGATCACACAACATCTGACGCTGTTCAAGACCCTTATATGCCCTTCCAGGCTCGGTAACAACATCAAACATGAACAACATTAATGCACTTTGGTGATCATCCTACCTATCACAGAGAATTTTAACTTTAATGATTTACATCCCCGCTCATGGCGTGTATGTGTATGAAATTACATTGACATCTGGCCATATCTTCTGGGTGCTTCACTTTTTTGTCCGATAATGTATATAAAATAGCACATGTACTCAAAGTGAAATAATTCAGATATTTAGTTTTAAGGGTGGTGGATTCATGGGAGAGATTATTCTAGCAGCAGAAAATTTATTCACCTGACTCGCGTACCTGTCACCTGGTCTGCGTACCTCCTAAATCACTCTCGCAAGCAAGATAACAACAGAAACTGAGAAATACGGGCGGTCTCATCGACTTGGTCACACGAAGGTGCATTAAAAATTAATAATTCCTGTGTCATAAAATTTTAATAACGGAAAGATAAAAACGAGAGTTGCAAAGATCACAGCCTGAAATGTCCTCTTCACAACAGTACCGTTCAACACAGTCACCATGCATTTGTACAATGGCGTCATCGTCGAACCCAGGCATAAAAACCAATCAGGAAAGATTCAGTGCTTTGCTTCTTGAACCATGAATATAAAAACCCAGGTTTAGCTGTTGATTGTGAATTCTGTCCCCTCGAATCACTTCATCAGGACCTCCTCGACGGACATTTCTGACACATGCTGTCGACTGGCCGCTGCGCGGATTATCTGCGATGACCGTTTCTCCGTTACTGAACTTCTTCACCCAGCGCCGCACATTCCTCATGTTCCTTACAGCGTCCCCGTACACTTTCCTCGTGGAGGAGGTTAAAACAGCTTGCATATCAAGGGCCAAGAAATAAAGTCCTCAATTCTTTCAAACTGGTTTTGATGCCTGGGTTCAGTTATGGTGCAAGTGTGTTCAAATGACCATGTTAAACGGCAGTGGTGTGAAGGGTACAATTCATGCTGTAAACCGAACTAATTCCGCTGTCATATGTCCATTATTAAATTTTTTATGACACAGGAGGATTTACTTCTTGAACCACACTCGTAAATGTACTTCTCCTCCGCAATTTTTAATAGAAATGGAACACTGCCCCCTCCCCACCATACTAAATGCCGAAATCAGAAAGTATCCTACGAAACTACAAAAGTAACTACAGTACAGACTACAGATGAAGAACAAAACTAACGCGTGTACTATTGTTCGCGATATTACCACACTGTTTTGGTTTGTCAGGTCATTGTTGGTACTTTCATTCTGAAACTTTGATGACAGCCTGACTTGTAACGTAGTCCGAGGAGTAGCCTAGGTTGGAAGATGATGTGTTGATTGTGAGTTGGCGACACCAACGAATGTGTCACGAAAACGAACTATTTTTTTATGCAAACGAATGAAGGTTGTGTTGAGAGACAACAATTCTTTTAATGGACTTAGCATTAGGTATTTGTCTTTATCTCCTCAATTCTAACCCCTATTTTATTTCTGTGACCATATATTTTAAATTTTATGTGAGGAAATTAATAACAAGAACATCTTCGCCCAAAACATCCATATTCAGACTGAAGTCGCCATACTAAAATTAAAATACAAATGTCTGTAAGACGTCATATTCATCACTGTTGTTATATGGTACTGATAAATAACTGCTTTGTTCACAGCGTCACTGGTCAAATCTGATGGGCTGCACAGTACTCTTCATTATTTTCTAAATAACAGTGTAAAAAGCTTAAGAATTCAGCTAAGTGGTTCCTCAAATGTCAAATGAGTTTCCCAGTGCCACCTCCTTAGATCCATAAATAAATCAGGAACTAGCCAACATGGAGCACTGACAGTTGATGAACAAATTCAGTAAAGAATCAGTGTGTTATGAGGAGAAACGTTTAGACGTACATAATGACGAAGTAAGACCTTTATGAGGAGCAATCTCGAACATCCACCGACGTATATATGAATACCTTGCAAGAACTTGGCTGTGAAACGTTTTGCTTTTCATCTACATTAGTACTGGCCTGTACTGTTCAACCCATAGTGCAGGGCGTGGCGGAGGGTACATAGAGCGTCAGAATCATCTTCCTCTCTTTCTTTTCATTCGCGGGTTGTACGCTGAAAGGAAGATTGTTGGTGCATTCCTGTACCAGATGGAATTTATCCAATTTTACCCTGTTTGTTTCGAGAAAAGACATGTGACGGAAGAGATAATGTGTTTATTAACTCTTACAACAATTTTGAGAGTACGGCTCACAGTGATGGGCAAAACGTACTTCAGATTCTACGGTTAAGACTCAAGGTATCCTCTGTCTTTCTTCCTCAGGATTAGATTTATGTGATCGTTACATCTTAAATAAATCGATAGAATCACTCCTAGACATTTGGCGAATGTCTCTGATTTCAGTGATTCGTTTATTTTTAGCACACTGCATAACATTTGTCTATGCTTAGGGTCAGCTACCAACAAGCAAACAGGATAAAAAAGTTAGTCAACCCCTACGCAGACCTCGCCTTAATAACTTGTAAAACCACCTCTAATCTTGATAATTGCCTTATTTCGGCGAGGAAGAGAGTCCCAAAGGTTTTTCAGGATACCATACCAGGCTGAAGCCACTTGTTGACGATTACATTTCATGCAGCTGCGTAATGTGGGTGTGTTGACTGCTGCGTGTCAGCCGCTGTTTCACATAGTCCCGGACGTTTCCTATGGAACCGATATGGACCATTTAAGAGTCCCGTCGAGATGCGATAGGGGCCGGCCGGAGTGGCCGATCGGTTCTAGGCGCTACAGTCTGGAACCGCGGACCGCTACGGTCGCAGGTTCGAATCCTGCCTCGGGCATGGATGTGTGTGATGTCCTTAGGTTATTTAGGTTTAAGTAGTTCTAAGTTCTAAGGGACTGAAGACCTCAGAAGTTAAGTCCCATAGTGCTCAGAGCCATTTGAACCATTTGAGATAGGGTGACGAGTGTTTGCCAAACCAGGAACATATGCATGCAGCGCTGTGGACATTCCTGTTGCCTTATTGGAGGGCGCAAATGTCGACAGCGCACTCAGAGTGAAGATAAAGAAGAAAGATGTATGATGTCATATATTGGCCAGACCACCAGAACTGTGGACATCAGGTGTAAAGAACACCAGAGACATACCAGACTCAGGCAGGCAACTAAATCAGCCATAGCAGAGCATTGTCTGGAACTTGGTCATTCAATGGATTACAATGACACCAAGATTGTGACACAGACCTCAAGATTTTGGGACAGTGTCATTAAAGAAGCAATTGAGATTAAGGTCAAAGACAATCTAATCAACCGTGACTCGGGATACCAAATCAGCACTGCCTGAAATCCTGCGCTTGAGCTTGTGAAAACTCAACGCAGGACACTCCAGGATTCAGCAAGAAATATAAGTGGAGACCGAGGGAACAGCCCTGAGACAAGGTGTTGGACATTAGAGACCAGATCTGATACACCCCAGGTCATGAACTCGACTTCAGAAGACGGCCAGGCCGGGCGCGGACGGCGGAGGGAACACCGGCGACCAGAGAGGGACAATGTAGCCGCGTCTGGCGGGCGCGGACCTCAGATGGAACACACGACGCGGCGCGGACCGATTAGGGAGCGCCCAGCACGCAACAGAAGTGGAAACCATAGTAACAGTCATGAGATAGAGTACCCAACATCTCAGATCGGGTCTGACACACCTCAAATGACAACCACAACCGTTGAGGACGGCCAAAACCGGCGCCGACGGCAGTCGGAACATCCGCGACTGGAGGGGTCCGTTAAAGCTGAGTCTGGCGGGCGCGGACCACAGATGGAACACTCGACGCGGCGCGGACCGATTAGGGAACGCCCAGCTCCTCCCAGGCATAAATACTGGACTCGATCGACCCAAGGACCAGTCTCAGGTAGCACCTGAAGAAGACAGCGAGGCACGCTGTTGAAATATCGTGCGAGAACGACGCGAACATCCGGCTGGATTCCCGAATATCCAAGATGTCAACAGTTCGCCGGGAAAGCATGAAGATTTACATTCTGATTCATGTTCACGTTAAGGGAGGACGCAAACGAAATACCGTACATGTAAAAATTATAATCATTCCCCAAATCTAAAATTTTTGAGGTACACAACTGAAATTTTGTACAAAGGTTGACAATAGTTCAGTGCATCTACTGGCTATTTTTCACAATGTTAACTGGAAAGGTTCATTTTCTAATTTTTAAATTTATTGATCTCATGATTCATGCAGGTACAATTTTATCAGAAATTTTCCAACGAATTCTTCAAATGCTTCAATTGCCTCTGAGCACTATGGGACTTAACATCTGAGGTCATCAGTCCCCTAGGACTTAGAACTACTTAAACCTAACTAACCTAAGGACATCACACACACCCATGTCCGAGGCAGGATTCGAACCTGCGACCGTAGCGGTCGCGCGGTTCCAGACTGTAGCGCCTAGAACCGCTCGGCCACTCCGCATCATCTCACGACCAAGGGTACGTTCTCAAACAACTCAGGCAGAACTCTTTGCACGAATCTCAAATACCGGTGGCCATGCAGGCCGCAAGGTCCAGTTGTTGTCGCCTACAATGCCGTCTCAGATATTCACAACAAAACGCACTTCACGGTGTGACTCTAATACAGCGTGAGGGTTTTCCTCTTCCCACACATGATTATTCCTACTGTTCGAAATGCCATCAAGCCCAAATGAGAACTCATGAGTAAACAGCGCGATTTGTAGGAAATCTGATCAATCAATCCATTGTTCGAGTAGGCACTGACGCAATGCGAGCAGGAGTAGTCGCCACGCGGTATATCTGCAGTGTCTCCTTCACGTGCTATACGACGAGTACTTGTAGTGGGCTTCGCTGCAACACGTTCCAGCTCCTCCTCTTCAAGGAGGTGAGAGGTCCTCATGCTTCCAGGTCCCTCATTTCTTCTTTCCAATGAACCAGTCTCCTGCATTCGTCGATCGAAAGAAATAAACACTCGTCGTGACGGATGACGCCCTTTAGGTAATCGTTCCTTGTATAGCCTTTCAGCAGCGAGAGCATTGCAACGTAATTCCCCATATACAAGGTGCATGTCAATGTTCTGCGAAACTGTACCGGTACTGCTCTATTGTATTGTACTGTACGTCACTGAATAGTACCGAGTAATGAATGGATCTGTCGTTGATTCATACAAGTTCTGTCGTGGGACAATTTAAATGCAACAGAGCCAACTTATGGACAAGTAATGTAAAGAAAATCTGCATCATGACGTCCTAGTAATCAGGCTCGCCTTTCTTGTTTCCTTGCAGCACATAAAGAATTTATCTGTAAATAAAGGGTGCAGCACGTGTAAACTTATACTCAAGCTAGCTGGGAACAGTAATTCTAGACAAAGCGGTAGACAACTTTACTTTCATATCTCTGTAAGCTGGCTTCTCCGACACCATGTTCCCTGCGTCAGATTGTTCAGTGAGCATTCTCTATGTTCTGTCACATTTTCGCATGCTGTTACGAGAACACCCTGTATAACTAATACGAAAACTAATACAGAAGAGACTCTTCGACAAGTGGGCGTGGCGAGATGAACACGTTGGACATTTAATCTTTTTTACAGCGCTTAAGATTATCTAACTTCAGGAAAATGTCAGTCTGCTTTACTAATGAATAAAAAGTAAAGCGAAAAATGACAGTTTCCCGCATTCTTATGCACGTTTCCCCTTAATCGGAATGAATGGTCCAAGTCATAATAAGAAAAACATCCGAAAAAGATCAGAGAACCACCTCCGGCCTCAGCCACTCGCTCCATGTAGCGAGTCTTAAATGCATCTTTAAGCCGTCGGCGCACACCATTCTTTGCATATTTTAAAGATCAAACTTCTTCAGTTTCTGGGTTGTCTGGACGAATGAAGGAGTGCAGCTTAGTGTGTCGTTATGCATAACCGTCTTTCGCGAGATACCCGACAGAACTGTGCGCTGCAAGCAGTTTCCCTCGCAGTGCTAGCTCGTGAACTGTTTCAGACGTATCTTCACGCGTTGGCAGCAGCAATCCCTGTCGAGTTTGAAACGATTGTCATTGAAAGTTGGGGCACTCATCTTTGGTCCTTACCGGTTAGGATTTTTACGACGACTATTCTTACCTTACATGGCTGCGAGTGGTACACCATCATATGAAGACAGCAACAAATTGCACAACTTCGTTCTCCGTGTCGTCATGGACATGTCGAAACGCGACATTTTTGCCTTCAGTAACGCCTACGCATGTTACTGCGCTGATTCCATACTAGCGATTGGTACATGCTTGTACGCACCGCTTCGCTGCCATGACTTACAATATTAGTCAAAAATGTGGAAACCCCACGAGAAATACCTGCTTGAACATAATTTTTGATGCTAGCCAAGATTGCAGGTTGCGCTGTTGTATCTGACCACGAATAACACCTGTGAAATCTCTTCGACACACAGAAGGTGTCAGAACAGTATTCTGTGTATCTGTGAGTGCAATATGTCTGAGCTAAGTGAATTACAACGTGGGAAAATTGTTGATGATCCTAAGGTAAGTGCTTCAATAACCACATTAATCGAAGTGTATGGTGTTCCAAGAGGCACCGTATCGAAGATTTATACGGAATGAAGGGGAAACAGGAAAATATCATCCGCTAAGCCACAAAACTAACGAAGGTTTGTGTTATTGGCCCTGACCAAAAATAGAGGACGACAGCTGCTAAAGCCACTATAGGATTGAATGTCGCACTCACGAACCCTGTCAGCTCCAAAAAAACACAAGGGAGCTCCACAAGCAGGGAAAAAATGAAATGGGCGTATGGCATTGTTAGGCGGGATGCCCATCCAGGGAAGTTCGGCCGCCAAGTGCAAGTCTTATTTCAGTCGACGCCACATTGGGCGACTTTAGTGCCGGTCATGAGGATCAAATGATGATGAGGACAACACAAAACCTAGTCCACGAGCGGAGAAAATCTCCAGCCCGGCCAGGAATCGGGCCCACATGCGTGGGAGGCAAGCACGTTACCACGCAGCTAAGCGGGCGGACATAAGCAGGGAATTGCAGTCCAAAATGTAATTTCAAAACCACTGAACAGTGGTGCATATTCCCGTAACTGGAAAACGTGGTGTCGAAGCTACAATACCTGACTATGGAGAAATTAAATTTTGGTGATTTTTGTTTCACAAGTTTCCAACTTCTGGCCATGTTTAGTCTGGCGTAGGCCGTCCCAAGCCTACGCTACAGAGAGCTTGTGGCGAAGAGTGAAATATAGTTCAGAGATTATTTGGGCAGTCATATCGTTGTGTTGTGTTTAATATGCAATATCGCATTATTACAAGGGATTATGTGACCATTTTGGCTCAACGTACCCATCTCATGGTACAATTATGGTTTTCCAATGGTGATACTGTGTTCCAAGGCGACGCCTGTGCCGGCCGGGTTGGCCGAGCGGTTCTAGGCGCTACAGTCTGGAACCGCGCGATCTCTACAGTCGCAGCTTCGAATCCTGCCTCGGGCATGGATGTGTGTGGTGTCCTTAGGTTAGTTAGGTTTAAGTAGTTCTAAGTTCTAGGGGACTGATGACCTCTGAAGTTAAGTCCCATGGTGCTCAGAGCCATTTTTGAGCGACGCCTGTACACCCATTTCGCATCTTTCAGGACTGGTTTTGTGAGGTCGACGATGAAGTGTCACATTTCCCCCAGGCCACCAGACTCACTGATCTCGGTATTATTAAGCCTTTGTTTTTGCTTTGGAGAGAAGGACGCGTGGTCGCTATCCACTTCCACCGTCGTTAACCGAGTTTGCCACTAATGTGCGTGAAGATTGGTATACGATTCCCTCGAGAACCATACAGAGCCGGTATTTATCCATTCCGAGATGACTGAAAGATGTTTTGAATGCCAACGATTTTCCACACATTGTTAGGCATGGTTATGTGCTGTGTTTTTGGTGTTTCGATATTTTTGGCCAACCCCTTTACGCCACCAGTGAGAGTGCACGTGACCGTCTGGTAGCAGATCTACAGCACTCCAAAACGACCAGTGTGCCTAGCATTTTGTGTGGCGAGCTTACTTTGACCGGGCATAATCATCTGCATGTCTTTTTGCATTTTGTAGTAATTGTGTAATGTCGCGTCTTCCCTGTGCACAGTGGCAATGCCCTCTGATTCAGTCAGCGCTGTTTGGCGTGTTAACATAGAATACCCTGTCAAAGGCGTCTCTGCCGGCAGGATTTTGAACAGAGAATCGCAATTACGCTGTTACTGCCTTTCAACCTTTCACAATTACAACTGAGACATGTGTGTACGTAGGCTCTCTATCGCTGAATTTATTACTGTTGCGTCGTCACACAGTTGCCGCAGGATCCCTTGTACGAGCGGAGGGGCGCCAAGAAGTAATTCCGCGTTGTGCGCCGTGTCGACAGTTAGCTGGACTGACCCATTTCCGCGCCTGCAGAGATGCCCCGCGGAGGCCACACTGCCCGTGGCGAATTTCATTATCCCAGCGCGCCCGCCCACTCGCTCGCTCTCGTCCCACGGCCTTGTGGACCGCTTTTCTGCATAGAAGCGCAGGTGGCCAGAATAGGGAAACGCACTGGTCTTCCCTGCAAATGCTTAAACCGGTCTTACAGACAGATTCCTTAAGTTAATAAGATGAAAAATTCTTCCAAGGCTATCTGCAGTGTTCCGTCAAGACAACATTACTGTTCTTAATTTCCATTACTCAATCAGCAGGCTGAATATGTGGTTCTTTACAGACGAATGGAGAAACTGGTAGATGCAGACCTCGGGGAGGATCAGTTTGGATTCCGTCGAAATGTTGGAACACGTGAGGCAATACTGACCTTACGACTTTTCTTAGAAGAAAGATTAAGAAAAGGCAAACCTACGTTTCTAGCATTTGTAGACTTAGAGAAAGCTTTTGACAATGTTGACTGGAATACCCTTTTTCAAATTCTAAAGGTGGCAGGGGTAAAATACAGGGAGCGAAAGGCTATTTATAATTTGTACAGAAACCAGATGGCAGTCATAAGAGTCGAGGGGCATGAAAGGGAAGCAGTGGTTGGGAAAGGAGTGAGACAGGGTTGTTGCCTCTCCCCGATGTTATTCAATCTGTATATTGAGCAAGCAGTAAAGGAAACAAAAGAAAAATTTGGAGTAGGTATTAAAATTCATGGAGACGAAGTAAAAACTTTGAGGTTCGCCGATGACATTGTAATTCTGTCAGAGACAGCAAAGGACTTGGAAGAGCAGTTGAACGGAATGGACAGTGTCTTGAAAGGAGGATATAAGATGAACATTAACAAAAGCAAAACGAGGATAATGGAATGTAGTCAAATTAAATCGGGTGATGCTGAGGGAATTAGATTAGGAAATGAGACACTTAAAGTAGTAAAGGAGTTTTGCTATTTAGGAAGTAAAATAACTGATGATGGTCGAAGTAGAGCGGATATAAAATGGAGACTGGCAATGGCAAGGAAAGCGTTTCTGAAGAAGAGAAATTTGTTAACATCGAATATAGATTTATGTATCAGGAAGTCGTTTCTGAAAGTATTTGTTTGGAGTGTAGCCATGTATGGAAGTGAAACATGGACGATAACTAGTTTTGACAAGAAGAGAATAGAAGCTTTCGAAATGTGGTACTACAGAATAATACTGAAGATAAGGTGGATAGATCACGTAACTAATGAGGAGGTATTGAATAGGATTGGGGAGAAGAGAAGTTTGTGGCACAACTTGACTAGAAGAAGGGATCGGTTGGTAGGACATGTTTTGAGGCATCAAGGGATCACAAATTTAGCATTGGAGGGCAGCGTGGAGGGTAAAAATCGTAGAGGGAGACCGAGAGATGAGTACACTAAGCAGATTCAGAAGGATGTAGGTTGCAGTAGGTACTGGGAGATGAAGCAGCTTGCACAGGATAGAGTAGCATGGAGAGCTGCATCAAACCAGTCTCAGGACTGAAGACAACAACAACAACATTAACTGATAATTCACAAGTGGGCTAAGTTTAAAGTACGAAAAAAACACAGCTCATACACGTTAATACTGTGCAAAACATTCCAGTTTTATTTATTGTTGTGTGTGGTCTATACCAAGAAATAATTAACAGGAAGCAAAATTTTTTCATAGTGTCGGGAAATTCAGACTGGAGAAATCATATAGTAGACGTGCTAAAAGTTCAAGCTGAACTTCTTTTCGCATACCAGTCGTTCCCGTATCTAAGGATACAGAAACCAGTAACATCATTTTCGGATTATCATTTATTGATATCGTGTGAGTTAATACTACTGAGCGAGTTGGCGCAGTGGTTAGCACACTGGACTCGCATTCGGGAGGACGACGGTTCAATCCCGTCTCCGGCCATCCTGATTTAGGTTTTCCGTGATTTCCCTAAATCGTTTCAGGCAAATGCCGGGATGGTTCCTTTGAAAGGGCACGGCCGATTTCCTTCTCAATCCTTCCGTAAGCCGCGCTTTGCGCTCCGTCTCTAATGACCTCGTTGTCGACGGGACGTTAAACACTAACCACCACCCACCACCAGTTAATACTAGTGTGCAAACCTGAAGGGTGTAATAAACTTTCGCACAATGCGTTACTGCCAAATAACATAATTCAATGAAATGGGACCACACATAGAACTGTTACTGTATAGTCCAGAAGATAACTGAAGTATGCAACCAGACAAACAGATATGACACTTTTATTCAAAGACAATAATTGCACTTGTTGTAACCGTGACCGGAAGGGCTACAGTTTTGCCGTGAAGGAAAGCGCGGTGGACCCACGGAGCGGCCCGCGAACAACAACACAAATGGGAAAGGACGGACACAACAACGAAGGGCAACCAAGCAAAACCTTACGAACCACAACAAGCCAGAAACAACGGAGTCACAAGAGCCTCAGGAATCAACCACGTCCACTCCTACACGGAACTAAGTAACGTGAATATGCTGTCTGAGGCGAGATGTCAATAGACGCACGCAAAGATTAGACTGACGAGCGGAGCGAGAGGCAGGCGCTTAAATACGTGATCGGAGACGCCGCTACTGGTCGCTGGGACCACGTTTTCTACTGTGGCGCCCTCACATTAAACGTGGGCCAGGAGGCGCGCGCCACCAAGGCTTACCTCTTGGGGTCTTCGACGTCCATGCCGTCTGGCTGCGGATTCAAAATCCGCGGTGCGCGGTACCAGAGCACTGAATTTGCCGCAGCTTACAATGGTCCTCTGGACATTACAAAAGACGAGCAATGTTTGTTAATAGGTTGTGTGATCGCCTTGGACAGCAATGCATGCTCCCCGTCACGCTGGCCACAAGGTTGGCAAGGTTTTCCTGGGGTAGGGCGTTACCATTCATCCACCTGCGCGGTTGTGACTGCTGGACGGTCGTTGATGCATAGGGGCGAGCTGTAGCGCGTCTCCTCAATGCGTTCTATAAGAGTTAGATGGGATTTAAGTCTGGGGAACGGGCAAACTAGTCCATTCGTTGCTGAAAGATCGTGAGGTCATTTACGCCCATGCAACATTATGCCTCTCCACACCTTAACGCCTAGACCACCAAACTGACCATGTTTAATAATGTTCGTGGATGCGTTATGAGTTCCACACCTTGCTATCTGAAGGTATGTCCAGAATTACTAAGACTGAATCTGCTCTTATCTGAGAAGAACACTTGACCTCACTCTTTGTTGGTCCAATTTTTACGCTCTTGGCACCATCGCAAAATGTACCGCTCATGTGCGGGTGTCAACGAAACATAACGTATTGGTCATAGGGCAAAAAGACTACTCCCATGCAGTCACCGTGTCATTCTGGAGCGTAAGATTGCGTGCTCTGCAGTCCTGTTAAATGTGGTTGTAAATTGCAATTGCACCCGATGTTCCTTCTTGCCAGCTACACGATATAGTGGTCATCTGCTGTTGTAGTTGATCCAGGTCGACCAGCTCCTTCCTTCGGGTAGTGGTGCCTGTGGCTCGGAACGCTCACATCAAACAATGCTATGAACATTACCTAACTCCTGGACTACATTCGTCACACTTCGTCCTTCTTCCAGTTTCCCAATGACTCTTCCTCGTGTGCGGTCATCCAAATACTGTCGCCGAGTTGTGTTGTCTTTCTTCTCTGGCGCTTGGCACAGCTTCCGAGGATCACTCCTGGCTCTTACAAAATCAGTCAGTGCAGTATCCACATTGCTATCAGCACTTCCGTGAAGATCAAAGACTCTTAGCTTCTGTTCACCTGGCGAGCACGCCTTAATATTATAGAACTTGCAAGAGAGGAACCACGAACGATGGGCCTACCTCAATATCATTGTTTCCTTCTCCGTTTATATCATCTAGGGAATTTTAAACTTAGGTAGAAATCTCATGGTTTTGAAGAAATTGAATCAAAAACTGCTTTTCATCTTCGTATCTTTGCAGCCTAGCGAGATGTGGTTTTGCGACCAGCACGAGCCGAATGAAATACGACATCAGTAGCGCCCTTTTGTTCCTGCATTCATCATCTACAAGTAAGCAAAAGTGAAAAATATTATTACTGTTACCTTCAGCAAGTACACAAAAAAGTAACACGGACAAGCAACCAAAACCTATACTTACTATATTTGTTAAGCTTCTCACAGATGTCCATCCATATATTGTCGTAATCGTTATGTGACAAATCGTAGAGTTATGGATGCTGCAGAACAGGTATTACGAATTCTTCGTCCATGTTTACGAGAAACACACAGCACATAGTGTGAGGTCCCTTAGGACATGTGCGTTGCAGTTACGGCAAAGTCGGGAAGAGCCGAAGACAGAACGAAAGCCAAAAGCCGACGTACCGGCGCCTTGATGTAGTTTCCACATACCGTAATGTGTTCCTGGTGCACACCTGTCATTTGTCGTGGAATCGCTCTCTCGACGGTTACCCCACAGCACAACAGACTCACATCACGGGCACAGCAACCACACCACAGGCTATGTGTAAAAGAGGTGCTTGACACCTATGTAAACTGAATAGGACGAGTCCAGTCTAGATCCCGTGCTTCATGCCACTGTCGGAGCACAGACGAACCACAATTAATCACGGTACGCTATGTCGAATCCGGCCTTGAAACTGGCAAGAAATTCCTTTTTCCGTTGTTCGGTGAGCAGTTAGTTGTCCCGCCAAATCTAATGAACTCAACAACACACGCGCTGTGGTTGTAAAGTCAGAATTCTGATTACTGATTTGTAGGTAGTTCCAGTAGGAGTACATTTCAGATCCGTTGTAGTAATTTTTATTAATTTCCCCGTTACCGCCGTCACCTTTGTGCCTCTCCGAGGCTGCAAGGCCCTCATTAAGGCCGCAACGCATCGGTACGGCGAGGCTGATGGCCAGAGCCCGCAGCGTGGCCCAGAATCCGTGTCCAGCGCCGGCTATTGTCTGGGCGACAGCGTAACAGGTAACGGCGCGCAGCATCCCGCCAAGTCACGCGCTCTCGCCGGCGGCCACTCGCACCTGTCCACAGCCACAGCTGCTGCATTCCGGAAGCCGCTCAGTTGCACTGCTGCGTACCGACTGAGCGGCCGACTATTTAATGGGTCTTACGAGACTTTGGGCTATTTCGTCCAAAACTGACATTTTGAGCCCGTGGCTGTGTACAAAATACAGGTTCATTCTTGCAGAGAAAGTAACTGCAACCAGCAACTTTTTATAATGCTATTTTATTTACATAAACAGCGGAGTTACCGGTTTCGAACCGACAGGTTCAGCATCAGAAGGCTTGCTCACCTAAAGGTCAATTTTTCTTGTA
The DNA here is from genome assembly GCF_023897955.1 of Schistocerca gregaria. Classification (NCBI taxonomy): domain Eukaryota; kingdom Metazoa; phylum Arthropoda; class Insecta; order Orthoptera; family Acrididae; genus Schistocerca; species Schistocerca gregaria. The sequence goes on along the minus strand of NC_064921.1, from coordinate 372,955,372 downwards.
GTTTACATTACTTTTCAGTTTTTATTCCTCAATATGATGAAAATTCCTTGTGGTGGTGCCGTCGAAAATTTCGCGCCATTAGGTTGCAATGCTGACTGTGTTCATGTAGTAGCGAAGACTACACTACTGGCCATTAAAATTGCTACACCACGAAGATGACGTGCTACAAACGCGAAATTTAACCGACAGGAAGAAGATGCTGTGATAGTCAAATGATTAGCTTTTCAGAGCATTCACACAAGGCTGGCGCCGGTGGCGACATCTACAACGTGCTGATATGAGGAAAGTTGCCAACCGATTTCTCATACACAAACAGCAGTTGACCAGCGTTGCGTGGTAAAACGTTGTAATGCCTCGTGTAAGGAGGAGACATGCGTACCATCACGTTTCCGACTTTGATAGAGGTCGGATGGTAGCCTATCGCGATTGCGGTTTATCGTATAGCGACACTGCTACTCGCGTTGGTCGAGATCCATTGACTGTTAGCAGAATATGGAATCGGTGGCTTCAGGATGGTAATACGGAACGCCGTGCTGGATCCCAACGGCCTCGTATCACTAGCAGTCGAGATGACAGGCATCTTATCCGCATGGCTGTAACGGATCGTGCAGCCACGTCTCGATCCCTGAGTCAACAGATGGGTACGTTTTCAAGACAACAACCATCTGCACGAACAGTTCGACGTCGTTTGCAACAGCATGGACTATCAGCTCGGAGACCATGGCTGCGGTTACCCTTGACGCTGCATCACAGACAGGAGCCCCTGCGATGGTGTACTCAACGACGAACCTGGGTGTACGAATGGCAAAATGTAATTTTTTCGGATCAATCCAGGTTCTGTTTACAGCACCATGATGGTCTCATCCGTGTTTGGCGACATCGCGGTGAACGCATATTGGAAGCGTGTATTCGTCACCCGGCGTGACGGTATGGGGTGCCATTCGTTACACGTCTCGGTCACCTCTTGTTCGCATTGACGGCATTTTGAACAGTGGACATTACATTTCAGATGTGTTGAGACCCGTGGCTCTACCCTTCATTCGATCCCTACGGAATCCTACATTTCAGCAGGGTAATGCACGACCGCATGTTGCCGGTCCTATACGGGCCTTTCTGGATACAAAAAAAGTTTGACTGCTGCCCTGGCCAGCACATTCTCCAGATATCTCACCAACTAAAAACGTCTGGTCAAAGCTGGCCGAGCAACTGACTTGTCACAATACGCCAGTCACTACTCTTGATGAACTGTGGTATCGTGTTGAAGCTGCATGGTCAGATGTACCTATACATGCCATCCAAGCTCTGTTTGACTCAATGCCCAGGCGTATCAAGGCTGTTATTACGGCCAGAGGTGGTTATTCTGGGTACTGATTACTCAGGATCTATACACCGAAATTGCGTGGAAATGTAATCACATGTCAGTTCTAGTATACTATATTTGTCCAATGAATACCCGTTTATCATCTCCATTTCTTCTTGGTTTAGCAATTTTAATGGCCAGTAGGGTATATAAAGCACTTTCTTTATAAGTACGTGTACTCATAACGTAAAACACCACTCACACATGTCAAAAAGTTTCAATGCATGGAAGGATGTATACAAATTTGTCATCTTTGTACACGTACATCCTTCCATGTGATGTACATTTTCGGTATGTTTGAGTGTTGCTTTACATAGTGTATGTACATATATATGCAGAAAGTCCTTCACATAGTCTTCACTGCTGAATTTTTGTATACATCCTTCTATGTGGCGTGTATGAGTGGTGCTTTACATTAAGAGTGTATGTTTATATAAAGGAAGTACTACATACAGTTTTCGCTACTGTATGAACGCAAACATTCAGCATTGCAACGTATTAGCGCGAAATTTTCAATGGCATCACCACCCCAAGTAATTTCCATCATATGGGAGAATAAAAACTGAACACTAACGTAAACTACAATACAAATTGATCTCAACATGAGCATGCCGTCTGATGATGAACCTGTCGGTTCGAAACAGTCACCAGCGCTATTTATATACATAAAATACCATTATAAAATGTGACTGGTTGCTGTTATCGTCTGTGCAAGAATCAACCTGTATTACTAGACTTTCTCGTCGAGCTGTGAGAGTGCTGGTGTTTTTTTCCATAATAACGGCTGCACTGTTTCCGAAATGGTTGCGAGGAGGAAGAAGATGGCTACCGTCTCAAAAAAATGGTTCAAATGGCTATGAGCACTAAGGGACTTAACATCTGAGGTCATCAGTCCCCTAGAACTTAGAACTACTTAAACCTAACCAACTGAAGGACATCACACACATCCATGCCTGAGGCAGGATTCGAACCTGCGAGCGTAGCGGTCGCGCGGTTTCAGACTGAAGCGCCTAGAACCGCTAAGCCACAACACCGGCGCTACCGTTTTAAAACATTGTTGACACTGTCTTCCAAGTATTTTCAGTTTGTTTCAAGACTAGGCCCTATTGTGCAATACTCATTCCTTTATTCCTTTTTTCGTAGTACAGTATCTACAGGATGTTCCAGAAATGTAACGACAAACTTCGAGGGGTTTTAGAGGATGTCCTGAGACCGGAAACTTCATCCGACGACGCTACACAGCTCGAAGTTACAGACGCCGGCACTTGCAACTAGGCCATCCCTTGAGCAGCAAACGCGACTTTGTAAACTGACAGTCCATAGGCGGAACGTCTCGCAATGTTCGCTGTTATTCAGTGATCGCGGCAGGTTACCACGACCGACAGTGGAGAAGATGCAGCTAGCTGCTGCGAAGAGAGACTCTTCTTTTACGAATGCGGTCCTCTGCTACCTCGGTGGATGACGGTTTCAGTCACGGACATCCACTTGCAGTTTATTTTTTTCATGTAAACCGAAAAATATAAGAAATTTTTGAGAATTCGGGAGAAAAATAAACGCGGGTGGAAACACAGGTCCAAAATCGTCATCCACTGAGGAAACGGAACATCGTATTCAAGGGAAATCTGGCCTTTGTACGCAGCAACTAGCTCCCTCTTCTCCATTAGCAATGAGTTTTTATCACTGAGTAACAAATGGCGTTGTGAGATGTTTCGCCTACGTTCCGTCAGCGTGAAAAATCACGTTCGCTGTTCAAGGGGTGGTGTAGTGGCTGAACCAGTGTTTCCAGACACGTGTTCCTATAATCGATGTGTTCTTCAAGATACCGTCTACAGCACCTCGTTTCTCGAAAAATTTCTGTGACATCCTTTGTATTACTAAAAGGCTAACAAGGTTCATGGTGCACAATTTCTGTGACAGGTTGCCTATGTTAGAGCTTCCAAGGGCAACAAAACTTTCATTTTCAATATTTTATACAATTGTTAAAAGGATTTTAAAATTGAAACTGCTATCACACTTTACCCGTTCAGAGGTCTTATCTTGTGTTTAACGTTTAACACGGTAAGAGATGTACTGCAGTTAGAAATTGTGGGTATGTCGTGAGGCCGACCATTTGTATAGTAGCTCACGTGATTATGAACTCAATGTTATTTTTACAAAACCTTATTTATCGTTAAGATGGTAAAAATACATTTGCATTTGTTTGCTCGGTGTAACCTTAGGATATCGGTAAGATGCGTTGGTCATAGCCTTATTTTTCTGCGCGTATGCAACCTGTGCTGATGTTGGACACACTAACACCGGATGCTCGGTGTGTCCCCTGTGTTTCTTCACGTCCACGTTCAACTTATGGTGTTCTTCCTATCCAATGTAATTTAACTGGACATTTTGTGTTTCTTCACAACCACGTTCAGCGTATGGTGTTCTTGCCATACAATGTAATTTAACTGCATATTTCCCATATTTCTGTGAGAAAATGTACTATTCGCTCAATAGTCTCAAATGTTTTAGCTTCATTGTATCTTTTTTCAGTAAAATTCTTCCGGGTGCGTTACCGTGTCATGATGTGATAAAACTATCGGCGTTTCAGCTACTACTGCGAGTAGTATTCATTAGTAACCTTGAAAATGATGCAGTTACACACCCAGAATAATTTTACTCAAAGAGGACTCCGGCCGCGAAAGCGTAGGCGCTTGTATTCATTCATCTGGTAAGAAACCTCAAACATTTCCCTCTCTATCGATTGTACCTAAGTTTCCTTGTGACATCTCCATCGTTTTCTTCTTTATCACCGTGGTTTGATATGTCTAGTGGGATCTGATAAATCTATGAGCCTACTCTTTCATTATTATGTTTCTTAGAAAGTATTTCGCAGCCATGGCTGACCTCAAGAAACGGAATATGTGGAGGCAGGCCATCACCGTGCCCGTTGTGCGAGACGTGGCTATACACGCCGCACACTGTCTGCTATTACGACTTCGATAGGCACTCTGAATAAAGTAACAGAGCTTTGCGACGAACTATAGGGAGCCGGAAGTGGTAAACAAGAAGAGAAGCACTTAAGTATAATCGCTGCCTTTAGAAATGGAGCATTTTTAACGCGATACTAACCTTCTCAGTGACTCACGGAAAGTGTCTCTGGGATGTAGAAAGAAGTCGAAATGTGCATTCAGTTTAAATGAAATATAGTAAAATGACTTTATATTACTGTATACCAATACTAATTCTAATCATAAGCTAACCTAAAGCATTCAACTTAAAAGTTTCTATGAAGATATTCTCCAATGGAGCAGAAGGAGATGACCAACCAAAAGTTAATTCAGTCTTAAACTCCACCACGTTATCTACCTGATATTTTATGTACACTGGTATGTTGTCAAAAACATATGCACTCGTATCTGACTCGTTTATATACTGATGTTAGCCCCTTGATCTTCTTGTAGGGGTTGATTTTAGTCCTTGTGTTATATTCATGCTTTTCACTTCGAGATATGCAGTTCATCTATCTGCAAGATGTTGTAGAAATAATATCAAATTATACACACATTAAAAAGTTTTGTACCATCCTGGTTCCCAGAACTCCTAAAGACAGACGTTGACTGTGGATATTGTATCACAGACACAATCCCTTTGACTGTTCAGAGATGTCACTGAACCCACCCAAGGATGTAAACAACCACGCATGAGCACCGCCTATTAGTCGGAGGGGGTCCGACAGCCGATCAGTTCCAGTCATTTCACCAAGAAGGACGTGCACGAACCGTCTGTAGTTCAACCAGAGCCTAGACGGTCAATACCGCGGTTCGCTCGCATCCGCTTTGTTACTTTGTGCCAGGAAGAGCTCTCAACAAGGGAAGTGTCCAGGCGTCTCAGAGTCAACCAAAGCGATGTTGTTCTGACACGGAGGAGATACAGAGAGACAGGAACTGTCGATGACATGCCTCGTTCAGGCCGCCCAAGGGCTACTACTGCAGTGGATGACCGCTACCTACAGTGTATGGCTCGGAGGAACCTTGACACCAACGCCATCATGTTGAATAATACTTTTCGTGCAGCCAGAGGACATTGTGTTACGACTCAAACTGTGCGCAATAGGCTGCATGTTGCGCAACTTCACTCCCGACGTCGATGGCGAGGTCCATCTTTGCAACCACGTCAACATGCATCGCGGTGCAGGAGGGTCCCAACATGCCAAATGGACCCCTCAGGACTGGCATAACGTTCTCTTCACTGATGAGTGTCGCATATGCCTTCAACCAGACAATCGTCGGAGATGTGTTTGGAGGCAACCCGGTCAGGATGAACGCGCCTTAGGCACACTGTCCAGCGAGTGGAGCAAGGTGGAGATTCCCTGCTGTTTTGGGGTTGCATTATGTGGGGCCGACGTACCCTGTTGGTAGTCGTGGAAGGCGCCGTAACGGCTGTACGACGCGTGAATGCCATACTCCGACTGATAGTGAAACCATATCGGCAGCATATTTGCGAGGCATTCGTCTTCGTGGACGGCAATTTGTGCTCCTATCATGCACATCTTGTGATTGACTTCCTTCAGGATAACGACATCACTCGACGAGAGTGGCCAACATGTTCTCCAGACCTGAACCTTATCGAAAATGTCTGGGATAGATTGAAAAGGGCTGTTTATGGACGATGTGGTCATCCGGAATGGCCGAGCGGTTCTAGGCGCTTCCGTCTGTAACTGCGCGACCACTACGGTCGCAGGTTTGAATCCTGCCTCAGGCATCGATGTGTGTGATGTCCTTAGGTTAGTTAGGTTTAAGTAGTTCTAAGTTCTAAGGGGCTGATGACCTCAGATGTTAAGTCCCATAGTGCTCCGAGCCATTTGAACCATTTTTTTTGGACGATGTGAGCCACCAACCACTCTGAGGGTTCTACGCCGAATCGCCGTTGAGGAGTGGGACAATATGGACCAACAGTGCCTTGCTGAACTTGTGAATAGTATGGCAAAACGAATACAGGCATGCATCAATGCAAGAGGACGTGCTACTGGGTATCAGAGGTACAGGTGTGTACAGCAATCAGTACCATCACCTTTGTAGGACTCGCTGTTTGGTGGTACAGCATGCATTGTGTGGTTTTCATGAGCAATAAAAAGAGCGGAAATGATGTTTATGTTGATCTCTATTCCAATTTTCTGTAGAGCTGCCGGAACTCCCAGAACCGAGGTGATGCCAAACTTTTTTTGATGTATGTGTAAGAACGGGAATAGGAAACGTCAGGTCCGTGCGTTTAAATATTATGGAAGGAAATCGGTATGACCAGAAGGGGCTTTCAGACCCGTTTTTTCCGGGTACGAGTCCAGTATCTCAAGCACTGCGACACCACTGTTAGATCGAACCAAGTGGGAGTTGTTATAGTACCTGACAACATACGTTAGGACAGGCTGCAGTTTATCAGACTTTCAGAACACTCATCCGCTGTGGCGAAAGACTCGATTCGTTTCGCTGTCACTGACAGAAAAACGTTGTCCTACGAGATGCGCATTTCACTTGCGGCCCAGGAGGTAGAGCGCGTATCCACAGCAGTTGCAAGTATGTCAGCTGCCATTGAGTCAGCAGGTGTGAAGGAGGACGTGATACAGGAAATTGTCGTGGGTTCAGCATTCAGTATGGATAAATTGGAGAAAAGAGCTCTGGAAGAGGAAGCTACAGACATTTAAAATTAAACTTGCACATTAACGTGTTTCCTAAGTCCAGTATGAATAAAGCTACAGCTGTGAGAATGTTACGCACGATAGCTACGAAAAGCATAGAAATAACATATTGCAACATTCGAATGATGAGTAAAACACATAAAAATTAAGTTTTCAAAATTCCCACCATCAGTTTCATTACTCTTATTGGTTCTCTTTTTAACATACTTTGCAACTTACCTGATAACGTCATGGTATACCTTCATTGGTGGTTATACTATTCATAGTGCAAACTACTAATTCACTTGAGGTTCTTTCCCTCTGAAGATTTTACTTTTTGTCCACATCAAACAATAAAACTATGATGGAGAAAGGGCCTGGAATGTGAAGGATGCGGCCGTTCCAACGAGCGGGAGAATATGGATTATGCAGGGTGTTCCAAAGCGAATACACAGATTTTAAGGCTGTGTAGCACTTATTTCATTCAACTGACAATAACGAAAGAACAAGTCAAAGTTTTTCTTACAAGTGTTCAATGTGAGCGCCTTTCATCACTGATAGTGTCGACAGGCGAGTTCTTCTCAAACCTTGATCAGTGTGTCTGGAGTATTTGTTGTAACAAGTCGGGTATATCAGTTGGCAGCGGAAGCGGATTCTTATGATTCCTTATGAACTCCCAAAGGTAAAAATCACGTGTGTGAACGTGGAAACCATGCAAAACAAATAATCAACTTCGGTGTTGCAGTTCTTCTTATGTCCGTGCTTGCTATGGAAATAGGAACTACGCCTTATGCAAGACATCTTTTGAGACACCCACAGATACAGTTCACAACTGAAACACAAACAGATGGAAAACTTAATTTCTTAGATCTCACTATACAAGTGAGAAACAAAAAACATGAATTCACAATCTACAGAAAACCAACAATCACCAGCACCTTTATTCATAACTAATCCAGTCACCTCGTAACTCACAAAGAAACCAGCTTTAAATATTTACTACACAGACTGAACAAAACACCCATGAACAAACATGATTACACACCAGAACTGAACACAATAAAACAAATTGCTCAAGAGAATGGATGTGATGCAAAGAGAGTAGAAAGAATTAAACCACAAAATACTAAAACAAACAACACATAACCATGAAACACACACACACAAACAAGCGCAACACAACACATAACAAATCAGCACACAGTAAGCAACAAAAGAAACATAATAACTTACAACAACAGAATCATATACAGGGTGGATAATATACTAAAGAAACAAGGATTAAACATGGCATATAGAACCAACAACACAATTCAAAGCAAACTCGGAAGAAATACCACCAACACTGACAAATACAGCTAGTCCAGTATATACCAACTTACTTGCAACTGCTATCAGTCTGTATATCTGGGTCAAACATGCAGGAATTTCCGAACAAGGTATACAGAACATCTCAGAGCATTGAAAAGCAATAGCTCACTCTCAACATTCGCAGATCACCTGATAGCACACAATCACCACCCAACAAACATTGAAACTGACTTACACATCCATAATACTAGTAGCAGCTTATACCAAAAATTAACTATAGGAAAAAACTATCACATCCAAAAATCAATAGCCCAAGGAAAGAAAGTACTAAGCGAATACACATCACTGTGCAATAAAACCCTCTTTCCCGCAATTGAAGAACTATTCGAATAACATCCACACCAAAATTGTTCCTGAAAAAAGAAATAAACACGCATTCTCTCTCCCTGCCCCAGTCCTAAACACACACACACACTCTATCTCTCTCTCAGACACACACACACACACACACACACACACACACACACAATCAAACAACACAAACGCAAATACGCTTCAAAATTGCGCGCCTCACCCAGTCAAACACGCTCCGAAACAAATGAATACTACACAGCCACAACACGTACTGGCGACGAAAACTCTGCCAATGTTTTGAAAATTTGGAGAAAGTGCGTTTTCAAACGACCATAGGTCCCAAAATCAGCCTTTTCACCGCGACGACAACATATGAGAAAAGACTACAACGTCAAAACCTTAAGTTACACACACAAAACGTGATGTAGAGTAAGGTGGGGTAAATCCGTTCTAGTAATTTCTTGTGCCTATAAAACACTTATCCGTGGTCGAATCTTAACATTATATACATTAAATTATAGATAATATAAAGGATCAACTGTTTGCAAAATATATTTGTTACACCATCAATAGGTTTTGAGATATCCGTATTTAAGCAACGTCTATTTTTGCCATGTTACAAAAACTGTGGGGTAAATCCGACCCTCTATTTTTTTTGTTTATTTTGAACAGAAATAGTTCTAATATGAACGGTTTTTTGGGAAATAATTATAAGTTATTATGTTTTTTTTACATAAATGAACAAAATGTATTAAAAAAATAACAATGCTTAGATTACTAAATGTACTGAAAGTTAAATGAATGTAAATTTTAATTGAAAAAGATGATTTCATTGCACGGCGGTGCAACAGCAATGTCGATCTCGGAATGTTAAAATCATGAGCGACAGCTCGTAAAGACATTCCAATTTATATTGCAGCAACTGCTCGGTGAATATCGTTTTGATTGCGTTTTGTCGTTTTTCGATTGTAATTTTGTACCATTTTCCTAAAAATAAACAAGAATTCACTTTGTTTCCATAAATAAATAATCCCATACACATAAACGACAGGAAATATGCGGTCGGATTTACCCCACATTTAGCAGTCGGATTTACTCCACCATGCCATTTTTTATTTAACACACATAGAAACAATTTACACGAAATTTCCAACAAAAACGACACTGAATAGGTCACTAAAAGCACTACAAAATCACTTACCGTTTGTTTTGCGATCACTTTATTTAATAAGGTAAATCTAGTGATGCAATTTGCACAAAAATTAAATTCCAACAATCGAAAATACACATTTTTTCTTTTGAGTGTCTAAATGTCACATGTGGCAAAGCTGTCAAAGTGACATTTTAGTTATTTCGAATGCTCTATATGGTAACACTAGTTAGAAATCGCTCCGCTTTGCCGTTTCTCACGAATAGAGGGCGGTCGGGTTTACCCATCCGGTCGGATTTACCCCACCTTACCCTACATACTCATTTCCATATTTAAATGCCTAATGAACAGAAAAATAAAAATTACGTTTTGCTGTTTGCAGATGACAAGTTGTAGATTGCGCAGCAGACTTGCTACCAACATAAATATCGAAAAGCTTCATGTAAGGTATATAAACTAATGCACCCGTCCACTCTTTTGCCAGTCAAGCTATAACTAGCACTTTAGACATAATGTTATAAACAGCACAGAGTACATCAGGTCGTTAATACATATCTCAACTGTGAACTGCGAACAAATGTATAATTTTTAGAACCATTATTTATTCACAATTGTAAATATTTTGTACCAAAGGTTTCGCTAAATATTAATATGAAACAACAATTTTACAGTAAGAAAATAAAACAACCCACTGAAGAAAGCATAAAAAGTGTTGAAACTTGTCTCGGTAAAACGAAACTGAAAAGGTGTGCGCCGGCCGCTGTGACAGAACTTTCTAGGCGCTTCAGTCCAGAACCACGCTGCTGCTACGGACGCAGGTTCGGATCCTGCCTCGGGCATGGATGTGTGTGATGTCCTTAGGTTAGTTAGGTTTAAGTAGTTCTAAGTCTAGGAGAATGATGACCTCAGATGTTAAGTCCCATAGTGCTTAAAGCCATTTGAACCATTTTTTGAAAAGGTGTCCTTGCATAAAGCGGAATCCCTCGTCGTACCTACCTGCGAAGCAAAGTCTTCCGGCACAGCTCAGGTGTAACGTCGTTTAATCAATCTCATGCTGAGTTATGTCAGTGTTGCGGCGCACCATCTTGCTGCCAAATGAAATTCTGTGATTCAGCTTCTTCCTATTGAGGAAAGAGCCATAGTTATAGCACTTCAAGACGAGAAATACTGGTTACATTTGCTTCATCTAAAAAGAAAAACCCATAAAATTTTGGTCGGTATACGACATAAAAAACATTCAATATAGGGGAGTCTCGTTGAAACTATATCATCTCGTGGGGATTTGCTGACCCCCAGATGGGCGAATTATGTGTGTTCACATTTCCACTTAGGTGAAATGTCGATTGATCACTGAAGACGAAGCGATCCAGAAAATCTTCATCGTCATGCAGTAACATTTCATTTGTAAAACCAGCACTTTAATTATAGTCTGTAGGCTTTACTGCTTGTAACAACTGCAAACGATAAGCAGTTAGTCGTAAGCGTTTCCGTAAAAGTCTCCACACAGACGTCAATGGAACTGCTAATTCACGGCAACCCTTCCGAACTGATTTCTTGGGGCTAATGATGAAAGACTCTCCCTCGTTCAACACGTTTTTCGGTCACTCTTGGTCGTTGCACTTTACGCACAGGTATATAAACAAAAGTTTCTGAGTTACTTTTTCGTGTGATGGATTATTTACAATTGTTGGTTGGTTGAATACTACAAAGCGTGAAAATCCTTATCTTCATTTTTGAAACAGGCTGCATATAAATGAAGTGTAATCGGAAGAGTAGAGTGTACAGGTTCTCCGAAGTGCTTAAACAAATAGCTGAGCCTCGATGGCAACGAAGCCTCTTCCAGTAACGGCGGTAGATTACTTTCCAGGTATCGTCTTTATGCGAACTCTGTGAGACTACTAGTTTATGCAATTGTCTCTTTACAGTTCAATGTGGGCTGTTGATCGTGCAACTTCTAATGCAGTTAATGTAATCATAAGTGAATGTAGGTTCATAAATGAATTCCACGATTGCAAGTAATCGGGCATTCAAAATTCCAATTGTTGAGCTAATTTTCCAAAGTGATTATACAGCATCAGCTTTTGATGGAAACAATGCAAGTAGTGTTGACGTGACGTTCACCATACTTTCGTATGTGAAAAATGGAGATATGTTGAAGAACGACGTTCTCTTGACGTAGTATTACTCTCTAACTATTCAATAATGGCTTCAGCATCATTCATACTTTGTTCTTTCAGACAGACAAGTAAAATATTTTGTTCAGTTATGCGTATATAAGAAATATGTGTGCTATCTATGCCGAATGACGTGGCGTATTGGTTCATGTACCGGACTCGCATTCTGGAAAGGAAGGTAGGAAAGTTAGGGCTTAACGTCCCGTCGACAACGAAGACATTAAGGGGATTTGCTGTTATTTGAGGGAGTTTGCCAGTGAGCAGAAAATGACTGGATGTTTCGGGGTAGAACTGTGTGAGGCCTTTAGCGATCTGTAAAAATAACAAAGAACAATTTTTCTTCTACGCGGGACTCTAATACTGTTTTGTTGTCCAAGATTACGTCACAAGGATTAAGCCGTGTATGTATCTTCGAAAATGCTGACGTCGCTGTTTGGTTTCCCTAGAGCCCTTCAGTCCAATAGAAAGACGGCTCATCTTAAGCAATGCAACGAATGATTTGCTCCTTCATCCCTGGCTCTTCCGTGCGTGTGTCAGTCTATAATGATTTCGACATTGACGGAACGTTGAAACAATATCTTCCACCCTCCATTGTTCGTGTAATCCTTCTAACAGCCAACGAGCAGTGTTTTTATTAGTCCTGTTTCATCTGCGAAAGAAATTAACATACAAAGCGAGTAAAACACGCCGTTGTATATGTTGTTGTTGTTGTGGTCTTCAGTCCTGAGACTGGTTTGATGCAGCTCTCCATGCTACTCTATCCTGAGCAAGCTTCTTCATCTCCCAGTACTTACTGCAACCTACATCCTTCTGAATCTGCTTAGTGTATTCATCTCTTGGCCTCCCTCTATGATTTTTCCCTCCACGCTGCCCTCCAGTACTAAATTTGTGATCCCTTGATGCCTCAAAACATGTCCTACCAACCGGTCCCTTCTTTTTGTCAAGTTGTGCCACAAACTCCTCTTCTTCCCAATACTATTCAATACCTCCTCATTAGTTATGTAATCTACCCATCTAATCTTCAGCATTCTTCTGTAGCACCACAATTTGAAAGCTTCTATTCTGTTCTTGTCCAAACTATTTATCATCCATGTTCACTTTCATACATGGCTACACTCCATACAAATACTTTCAGAAACGACTTCCTGACACTTAAATCAATACTCGATGTTAACAAATTTCTCTTCTTCAGAAACGATTTCCTTGCCATTGCCAGTCTACATTTTATATCCGCTCTACTTCGACCATCATCAGTTATTTTACTCCCTAAATAGCAGAACTCCTTTACTACTTTAAGTGTCTCATTTCCTAATCTAATTCTCTCAGCATCACCCGATTTAATTTGACTACATTCCATTATCCTCGTTTTGCTTTTGTTGATGTTTATCTTATATCCTACTTTCAAGACACTGTCTATTTCGTTCAACTGCTCTTCCAAGTCCTTTGCTGTCTCTGACAGAATTACAATGTCATCGGTGAACTTTAAAGTTTTTATTTCTTCTCCATGAATTTTAATACCTACTCCAAATTTTTCTTTTGTTTCCTTTACTGCTTGCTCAATATACAGATTGAATAACATCGGGGAGAGGCTACAACCCTGTCTCACTCCCTTCCCAACCACTGCTTCCCTTTCATGTCCCTCGACTCGTATAACTGCCATCTGGTTTCTGTACAGATTGTAAATAGCCTTACGCTCCCTGTATTTTACCCCTACCACCTTTAGAATTTGAAAGAGAGTATTCCAGTCAACATTGTCAAAAGCTTTCTCTAAGTCTACAAATGCTAGAAATGTAGGTTTGCCTTTTCCTAATCTTTCTTCTGAGATAAGTCGTAACGTTAGTATTGCCTCACGTGGTCCAACATTTCTGCGGAATCCAAACTGATCTTCCCCGAGGTCCGCTTCTACCAGTTTTTCCATTCATCTGTAAAGAATTCGCGTTAGTATTTTGCCGCTGTGACTTATTAAACTGATAGTTCGGTAATTTTCACATTTGTCAACACCTGCTTTCTTTGGGATTGGAATTATTATATTCTTCTTGAAGTCTGAGGGTATTTCGCCTGTCTCAAACATCTTGTTCACCAGATGGTAGAGTTTTGTTAGGGATGGCTCTCCCAAGGCCGTCAGTAGTTCTAATGGAATGTTGTCTACTCTGGGGGCCTTGTTACGACTCAGGTCTTTCAGTGCTGTGTCAAACTCTTCACGCAGTATCATATCTCCCATTTCATCTTCATCTGCATCCTCTTCCATTTCCAGAACATTGTCCTCAAGTACGTCGCCCATGTATAAACCCTCTATATACTCCTTCCACCTTCCTGCTTTCCCTTCTTTGCTTAGAACTGGGTTTCCATCTGAGCTCTTGATATTCATACACGTGGTTCTCTTCTCTCCAAAGGTCTCTTTAATTTTCCTGTAGGCAGTATCTATCTTACCCCTAGTGAGATAAGCCTCTACATCCTTACATTTGTCCTCTAGCCATCCCTGCCTAGCCATTTTGCACTTCCTGTCGATCTCATTTTTGAGACCTTTGTGTTCCTTGGTGCCTGCTTCATTTACTGCATTTTTATATTTTCTCCGTTCATCAACAAATTCAATATTTCTTCTGTTACCCACGGATTTCTATTAGCCCTCGTCTTTTTACCTACTTGATCTTCTGCTGCCTTCACTACTTCATCCCTCAACGCTACCCATTCTTCTTCTACTGCATTTCTTTCCTCCATTCCTGTCAATTGTTCCCTTATGCTCTCGCTGAAACTCTCTACAACCTCTGGTTCTTTCAGTTTATCCAGGACCCATCTGCTTAAATTAGCACCTTTTTGTAGTTTCTTCCGTTTTAATCTACAGTTCATAACCAATAGATTGTGGTCAGAGTCCACATCTGCCCCTGGAAATGTCTTACAATTTAAAACCTGATTCCTAAATCTCTGTCTTACCATTACATAATCTATCTGATATCTTTTAGTATCTCCAGGATTCTTCCATGTATAAAACCTTCTTTTATGATTCTTGAACCAAGTATTAGCTTTGATTAAGTTATGCTCTGTGCAAAATTCTACCAGACGGCTTCCTCTTTCATTTCTTCCCCCCAATCCATATTCACCTACTATGTTTCCTTCTCTCCCTTTTCCTACTGACGAATTCCAGTCACCCATGACTATTAAATTTTCATCTCCCTTCACTACCTGAATAATTTCTTTTATCTCATCATACATTTCATCAATTTCTTCATCATCTGCAGAGCTAGTTGGCATATAAACTTGTACTTCTGTAGTAGGCATGTGCTTTGTGTCTATGTTGGCCACAATAATGCGTTCACTATGCTGTTTGTTGTAGCTTACCCGCACTCCTATTTTTTAATTCATTATTAAACCTACTCCTGCATTACCCCTATTTGATTTTGTATTTATAACCCTGTATTCACCTGACCAAAAGTCTTGTTCCTCCTGCCACCGAACTTCACTAATTACCACTATATCTAACTTTAACTTATCCATTTCCCTTTTTAAATTTTCTAACCTACCTGCCTGATTAAGGGATCTGACAGTCCACGCTCCGATCCGTAGAACGCCAGTTTTATTTCTCCTGATAACGACGTTGTATATGGCCTACTGATAATAAAATCGCCGATGTAATCCCGAGGTGTTCCTCCAGCTTTCAGTATAGCTTATCGCTCCTACACGGCTGCTTCTTTAGGTTATGCACCTACCTCGCGAATGACTGATGATATTTCTATTTTTACACTCTGTTATTCAACTTCTCACAAGGAGATGCAACATCCTTTCACTTGATGAAGTGTTGGAAACGCTTCCTGGGCGGTGAGGAGATTATCATAATTCTGCGTTATTACGGCAAACGCCGCGGGCGCATGCCAGCTGCCGGTCAGACTCCGGCTTCTCCCTCTCTAACTCCGCTTCCGTCTCTGCCTGGAAAACAGTTTGCAGGCAGAGAACTTTATGACAGCCGTAATTAGCCAGAATGCATACAGGTCACAGCATACGCAGTACTGAAAATCTTACTACGTTACTTCCTCCAGACGATGTAGATTTCAGTTTTATTTCATTGCATTTTGTGCTACTGTGCGAGTATCAGATATGCCGATACAGCCCAATAGATTTAAGGTTTTTAGACGAGAGGTGAAGTTATTGGGAATAATATGGTCTAGAGTTGAAATCCACTAAATCTGGCGATAGAGAAATTCTTAATCTTCAGTTTAGACGACTGGAGGCAGTGGTTAGAAACAAGGAGAGCGTTTAAGTTAGAAAAATAGGTAATGCATCCGACGGAGGTTAGGAAACTTGAGTTCCACCAGTTCAGTATTTTTAAGAACTCTACTTGTTTGCATGAATGCTATTTTGAATTATTTTGTTTGATACCCAGTCAGTTAACTCACCAATACATGGATATAGGTGAGACCAGTTAGTTGTTATGTCAACCACATCTTACTGGCATTCGTTAAAAATCATTCAACATCATTTAGGATAGCGTGTTTGTTCACAATAGCATATTAAATTTTTTAGAAGAAATTTAGCTTTGGTTCGAAGTTTATTTTGCATTAATGTACAATTTCAGCCAGGGGCCATATTCAAATATAAATGTATACTGCTCTGCAAAACTCAAGGATTAGCTAGACAAAGTAACATAACGTAGTAACTGTGTGGATGTGAATGAAAATACGGCGGCCTGTTGCCAGAGGTCTGACAGTCGCACACAGAAAGCTGGAAGTCACATGGCGTGAGGTCAGTGTGCCAGTAGCGCCACATGGGGCTGGCCCCGAAACACCGCAGCTGAAGAGGCGAGAAAAAATTAATCGTAGAAAATGAGTATGTAACAACAGAAGGGCAACAGAGAAGCTCGTTACCTAGACTCAAACAAAGTAAAAACACCACAACATCGTAAGCTGTAATTAATACACTAAACAACATGAGTAATAGTGAGTCTCGGTCTCAAATGCATAATAAACCTAAAAATAAATAACGTTTTGCTGTTTGCTGATGACAAGCCGTAGGTCGCGTAGTAGACCCAAAGCTACTAGCATAAATATCCAGTAATTTTATTGAGGTATGAAAACAAATGCATACATTCACTTTATTTCCAAATGTACCTTTAGAAATATCGTAAATAAGCAACGTAGAATACCTCAATTCAGTGATACTGTACATGTCTCGCCTCTGTATTGTACGGAAACAAATGTAAAAAAAAAACATGTTTGATGATAATCGCTCATTTTAGAAATATATATATTTTTTACCAAAAGTTTCTTTAAAGGTTAACACGTAACAGTTTTACAAAAGGAAAATAAACAAACCCACTGAACACAACACAAAATATGATGAAACATGTTTGGGCGAACAAAACTATAAAGATGTCTTGCATAAGGCGGAATTCTTCTCCAGTTTTCTTAGTTTGCACGAAAATAAGAACTGCAACATTCACAAGATGATTAAACACAAAATGGAGTTCAAACTCACCTCTCTATTTCTATATACAGGGTGTTTGTAAATTAGTTGTAAAAATAAACTTTAATTGAGAAAAGGATAAACAACTTACAGAAATTTTTGATGCAGCACTGAATGCAATGTATTTTCAAGTCTTATTCCTGCCTAACACTGTTAGTTCCCGACGTTCCCGCTAGGTGGCATACGTGAATGAGTTATTTCAACAGTTATCATGGAGTCGTATAACGGTGTTTATGGTTTGAAGAATCCACATCCGCTACTACAGTTCAGAGACAATTCAGTTCTAAATATCGGAAGCCACCGCCTCGAAGACAAGCTATGATTGATTGGCACAATCGTTACAACGAAAGTGGCTGTCATTCAAATCCTACAAAGTGGAAGTGTCGCAAGCTGTAAGAGAAAGGGAAAAGAAAAACGATCTGAGTTTAGTGTAGGAATGTTTAACAAAATGAAGACTGAAAATTATTTTTCTTAATGAAATTGTGTTCA
This sequence comes from Schistocerca gregaria, assembly GCF_023897955.1. Classification (NCBI taxonomy): domain Eukaryota; kingdom Metazoa; phylum Arthropoda; class Insecta; order Orthoptera; family Acrididae; genus Schistocerca; species Schistocerca gregaria. The sequence continues at coordinate 372,937,430 of NC_064921.1, read as the reverse complement.
GTGACGAAGCCACCTTCCATACCTGCGGTAAAGTGAATCTGCATAATGTTCGGATATGGGGTGAGCAGCAACCGTATTATGTAAATCGAACATGCAGGCGACTCGCCTAACTTTTTTTGCACTGGAAGTTGTAACGAAATTTACATTCCTTTCTGTTTTCCTGTGTCAATTGTAACTGACATATTGTAATGGACATGCTTGAACAGTACCTAATGCCTCAGTTACAACAGGATATGGGTACAGAATTTATTTTCCAGCAAGACGGCGCGCCAACACGTTATCATCGTAAATTTGTCTCGTTGTCCGTGCGAATGTGCCGACATGGGTTGGACGTGGTGGAACAATATCCTGCCCAACACGATCACCTGGTTTAATGCCAGTGAACTTCTGTGTATGGGGTTGGATTAAAGGCAGAGTGTTTGTACCTCCGCTTCCGGGTAACATCGGCGAGCTACGACAACGTATAACACAAGCAGTTTCCATCATACATCAAAACTTGCGTCGTAGGATTTGGCATGTAACTGTTTACAGATTGAATAATTTTCATGTTACAAAAGACAGCCATATTGAACATTTGTAAATAAAACTTGAAAATATACTACATTCTAAAGCTGTATCAAATATTTCTGTAAGTTATTTACTTTTATATAAATAATTTATAAACACTCTATATTGTAAGTGCAATATTTTCTGTTCGGATTAGCTTTATAGCGTGTATCAGTGCTCATGAACAACATTTTGAGCACTTGATATGATTTTCATAGCATTAAAAACACAAACGCTACCTGAGTTACGATGGCTCGGTAATGGGCAACCATCTGGGAGGAAGGAGCATGTAATCTCCCGCCTGCCATACAGTTTTACGTTTCCCATCATTACCGATTGCCTGTATGCTGTATTTGAAGAGAAGACGACTTATTTGCTCTCCAAGATTGCACTGCTTGACATGGTGCTCCGTATCTAATGATCTCGTCATGGAAAGGACTGCAAACTATTTGTTCTGTGTCTACGGCAGGTCCCTGTCTGTCTTAGCTGGATAAATCAGGTGACTTTGTTGTTGTGACAAATAAAGTTGTCTTTCCATTAGACAAACGACCATTCCATTGGCCACCATCCGAATTCACCCTCTCCCGAGAGGACGTCACCCAGTTCGACAATAAATGGCAAATCGCTCAAAAGCCGTAGCAAATTACAGTGGATTCAAATTGACACGATTTTATAGTGTAATCATATCACGGTGAAGAGTTGTAAAAATTAATTTTTTTTCGCACTTAGTCTGTGGCCAGCATTGCGGTACACTGCGGAGTGATGAAGTGATGCCAAGACTGCCATTTTCTTATTTTCTCTGAGCTGCTTCTTTTTTTTTTACAGTCTCTCTTTTTTGCCAGTGACGTTTAATACGCCGCAGGAATTCGCCATCCTGGTTCTGGACCATGTCTAAATGTGGGTCTGGCACCCTCATGAAATAAATGGACAATGAAACTACTCTCCGACATTCGAAAGCTGTTAGACAGACAGATACTCAGGATACCAGCGCAAACTGCTCTATTTGTGGTCCGCGAGACGAATTTCAATTGGGCAACAATGCTGCGGTTGCTTTTGATAACTGTCGTTAAATGTTGACCACAAAGCGTCAAATAACGTTAAAGAAGAGAGACGCCCGTCCTGTGGGCACCAGACTGAGGAATGTGGTCGGTCGGTCCGACACTTGTATTTTTATTTTTACACGTGCAGTAGCCGCCACGGTGGTTCAGCTTTTTGCCGGAGTAGGAGTCTCCTTGCGGTAGCGACCTCGGTGTATTGTATTGTATTGTATCGCTGCCACCGAGCGTCGGATGGGTTCGATGCGAGGGCTACCGCTTTGCGGCCGCAGCCAGACCAGCTGTTCCCACGGAATGCGCGCCCCAGTGAGGCCCAGCCCTGGGAAGTGGAGCAATTAACAGGCGCGGCGCGGGCCGCATTGTCCACGCCGAACCACTCAGCATCCATTGTCTGCGGACGCCTGCAGCGGCGCGAGGCACAGGCTCACGGCAATAAATAAAACCAGATAAGTTGGTCAAGGCTTACCTTTTTTTTTTATTTCTTGCCTTAAATGGCATTTGGCTACAGTCAGAGTATCTTCGTACGAACTGAATGCAAATTGTACTTACTAATAAAAAAAATTGTTAGTCTCAGAGGTAGCCGGTTCGAGATCTGTCGCGGCAGAAAAGACATTGCTAGTACTTCACCAGCAAAGAGAGGAGAGATGGTGCCGTGAATTTCTGGATCACTAAACTTCCTAGGTTAAATTTCACTCCGCACTGCCTCATGCAGTGAGCGTATGTGAAATTATTCACTGTGAGTCGTCTGATGGTGGCATGAAGTTTCGCGGTGCCGCTGGTGCTATTCGAGTATATGTCGGCACTGGGTTTCACATCTCCCTTTTTTACACCCACAATAATAAAAGAAAATACTGAAGTCTACAAGCACACATCAGTCTCGAACTCGACACAGATACACGCCTAACATTTCATAATAGGTCGACGGAAGCGGGCGGCGAACCACCTTCATTAGGACTTTGCCTAGGACTGCAGTGAGAGATTCAGGTAAACGGGCCCAACGCTCATTTCCTGACTGTGAGACTAACTAACTCATACACTGTTCAAAAGAATTAGGGGAACATAACTATGGGCGTCTGCCATATTCCAATGAGCAATAACTGAGGACCGGCTATGTAGTCAAATTACATCTTTATCTTTCAGAAATTAAGTTCACAACCAAACAGGTATCAGATAGATTACATAATGGTAAGACAGAGATTTAGGAATCAAGTTTTAAATTGTAAAACATTTCCAGGGGCAGATGTGGACTCTGACCACAATCTATTGGTTATGAAATGTAGATTAAAACGGAAGAAACTACAAAAAGGTGCTAAATTAAGGAGATGGGACCTTGGATAGACTGAAAGAACCAGAGGTTGTAGAGTGTTTCAGGGAGAGCATAAGGGAACAATTCACAGGAATAGGGGAAAGAAATACAGTAGAAGAAGAATGGGTAGCTTTGAGGGATGAAGTAGTGAAGGCAGCAGATGATCAAGTAGGTAAAAAGACGAGGGATAATAGAAATCCTTGAGTAACAGAAGAAATATTGAATTTAATTGATGAAAGGAGTAAATATAAAAACGCAGTAAACGAAGGAGGCGAAAAGGAATACAAACCTCTCAAAAATGAGATCGACAGGAAGTGCAAAATGGCTTAGCAGGGATGGCTAGAGGACAAATGTAAGGATGTAGAGCCTTATCTCACTAGGAGTAAGATAGATACTGCCTACAGGAAAATTAAAGAGACCTTTGGAGAGAAGAGAACCACTTGTATGAATATCAAGAGCTCAGATCGAAACCCAGTTCTAAGCAAAGAAGGGAAGGCGGAAAGGTGGAAGGAGTATATAGAGGGTTTATAAATGGGCGATGTACTTGACGACAATATTATGGAAATGGAAGAGGATGTAGATGAAGACGAAATGGGAGATACGATACTGCGTGAAGAGTTTGACAGAGCACTGAAAGACCTGAGTCGAAACAAGGCCCCCGGAGTAGACAACATTCCATTAGAACTACTGACGGCCTTGGGAGAGCCAGTCATGACAAAACTATACCATCTAGTGAGTAAGATGTATGAGACAGGCGAAATACCCTCAGACTTCAAGAAGAATGTAATAATTCCAATCCCATAGAAAGCAGGTGTTGACAGATGTGAAAATTACCGAACTATCAGTTTAATAAGTCACAGCTGCAAAATACTAACGCGAATTCTTTACAGACGAATGGAAAAACTGGTAGTAGCGGACCTCGGGGAAGATCAGTTTGGATTCCGCAGAAATGTTGGACCACGTGAGGCAATACTAACGTTACGACTTATCTCAGAAGAAAGATTAGGAAAAGGCAAACCTACGTTTCTAGCATTTGTAGACTTACAGAAAGCTTTTGACAATGTTGACTGGAAAACTCTCTTTCAAATTCTGAAGGTGTCAGGGGTAAAATACAGGGAGCGTAAGGCTATTTACAATTTGTACAGAAACCAGATGGCAGTTATACGAGTCGAGGGACATGAAAGGGAAGCAGTGGTTGGGAAGGGAGTAAGACAGAGTTGTAGCCTCTCCCCGATGTTATTCAATCTGTATATTGAACATGCAGTAAAGAAAACAAAAGAAAAATTTGGAGTAGGTATTAAAATACATGGAGAAGAAATAAAAACTTTGAGGTTCGCCGATGACATTGTAATTCTGTCAGTGACAGCAAATGACTTGGAAGAGCAGTTGAACGGAATGGACAGTGTCTTGAAAGGAGGATATAAGATGAACATCAACAAAAGCAAAGCGAGGATAATGGAATGCAGTCAAGTTAAATCGGGTGATGCTGAGAGAATTAGATTAGGAAATGAGACACTTAAAGTAGTAAAGGAGTTTTGCTATTTAGGGAGTAAAATAACTGATGATGGTCGAAGTAGAGAGGATATAAAATGTAGACTGGCAATGGCAAGGAAATCGTTTCTAAAGTAGAGAAATTTGTTAACGTCGAGTATAGATTTAAGTGTCAGGAAGTCGTTTCTGAAAGTATTTGTATGGACTGTAGCCTTGTATGGAAGTGAAACATGGACGCTAACTAGTTTGGACAAGAAGAGAATAGAAGCTTTCGAAATGTGGTGCTGCAGAAGAATGCTGAAGATTAGATGGGTAGATCACATAACTAATGAGGAGGTATTGAATAGGATTGGGGAGAAGAGAAGTTTGTGGCACAACTTGACAAAAAGAAGGGACCGTTTGGTAGGACATGTTTTGAGGCATCAAGGGATCACAAATTTAGCATTGGAGGGCAGCGTGGAGGGTAAAAATCATAGAGGGAGACCAAGAGATGAATACACTAAGCTAATTCAGAAGGATGTAGGTTGCAGTAAGTACTGGGAGATGAAGAAGCTTGCTCAGGATAGAGTAGCATGGAGAGCTGCATCAAACCAGTCTCAGGACTGAAGACAACAACAACAACAACAACAACCAAACATTGGGATAGGTTGGCAGGACATGTTCTGAAGCATCAAGGGATCACCAGTTTAGTATTGGAGGGCAGCGTGGAGGGTGAAAATCGTAGAGGGAGACCAAAAGATGAATACACTAAGCAAATTCAGAAGGATGTAGGCTGCAGTACGTACTGGGAGATGAAGCAGCTTGCACAGGATAGAGTAGCATGGAGAGCTGCATCAAACTAGTCTCTGGAGTGAAGACCACCACCACCACCACAACAACAACAACAACCAAACATCATCACGTTCTCGATCGTTTACATGAAAAGAACTGAAATGTCTGACAGGCGTCAAAAAAAAAAAAAAAAAAAAAAAAAAAAAAAAAAAAAAAAAAAAAAAAAAAAAAAAACGGAAACAGTAATTCATCCTGTCATCCTGGGTGCTTTTCATTAGACTTTGGAACCTTTAATAACGTGTGTGCCCTCCGTGAGCTTTTATCAGTGAGCCGGCCGCAGTGGCCCAGCGGTTCTAGGCGCTACAGTCTGGAACCGCGCGACCGCTACGGTCGCAGGTTCGAATCCTGCTTCGGGCACGGATGTGTGTTATGTCCTTAGGTTAGTTTGGTTTAAGTAGTTCTAAGTTCTAGGGGACTGACGACCTCTGGAGTCCGATAGTGCTCAGAGCCGCTTGAACCATTTTTTTTAAATCACTGACTGACACCTTCGTGGCATGCCTCGTATAAATCTACAGAGGTCACCCTGTTGTGTCCGTTCCCATTCTTAATTGAGACCCCATGAGAATTCTTGGATAGTTTGTGGTCGAACAGGACAACTACCAATACGTCTGTCAAGCATGTCCCACATAGGCACGCTGGTGTTTAGTTCGGGATTCATTGGCAGCCGTTCCATTTCTTTAATGTCCAGCTTCCACAGGGCATCCCTGCTGACGTCCGCCAAATAGGCCCTGGCATCAGAAGGAATTCAGAGCAAATACCATATGCCGCAACTACCATATGTTCCAACGGATGAATTCGATGTACAACCTGGTGGTGAAGTGACCATGCACAACGACAAGATCTGTGTGGCTGTCGACACTGAAACCTCCACGCAACATCACAGAACCTTGGAAATCCGTCTATTTCCTGGACAACATTTGATAGGTACCGCTCACCAGGAATATTTTCCGCCAGTAACGCAATTTCCAGTTGACGTGGGAATGGCAGAACTGAAGACGAGCTCTAGATGTTGTGTCAAGCGGGACAATCGAACAGGACGTCTGAGTCTCTAGGTCCTGTCTCGTAATCTGTTCATTACAGTTTGATCAGAAACAGCGTCTCCAGTGGCCATTCTGAGATCGTCTTGAGGTGCTCTTGGCAGTATCCGTTCAACGCCACAACACAGAGGTGGCCAGATATCGGTCTTCGCATTGAGTTTTTATGCATCGGCAACCTTGACCAACTCGCCTTGTGTATTGACCTGTCTCCTTGTAGCATGTCCATAACCTATGGATGCCGCATGGAGAGGCACTGGCATCTGCAGCAATACGGCTGGAAGTCCATCCTTTTTGGATCAAACAGACCGCCCTTACAACTTGCACTGCATTAAGATGTAGCATCGCATGTACTTGGTTGAATACAATGTCTACAAATGACAACTACCATCTGTATACCTCACTTGCAAACAATGGGATACCGGTACTCACCTTCTGAGGGGTCACCTGACACTGTAATGGATAACACAGTCAATATATTACGAATGATTTTAAGTGTTGCCTACATTGAAAGAGAATCTCTCTAGTCATGCTGTAAGACCACAGATACCATCTGCACTAAAATATATTAAACATACAGCTCATTGATACACGTTCATCCCTAATTCTTTTGAACAAAATATATAAACGATACATTTACTAGTATAATTAAATTTTTTAGACACGTTATTTCGTCATTTCCGACATTAGTTTCACTATGAAAAATTCAGACAATTACGGCACATTTCAGAGCATGATGTATATCAATGTCTGGAAACCCACGAGCTCCAATTTTCGAAGCCAGGATGGTAACCGAAGTACTACGGAGGCATATACACTGCAGGCAATTAATATTTCAACACCAAAAATGACGTAGAGTCACGATAGTTTGCTTATTGTGCGTATAAAATACACTCCTGGAAATGGAAAAAAGAACACATTGACACCGGTGTGTCAGACCCGCCATACTTGCTCCGGACACTGCGAGAGGGCTGTACAAGCAATGATCACACGCACGGCACAGCGGACACACCAGGAACCGCGGTGTTGGCCGTCGAATGGCGCTAGCTGCACCGCTGCCGTCAGTGTCAGCCAGTTTGCCGTGGCATACGGAGCTCCATCACAGTCTTTAACACTGGTAGCATGCCGCGACAGCGTGGACGTGAACCGTATGTGCAGTTGACGGACTTTGAGCGAGGGCGTATAGTGGGCATGCGGGAGGCCGGGTGGACGTACCGCCAAATTGCTCAACACGTGGGGCGTGAGGTCTCCACAGTAAATCGATGTTGTCGGCAGTGGTCGGCGGAAGGTGCACGTGCCCGTCGACCTGGGACCGGACCGCAGCGACGCACGGATGCACGCCAAGACCGTAGGATCCTACGCAGTGCCGTAGGGGACCGCACCGCCACTTCCCAGCAAATTAGGGACACTGTTGCTCCTGGGGTATCATCGAGGACCATTCGCAACCGTCTCCATGAAGCTGGGCTACGGTCCCGCACACCGTTAGGCCGTCTTCCGCTCACGCCCCAACATCGTGCAGCCCGCCTCCAGTGGTGTCGCGACAGGCGTGAATGGAGGGACGAATGGAGTCGTGTCGTCTTCAGCGATGAGAGTCGCTTCTGCCTTGGTGCCAATGATGGTCGTATGCGTGTTTGGCGCCGTGCAGGTGAGCGCCACAATCAGGACTGCATACGACCGAGGCACACAGGGCCAATACCCGGCATCGTGGTGTGGGGAGCGATCTCCTACACTGGCCGTACACCTCTGGTGATCGTCGAGGGGACACTGAATAGTGCACGGTACATCCAAATCGTCATCGAACCCATCGTTCTACCATTCCTAGACCGGCAAGGGAACTTGCTGTTCCAACAGGACAATGCACGTCCGCATGTATCCCGTGCCACCCAACGTGCTCTAGAAGGTGTAAGTCAACTACCCTGGCCAGCAAGATCTCCGGATCTGTCCCCCATTGAGCATGTTTGGGACTGGATGAAGCGTCGTTTCACGCGGTCTGCACGTCCAGCACGAACGCTGGTCCAACTGAGGCGCCAGGTGGAAATGGCATGGCAAGCCGTTCCACAGGACTATATCCAGCATCTCTACGATCGTCTCCATGGGAGAATAGCAGCCTGCATTGCTGCGAAAGGTGGATATACACTGTACTAGTGCCGACGTTGTGCATGCTCTGTTGCCTGTGTCTATGTGCCTGTGGTTCTGTCAGTGTGATCATGTGATGTATCTGACCCCAGGAATGTGTCAATAAAGTTTCCCCTTCCTGGGCCAATGAATTCACGGTGTTCTTATTTCAATTTCCAGGAGTGTATAAATGGAACAGCTACGGTTGCAGGTTCGAATCCTGCCTCGGGCATGGATGTGTGTGATGTCCTTAGGTTAGTTAGGTTTAAGTAGTTCTAAGTTACGGGGACTGATGATCACTGTAGTTAAATCCCATAGTGCTCAGAGCCATTTTTTATAAACGGATCAATATACGATCAAATGTGTAAACGACGGGCCTGTATCTCCAACCCATGAACATATGTTTTGAAAAGGTGAGAGATCTGGACAATTATCTGGCGGGTCAGCAGTCCAACATCCTCTGCATCGAGGGCAACATGAGATCATGCGTTATCTTGTTGAAAGAAACCGTCACGGACACCACAAGGGTACAGCATAGCCAGCGGCTTTAACACATCAGAAATGTAATGGCTACTGTTCATGTTATTGGCTGTGCGAACTTCTGATGATCGTGTTGGTGCACCCAGGGTACAACATACCAAGTTTTAAGCCTGTACAACAATGACGAATGTAGTCTGGCAACGTATGTTCTAAGAGTCCACGTTGCTCCAGGCTTGGCCCCACTGCTCGTGTGGGTACTAGTCTCACTACAAACAAGCACACTTCCTAACTTGGTTGTACGATCCTGTACAGCCGAATGAACAATACTGCTGTCCTCTCTGGCGCTAGTAATGTAGGACCAACGACCGAGGTGGCGCAGTGGTGGTCTCGCATTCGGGAGGACGACGGTCCAAATCCACATCCGACCATTCAAATTCAGGTCCAGCCAAATGCCATGACGGTTGCTTTGAGAGCGCACAACCGATTTCCTTTCCCCTCTTTAAAAGAATCTGAGGTTTGTTCTCCGTCTGAAATGACCTCGTTGTCGACGGGATGTTAAACCCACATTTCGTTCAGTATGGTCCTCCAGAACCGATCGACACCAAATTTGCACGTAGCAACGTATCGGAAAGATAAACCGCCGTCTCCACAGATCACCGTTCGAGATGTGGAACTTATTGGTAGAAGTTTTTCTTCTTTACGCGATTCTTAATATAATCTCTTCACAAGCAAACGACATTCAAAACCGACAAGAAACGAATTGTGTAGTCCTTACTCACAGACGGAATGTAGATTGCGTCACCATTACATACTTGCGCGGCTGCGCTGAAATGCTTATCATTTACGTATACACGCATGCCAGTTTCACGTTTGTTGGATGCAATCTTCATAGAGTTACAGTTTTAACGACTAGCAGTGTGTATTAGCGTTGGTCATGCAAACTTCGTATCATCGACTCACCTTCCGTTGAACCGTCAACTCAGTCTTTTCTTATCTATGGTATCTGGCACACGAACTACCTGCCGTTTAATTGGATACGTGTTTAGCCCACGTCCATTTTAATCTTATTACTGTCATAATTACGCCTTCCACTTCAGTCTTTTCCCTCACACATTTGTTTCTCCGTGTTTTCTAGTCCCAATATCTGTCCCTCCATTGCTCGCTGAGTACTTCTCATTGATTGAATGGTTTTCACATTCACAGGCATAAGTCAGAAGGCGATCAAAATATTTTCTGTAACAATGTATTACTTCTGCATTCTCCCAACAGATATGTGCTACGGAAGCGGCGAAATGTAGTTTCTTACACTAAGTGCAATGCATGACAGTGTACCTTCTGTCATGTCTACAACGTGTACTAACGCAGGATGGTGCCCAAAACAGCATGCCATCCCAGCAGCAAATCAAATATAGTTGTTACGATCTCAGTGTTTTCATAATAAGTGAGTGATTTCTTCAACGCGCCATTATGTGTCATTGTTTTTCCTGTCCTCCATCAGAGTCCTCGCAAATCACCATTTTTACTTTCCACTGGTGTATTTTCTAAACGGTTTAAAATATCGAAAGAATTCTATCGGCAAGTATTTGTACTCAGCAGCGATAGTTGTGTACTGTATGGCTAACACCAGCAAATGTAATAGAACTGAGTAATTGTTCATGGACGGCCCAAGGAACCCTGAAAACGGAAATTAAGGGGGGTGTAGTGGTATGACGCTTGTTACTGTTCTCAATGGAACGTTCCTGAATAAAATAAAATAACATGATGCGGAAAACATGTTAAAAATAAAATTTAAGGGTAAGGTTATTGGCAAACGCACAGATCTACTTGATTTGCAACATCATTGCTGGACAGTCAGCCGGAACCTTCAAAGTGCCAACAGTTTTACAGTACTACAGCCTGTTTACGCGTTTTTTTGTTATCTATTTTCTTGAAAGCATTACAAAGCGTCGAATCATTACTGTCCATCATTCAACATGTGCCTGTTTAAAAAAAAGAACAGCTGCACTATTTCGCTAAATAAAGAAATTACCACTAATAAATTAATATTTTTGTCCACAGGGTTTCATTTGTAGAAAACATTATTTCTACATCTCGAACCATTTACAAAATATTGCGGTTTTCTGCGAGACTTGATGTACATAGCTTTGCGGATGAATGGTCGCTAACGTATTGCTGGTGGCAAAAATTTTCAGAGTATTCAGGGTGCTATGCATCAACTATCCTATAAACTGAAATATATAATAATTAACACTGTCTGTTATGTTCATTTTCTCATCGGCTTCTAATAATTTTACAATGATACTTTCGTTCCAAATTTTTATGATCTGGGAAACGTAACACCTCTGAAGCATATTCGTGAGTATAGTGGTCACATCTTTCCCGGTTTTGTGTGCCTCATGTCACATAGCCATAAGTAAATATTTAGGAAACATATTATCTGCTAGAGAGATTATGTAACTTAAAAAAGTATGGATTACTCCACGTTAAGATTTTGAGTTATATTTTTGAACGTGTAAGGAATCCTTGCACAGGCTCCTTCGTCAACAGAAAGAAAGGGCTTTTGGCGAACTAATGATCTGAAACTGTACAGTTAAAAATGGACACCCAAAAGGACAATGCCAAAGCTCAGGTATATCTTCATAATGCGACGCACATGCGGCGTTCTGACTTGCCCATGTGTACCACGACATGTTAGTGAGTTACAGTTGAAAGCTTAGCTGCCGTTGATAGCTACCATTAAGCTCGGTGGTTTTTGGGCCATCAGAGGCAATCACCAGCTAGCACATCATTAAACTCCACTGAAGCATGTGGCCTCAGCTTTAGGCACTAATTACAGGAGCCCAAGTTGTAGGCCAATTACTCCTGGAGGACTCTGACGAAATCGTCCAGTGCGTCACGATTCTTCATTGGCTCTGAGACATGTCAATTACTTCATTTCTCAGGCGTTTTTCTCTTCAAGTTTTTTTGTGGGTCAACTCTATTAACAATTTCGAAGCATTTGTCAGTAACTTATTTTGAATTACGGGCACTGGACGGTGGGCAGCGGGATTAATACCTGTTTATGCTCTTTCGCGGCGACACTGAAGTACAACTACCAGAACGACGAAAAGAAGACAGTGGGAAGTATGCGGTGAAGTGGTGATACCTGTATACTAACGTGGGAGAAGTGTGTTCCAGTCCCGATTCATTTCTTTTGGTGGTCATTATGAATTGCTTCAGTCAAATCCCGGGATAGTTCACTAAATTGAGTCACAAGTACTTATACTGTGTTTTCAAAAACGAAGGTTGTGAATGATTTTTTATCGTCTTCGTGCAGACAGGACACTTAATCATCACAAAAAATAGTAAAAAGGAAATGGAAAGTTGTACTACGAGGATTCTGTGTACACAGTTATAAAAAACTGCTACGCCTAGCTATTTTATCGATATGTTACCAGTTGTTGTTCGCTGTTTCCTCTACCTCGTGAAATCAACAATTATTAACTAATTTAGATCTCACGTTAACATGCTTCTAACAGTTTTGATAGCTTTACAATCTATACAGCAAAGTTACGTCAGTATAGTCGCTAATTATTACAAGTTTCGTGGTGACAGAGTATTGGAAAGCCGCACGGAGTGGCCGCGCGGTCTCAGGCGCCATGCCACGGATTGCGCGGCCCCTCTCGTCGGAGGTTCGAGCCCTCTCTCGGGCATGGGTGTGTGTGTTGTTCTTAGCATAAGTTAGTTTAAGTTAGAGTAAGTAGTCTATGAGTCTAGGGGCCGATGACCTCAGTAGTTTGGTCCCTTAGGAATTCACACACATACATACACACAGTATTGGAAAACTGCGTTCGCTATTAAGTTAATTTACTAATGGCCTGTTTACAATGGTTTAATAAGTGAGCGTTGACACCTGGAAATGGGAAGTTTATAAGAAAACAAAAATAGCTCTTTTTTTAAGTGTCCTCAAGTTAGTAACCTTCGAGATGATGAAATCTTATGTTGAGGTCAAACACTCATGATATCAGGACGTACTCGAGAGAGAGCAGTACAAAGCATACAGGTGACAACGTCTCTATTATGCAGTGAAATTCAAGACATTTTTGCTTTTACAGATTGAAATACGATGAAATGTTTGTGTGTTATAATAACGAAATTAGTGTATGTAATATATCGCGTTGGGAATTTTACAATACATCCTCAGCATATTATCGTTGCTGTGAAATTTTGGTGTGAGCTTCATTTCACTACCATGCGAGTGTTCCCCACTAACGTAGTTCACTCTTAGTTTGGTAATAGCTTTCTTCAGAAAGATGTACAATTCTGATGCCTCTCCAGCAGGCTTTTTATCTAAGAGATACACAAAAATCGATAAGGTTTTGATCTAGTGATCCAGAGAGCAACGTTTTACTTGCCCCCTACTTTCCTTTTATGATGGAGTCTTATATGTATACATATATAATATTTTTATGGACTCTACAAGCCACTGTAATATATGTGACTCTCGGCGGTCATACTTGAAAGAAAAGATGCTGCTGTACCATCTAGAACGACAAAATACATGTTCTGACGTTGCTGCGTTGTTGGATGACTGAGAAGGCCTCGAAGAACATCTGTTACCTGTTACCACACGAAGACGCCGCTTCCTGCATACTTAATTTGAGGGAAACGTAACTGCCATCGATTATCCTTTCTTCTGTATTAGAGTCTGTGAAATCATGTGGCAGAAAATTGGAAGCTCATTTCTGAGCGATAATTTATTACTGTAAATTGCATAGACTAAGCAAATACCAATATGGAACCAACATTCTCTTTTGAGTTTAGTATAGGTAAGAATTTAGTTTAGAAGGAACAGTACAATTCCTGGAAAAATGTGGGTACACATTTTTTTTGTTTAGGAAATTGGATGTTTGTCTGGTAAATATTATAGACACAAATTTATATACACAAATTCAAATAAACATTCAGATATGTCGCTGAAAAATTCTCATTTCTATATCTACGACATGATGAGTAACTTCAATAATGAGCCTATTTTACATTCTTAATCACGGCGAACAAAGAGTATGATCTTGGGTTCCATGTGAGCATACGTATTATTAATCTCTGTAATATCCAGGAATACAGAAACGACGTGTAATGTTTCGGATTTTTACTGCATTGTTTGTATCTCTAGATGCTTCCGGTAATTTTATTTAACTACCTTTGTACATTATTCTCTATGTGTGCTTCTTCGTCGCTTTATCTTCAGGTCTGTTAGCATTCTTATGTCAAGCCATCTCATTTGTAAAACGTTGTGCTGTGATTGACTGACAGTGCTACTTTCTGTTGGGAGCATAAGTTTTTAACACCAACCCACTGATAATCACTTACTCTGTTATCCAGTTTATGTAATATACATCCGTAAATATATTGTAACGTTGTTTTATTAACAGCAGGTACAGAAAACCGTATGAAAGAATAAATATGATTGACATTGAATATGTGTAGATGGAATCATGGGATCCATAAACGTCATTTGACGTGATTTAACGTAAAATCGTTCTTCCTAAAGATCAATTTATATGCTCTTTCATTTGTAATATTCAAGACAAGGTTGTGTTTAAAAATAATGCGTAAAAAGAGGACAATGAGAGCTACGAATCAGTCGGTCCTTCGGAGAAATACAGTTTGAGTTTCGTGTCGTGAGGCAGTCAATGAAAATGTATGTTATACTCCCATGTTGCCTAAGACGTCAGGTGACTTGTGTCCTAATGTTCTGTGTGGTCATGTCCATATGCACATATCAACATAGTTTTGCATCACCCTTTGTTTTGAAACTCATGGCACAGAGAACAAAAATGCCTCTGACTCATACATATATACTCATTTGAAATGTGCACAGATTAAAAAATGAAAAACACATCTAACGTCATCTGTTTCCCAGAGGGGGCTTTTCACAGCACTCGTGAGCAACGTCACTACGTGCTGGAACGTTCCCTTGTTCGGAATACAGGCTTGAATCCGCCGTGGTATACCATCGATGACATCTGGTCCAAAGTGTCCCACCCTGCAATGGCCATTGTGCGTAATTCGCACTATATGCAAAATCGTTAACAGCATCCAAAAACAGCCCATTTCAGCCGATCCCACAAATGTTCGATTGGGTTCATGTCCGGGGAACAGGCTGGCCACTCCTTTCTGGTGATTCTGGAATGATGAAGCGACGTGTTCAGGAGAACAGCATGAAGAGCACGCCAATTCACAATATGATCCACTATTACGTGCGGAACGCCGTCCCTTTATCCTAGAGAAGCAGTGAGATTATCCTCAACAACCACGAGAGGCGAACGGTGGTTCCAGAAAAGCGCCCCACAACCCCCTTTTTGCATCTGTGGGACACAGACCTGAAGGAACTCGATATTACAGGGTGGTCTCCAGGCACGTTGTCTGCGATTATAAGGGTGTAAACAGATCCGAATTCCGTCCGTTAACAGCACCCGACGCCAGCCTTGGGGCCTTGCATAGTTGTAAAGGAGTCCATGGTACTATAGTGTAGGACGTTTTCGTGGCCATTGTGTCGGGAATGGAGATTCACATCATGCAATCGTCTCCTAATAGTCTGATGCGATACATGACGCCAATTTCAATTTTGGAGCACTCGGCTCACAGCAGACTAAAAACTCGTAGATATCGATCATCCTGTGCTCCTGTCGAACGTGAACGGGGCTTGCCGTGTAAGTCCTGAACGCTGCCTGTCAATCGGGACCGATTCCATGCCCGCACCGTATCACTTTGACGCCGATACACATCTCGAGTAAATTCCCTGCTCGAGAAGCCTTATGCGCGTTACATGATGATGCGGATCCGATTATTTTTCACAACTGTCTTTCGTGGCATGTTGGATGTTCAACTCAGCTGTTCCACAGAGCCTCTATTGTGTTCCTGCCGGTACTTTACTCTCGACTGAAATGTTGCAATGCATACAAGGGCGGCGTTCTACCCATGTGTAGCGCTCATGGTAACTTTGTGTATGTTTACAAACATCAGCGGTAACCTTCTTATCAGTACAGGAACAGTCAGAATAGCTACAGATCTGCACAAGATATCAGAGTGGTGTAACACTTTTGTTAATGTGTGTAGACAGACTAGTTGATAAATGCAAAGGCGTGAAAATAAATTTCACTTAACCTACATAAAAGAACCCACTGTGATAAGTATGCTCTGCCTCGTTCTTAAAATGTCGGAAGTTGAGGGTGGATTATGACAACCAGGATAATAAAGGCGCAGTTCAACACCCTTATTGATTTACAAAATTTATACTCATGGCCATGGCCAAAAAACTACTCATGAAGAAAATAGAAATGCTTCGCCCTGATGAGTACTCAAAAATCGAGTTTCCAGTCTACCAAAGGCTCTACTTTATCTGATCAAAAGGACACGGAAACTCCTATCTAATGCGGAATCTATCACTAGATGGCACTAGAGGCAAACCAGCCAGCATAAAAGTAGGCGGTAAGTTGAAAAAGCAGAAAAATAGTAATAGTAGAAAAATAGTAACAGGAGAACGGGACGCTCCGGAGAATTCAGTGAATTGGAACGTGAACTAGTTGCCGGATGTCACCTGGGTAACAAATGCATGAGAGGCGTTTGAACTCTTCTTATGCTGCCCAGGTCGGCTGTTGGAGATGTGATTGTGAAGGGGAACACGGAGAAATCACAGCTGAAGCAACGCCAAGCAGACCTTATGTACTGACGGACAGGGACCATCAAGCACTGAAGAGGGTGGTTGTACAAAATCGCGTGAAATCTGTGGCAAGAATCATTCGTGTGTTGCATAGTGCTACCAGCAGTCCAGCTGGTGCGATGTCTGTGTGTAGAGAGGTAAAGGAGTGGGCTGCAGTGGTGGAGCTGCTCCTCATAGACACACATTTCTGTAGTGAGGCTAAGCGACGCTTGAGATGGAGCAAACAGACACACAACTAGAGTGGATGACGAAATGAGCGACTTGGAGTGATGAATCACGCTGTAAGTTGTGGCAATCCGATGGATGAGTCTGAGTTTGGTGAATGCTTGGAGAATGTTACCTACCAACATATTTAGTGCCAATATTGAAGTGGGGAGGATGTGGTGTTACAATATGGGGTTGTTTTCTTGTGTAGGGTGTGGCCTCTTAAATGCGCTTAAGAACACCCTAAATACGACAGGATATAAACAAATTTTATAGCATTGTGTCGTAGTGAGTACAGTAGAGGAACAGTTCAGAGATAATGACTGTATCAGCATGACTGTGCACCCTGTCATAAAACAGCATTTTGAGGCAATGGTTTGTCGACAACGTCACATTCGTACCAGACGCCAGCGTTAAGCGTCTCTGCACTCTACTGTTTCATCTCTTAAGGAAGAATGGGCTGTAATTCCTTCCGACATCTAGAAACTCCCGTGAAAGAGTCCCCAGTAGAGACAAAACTATCATAAGGGCTAAGGATGGACACACCTTATATCAGCGTCCACAAATAGGTGTCTCGATTCCTTTAATCAGATAGTTTTGTACCCTGTAGGCACATTACAAACTGGATGTTGTGGTGTTATGTCTCTCGGCAATATTTCCAGCGTCACCACATCAACTTCTCTGAGTCTTAGTTTCTGTACCGTCTTTTATACTTTCACATACTAGAGCGTGTTGAAAAATAATGCTCTCGAGTTTTTATTCTGTTCTCAATGTCAACTGAGGTATTACATACCGCACATATAATGCTATCGATTTTCCTGCTGATGTAAGTTGCAATCCTCTGCCGTTAAAGGGGTCAGAATTGTAGCGTGTGACATGGCACTGTACATGGCAGAGTGAGGACCAGTGTGCTGTAATCCAATTTCTAGCCGCTGAAAACACACATAGAGCACCCCCTGCTTCCACATGACAATGCCACCACTGCGACATTTGCAACAATCCGGCGCTCTGGGTCCACTTTCATCTGTCCTCAGTACAGTCCCGACTTAGCCCCATACGATTTTAATCTTTTTCCAGAACTTAAAGAACGCCTTGGCGAACTTCACATTGATAGTGGTGAAGCGGTGCAAGCAGAGGTGAGGTTGTGGCTCCGTGAGCAATGCAAACATTCTACAAATTTTCTCTTGCTGGGAGGAATGTGATCTTCCCAAGGGTGACTATGCCGCTCTCGTACATAGAACTCTACGCAGTATCGTCTGAAACAATTTTACGGAGATATGTCGTATAGAAAATATTGACACTAACCAAGGTAGTTACACGTATTCTATGTTACACTGGAGAAGAACATAACATGTACGTGTGGAGTTTGTTCAAGAAGCAATTAATATCGGTCATGGATAGATACATTGAAGCTCATCAAAACTGCAATACGAGTAAGGGTAGAATATAACGAAATTTTACTTACTGTGTGAATATGTTTTAGCAGAAAGACAACATTTGTGGGTGATTTGGAGCTGTACAGGACGCGAAATTTAGTACACAGGTGTACGACCTCTAATAGCAACAACGGCTGTAAACGTGCTGGACGTCGACTCGAACCGAGCTTGGACTGTCCATGCTGCTTCAACTCTGTGTCCGAGTACATCAACCGTAGTGACTGGCGAGTGATGACGTGCCAATTTCGGTAGCCTATGACCAATTTTTTCAATAGCTGAGAGATCTGGAGAACATGCTGACCAGGGCAACAGCTGAACATCTTCTGTATCGAGGTAGGTCTGGTTATCATGGATAACACGCAGGCTTGCGTTATATTTTTGAAACGTATTGTCATGGAGACCTCAAAATAGGGGACAACTACCCGCCTTAATTATAATAGTTCAAAACATGACGGGTGCTGTTTAAATAACCAAATAAGCTGGGTCGGCAAGTATAAATTGGAGACATTCGATTCTATTGGAGCCTTTAGTCACAGACAGTCCATAGCGAAGCTGCACATACGGGTCTTATCTGAAAAGACGGCTTGGTGCCACTACTGTATCTAGTTTCGAAGTTGAGCGCACCAGTGTCTGAGCGCCTTTCACTGTTACTGCGTCAAGGTAAGGTTTGCTGAATGTCCGCGGTTCTGCAGCCTACCCACGTGTATAGTTGTCTGTTTTCGTACTCAAGCTACGCTTCGTGGCTGTACGATCCTTCACTACCAAGCCAACACTATGTTTGTCCACTCGGGCGCTAGTCACATGGGGTCGCTGAGTTCCTGTATTGCACTGATTATCACGTTTACATCTGCGTCTACATGATTACAATTCACAATCAAGTGCCTGTCAGAGGATTCACTGAACCACCTTCAAGCTGCTTCTCCACCGTTCCACTCTCGAAAAGCGCTCCGGTAAAACGAACACTTAAATTTTTCCGTGCAAGCTCAGATTTCTTTATTTTATTATGATGATCGTTTCTCTTTATGTTGGTGGGTCCCAACAAAATATTTTGACACTCTGAGGAGAAAGTTTGTGATTGCAATTTCATAAGAAGGTCGTGCCGCAGCGAAAAAAACCTTTGTTTTAATGATTGCCACCCCAATTCGTGTATCATATCCGTGGCACTCTCTCCTTTACCTCACGATAATACAAAACGAGGTCTCTTTCTTTGATATTTTACGGCGTCCTCCATTAATCCTATCTGACGCGGACCCCACACCGCTCAGCAGTACTCCAGAGGAGGACGCTCAATCGTAGTATCAGCAGTCTCTTGAGTACACCTGTTAAATTTTCTAAGTCTTCTGCCAATAAAACGCAGTCTTTGGTTTGCTTTCCCCACAACGTTACCTATGTGATCGTTCCAATTTTAGTTACTCGTACTTGGATTACATTGGATTAGGTATTTAGTTGAGTTTAGAGCCTTTAGATTTCTGTGATTCATCATGTGAACGAAATTTTGCGGTTTTCTTTTAGTACTGATGTGGATCACTTCACACCTTCTTGAACCCATCGATGTCACATTCACGTGACGGTTGTAGGATCCCGACCAGCGTTAGCAGTAATATTGTGGGACCGTAAACTTGACGGTTACGCCGGTGTCGGATTCTGACACCAGCCGGGAGACTTTTCTCCTTCTTTTACGAGGTTCGATATTATCTTCCTACAAACAAACGACATTCAAATACGATTTCTAAACGAGAAACCCAATGTGCAATCTTTTCTTATACATGAAATACAGAAGCCGTTACTCACACCTACTTTGCTCGGTTAAGCTGGCATGCTAATCATTTGCATAATGAAGCATGTTCTGCAACACTTCATGCCAATTAGTTGCCACATGTTGGGTTCGCGTGTTACAATTTTTATGGGCAGTACAGCAGAAAATCCGCTTACTATGCTGATCTTTCACTCGGGAATTCCACTGTCTTCAATAGCGGCATTATGGCCGATTGACTGGTAGCGGGCAGCAGTAATTACTGTTTCAGCTGTCAGCAATCAGGAATCAGCGACGTCGGCATCGTGTAGGGAATGTGGCTAGCCATTAGCCGAGTGGCGGCAGCGATGCAGGGCTAAGTCTGGAAAAGGCATCCGCGTCCAGCCAGCGATGGGCAGTTTCCCGGAGGCGATGAGAGCTGCGCCGGCCGGCCGGAGAAACTGTGTCGTGTAGGAAAGTGGTGTGGCGCGGCGGAGCCCCGCGGAGATGCGGCCCGGACGGGGACGGGTAGAAAGCGGCTCACAGCCACCGGCCTGCACGCTCCTTAGTCTCAGCCGACACGTCGGCGCGGACATCGACCGAGACCACTTCGTTGCCCCCGCCATCTAAGGTCAAACGTCGCAGACCTTGCTAAGTGATACTTCCAAACACTACAACGAGTAGAGAGATACACTGCGCAAAAAATAAGGATCACTTTCTCGAAAACCTGTAATTGTCTCCCATTGCGACAAGTATGTTTGAAATTTGGTTCAAAGGTGAGTACAACCCCGTCCTCTAACGCTGCAAAACTGTGACGCCCAGCGACGTCACACCAGGGCTCGGCGGCGTTACAAGGTGTCGACACGTGAGAAAACAGGTCACAACTCAGAGGTTCATCTGAGCTGCAACGTGGTTAATGACGTCGTATTGGCACCATATTTAACCACAATTCTGGACATGTCAAACGATAGGAAGGCTGTAATACCCCCGTCTTATCGAATTTCTCATCTTCTTCCGATGTTTCTGAGATGGAGATCACCCCGACTTTAAATTATGCGGTTTACATATGGGTGGCCGAGGGAAACATTTCAGACACAAAGCCGCTCGGAACCGAGTCTAAAAGCTCTCAGGAGGTGGCATGAAGTGTGTAAATGAAACCACCCCATCCCTCGGGGCGTTGATTCTCATACATTTCGCGGTCGAAAACGATATTTCGCAGTGCAATGAGGAACAGGACGACGTTCTTAACAACGTTCGACACAGCTGACACTCCTCCTCCCCCCACCCCCCTGGACGATTCAACCGTATTCTGACATCGAGGCCGGCTGCGGTGGCCGTGCGGTTCTAGGCGCTTCAGTCCGGAACCGCGAGACTGCTACGGTCGCAGGTTCGAATCCTGCCTCGGGCTTGGATGTGTGCGATGTCCTTAGGTTAGTTAGGTTTAAGTAGTTCTAAGTTCTAGGAGACTGATGACCTCAGATGTTAAGTCCCATAGTGCTCAGAGCCAGTTTTTTCTGACATCGAGGGAGTGCAACACCACCGAACCAAACGACGAAGTGTCCCAGTAACTCCTCAGTTTTTTCAACACCCTCGGTGCCACCCTCGCAGCTTTGTTGAGTAAATTAAAAATGTACCTGTCAGAGGGCAGGCTACACCTTCAATATCACTTAGATGTGGTTGCGTGCTCCCAGATGCTACAGCAGCCGCGAGCCACCACTTAGCTGAATAGGTGTCGAAATCTCTGACAAGCACATTTTTCACGTGCTCAACAAAAGTGAGTGGATGGCACCAACGGTCTTGCCGAAGGGGGGGGGGGGGGGGTCTTGAGGGCTCCTTTGCCGTTTTACCAGAGTACATGTCAGTGTTGAACCGCACCTCCCTCCCCGGCCCCGTGATCACACTATAGGAGGGCGTGAAACAGGAGGGTGGAAAAGTATTAACACCCTTTGCTGCTTCGTATCTCGACAAGTTTCTTTGAATGGTTTCGAACGGTCCCGCTTGCCCCCCCCCCCCTCCCCCTGTATAAAAAGAGCAAAAACTGCGGTGTCAGATGACTTTGTGTGGATGCAGCACCACGATGTCCTTAGAGTAGATTTGAATCGTCCAGGTGGTGTCAGTAGAGGCGAATGTTCTGTCTTTATATATATTGTTAAAGGCTACCCAGCCATTGACCTTCGTCTGTGCGAATGCGCACAGGTTGCCCAAACTCTTACGGGAATCGCCAAAGCGTGCGCGAGTAATGAGTAGATGGGCAAATGTCTATAAGGTACTTAACATATGCAGAATTGTGGACAGTTGGGAATGTGAGTCTCACGGGAGGCGTGCAAGGGATAAGTCCCTGCAGTCGCGCAATTCATGTGTCCTCGGTGGCTCAGGTGTATAGAACGTCTGCCATGTAAGCAGGAGATCCCGGGTTCGAGTATCCTAAGTTGTAATTAGCTAAATGAAGCACAGACAAGCGATCGATGACACAGTTACGGAATTATTACATACACAGACCGACTGGCACATCTGTAGGCCTGATGAGGGTTGACATGGTCACCTTGAAAGTAACAACAAATAAGTGCTTGAGAATTTGTGGGAACCAAAGTAATCTTTGATCGCAAATTTGTTTTATTTTATTCAATAACCGATTTACATCGTTGTGATTATATTCAGATTGGTCTAGCAACAAACGTGCATATTTATGAGCAAATATACCCATTCTTTTTTAGATCAGTCTGATGACATCATAAAGATCGAAATCTGTTATTAAATTAAATAAAACAAATTTACGATCAAAAACTATTTTGGCGAATCGTAGAAGATACACATAAGTGCGACCAGTTTTTATTTAGTGAATAGTATTTGTAGTATTTAGTAAACATATTTTTAGCTCATATTGAAAGTCTTATACTGTTTTATTAAAGTAAATTTCTGCTCCAATCTGTACATAATTTTGTTCGATTTTGTCTGTGTAATAAACTGCTAGTTATTTCCTAGTTTAAATTTTTCGTGGGTTTAGCCGACCCTCAACCATTACGGGTCAACGTTGTGATGATTGCTTCTTCGAGATGTGGAGCAAAACAAAAGACCCGGCAAGACTTACTTAGTTATTTTACGTGATAATCAGTCATCAAGTGTCACCTAAGACTACTCAGTTTATTGTATTGACTGCAGACAGATCTGCCCAGCCACGTGATGACGAATGAGAAACTGTTTTGAAAATGAAGGGGACTAAGTGCTGCTTAATATCGCAACGGCGATGAGCTAATTATGGATGTAGGATACTTCCGAACTGGACACGAATGTGACAAAGTGTTAGTCGTGGACTTTTCTAACTAGCCATGTATTTAGCTGAAATGGCTGAACAAACCACAGAGTATCTAGATCTGGATTACTAGGCGGGGTTTGTAGCCGGCGCCTCTCAAGTGCTAGCCTACTGCCGTCATCGCTGCGCCACCGCATTCAAAGAGCTGATAGGAGATGTGGAGGCTCCCTAAGAGCTGACAGAAGGAAATGTGATGGCCCTGGATTCGAAAGGTGACGTTAAGGATTAGGAGAGCGGTATACTGTCCACTTGTCCATCCTCTATTCCTGTTCAGTGACGTCACAGGCAGAGGAAAAACCGAGGGATTGTCGACAGTTCAGTTATTTTGGTGGTACTCGCCGTCTTTTATTTTATTTTTAAATTATATTATAACGGTTAAACCTTGAAGAAACGTGGATCTACAAGTCACGTGGTTATTATAGATTTTAATCTTCATACAATCCATGGAGCTTCTGGTTTCCAAAACCACAAAGGTACTGTAACAGAAGAAAAGAAGATTTAATATTTAAGATCCGGCGAAGGTGACCTCATTAGAGGCGACACAAGCTCGGAATGAGGAATCGAACGAGCTGTCACCATTTCGAAGAGATTATCCCAGATTTTGCTTTAAGCGACTTAGGGAACAAAGAAAAATAAATCAAGCGTTTTAAGAAGACAGAAGGCATAAAATAGGATGGCCGAATGGAGATCTGAACCGATGTTTTCCCGAATACGAGTTTCTTTGTGTTGCGCCACCTCGCTAGGAAGATACTAAATGTCCTTCGTAAACGAAAATACAGTTATGTGTACACTGTTAGCTCGTATGGGACATTTTACGTTAGATGTTTACTACCTTCCAGTACAGCGTCACTTTACTGCCTCTTATACTACTTATCTTGCTTCAAGCATTGTTGCTTGTTCCTCGTAAGACTCAGTCCCTCCTGAACATGGCGCCCTTTTCTGTACAACCACTGTAGTTGCTCTTAGTGTGACTTTGTGTTTCCTGTGTTCATCCTCCACTTATTATGTACCGAGTGAGTTGGTGCAGCGATTTTGATACCGGACTCGTATTCGGAAGGATCGAGATTCAAATCTCCGTCTAGATTTCTCATATTTGCCTCAATTCACTTCAGATGAACGTCTGGATGACTTCTTCAGCAAGGGCACAACCGGACTCCCTCCCTCAATTCACTAGCTGATCTCACTGTCGGCCAGATGTTAAAACGTAAGTTTTCCCTTTGCACAGTGTTTGACTCTTTGAATCTTTATTGCTGTTTAGACTGCGAAAAGAATCTTTTGTATTCTCTATCCCATTTCTCTAACTTTTCGGTCAATAGCGCACACATTTAATAAATTACGTATCACAGTATTTACAACGCTTCTAGTAGGTATGGTTTGGGAAACTTAGGCAACTGCATCATCCAGTGTAAAGAGTGAACGTTAAGAAAAACCTCACATTGCCTGCATACAGAGATAACAGCTTTTAAAAATTTACAAAGAGGCTCGGTCTTCTGATCGAGTCACGCGGATAAATAGAGCTTTATCAGTTGTTACTCCCAAATATTGATCATCTGTTGTAGTTTCCTCGACTTCATACATATACAGTACCCAAGAGTTCCTGATTCTCATTACTAGGATTTTTATGAAATTACGAGAAGTAATTGGAGCGTGTTGACAAAAAGAAGAATGGAAAGATTACAGACATGGTGATACCAAAGAAAGAAGAAAGGAGGAAGTTGAGATTTAACGTGGAAGTGGACCACCAATATTGAATTTGGCAAGGAGGAGAAAGTAATTAGACATTTCCTTTTCAAAGATACCAGCCCGTAATTCGCTTTAAACGAGTTAGGGAGCTCATGTGGATGTCCGGCCCAGCTCTGAACCCCGCTCCTTCTGAGAACGAGCCTATTGTCCTAACAACGCAGCTTTGCTCTGCACAGACAAAAGAAATCTCTTAACCTCCAATAACAAACGCAAAATCTTCTTTCATCAATCAGATCGAACGCTTAAATTCGCTTTTGTACACTGAGGCCACAAACGTCACGGGAAAGCACCCGTAGACATGTCGGTAGAATCGAGTACACACGGTATACAAGGGCAGTGCATTGGAGGAGCTGTCATTTGTACTAAGATGATTCATATGGATACGTGTCCGACAGGAATGAAAGCAAAATGGTAGTTGGAGTGGGACTCTTGGGGCATTCCATTTCGGAATTCGCTAGGAAATTCAATATTCCGAGATCCACAGGGTCAGGAATACCTAATTTCAGGCATTACCTCTCACCACGGATAAAGCAGTGGCCGACGGCTTTCACCCCACCGACAGCAGCCGTGTTTGCATGGTGTTGTCAGTGCGACACTCCGGGAAATAACCGCAGAAATCATCGTGGAACGCATGACGAACATAATGTTAGGACAGTGCTGCGCAGTGTGGCCTTAATGCGCTATGGCAGCAGACGAGCGACGCGAGTGCCGTTGCTAACAGCACGACATCGCCTGCAGCGCCTCTACGGCGCACGTGACCGTATCGGCCGGACCCTGGACTACTGGAAATCAGTTTCACTTGGTAAGAGCTGATGTTAGACTTCGAGAGTGGCGCAGACCCCAAAAAGCACTGTGCAAGCTAGTGGTCACTCTATAATGGCTTTGCATCATCGCGGTATGTCGTGCAGATGTGTTGCTGTTGTGATTGTTCCTGTACCGGTCGGAGTGTCACCACTGATTGTTGTTTGTAAACATACACAGTTACCATGTGGGCTACCTACGGATAGAACGCCGCACTCGAATGGATTGTTGTTGATGATTTGGGTCGTTAAGGACCAAACAGCGAGGTCATCGGTCCTTCGAATGGATTGCAGCATTTCAGTTTAAAGGAAAGCACCATAGCATTAGAGGCGTCTCTGGAACAGTGAACTGAAGATCCATCATGTCACGAAGGACAGTCGCGATCTATGTCTGGGGCCGCACCATCATGGTTGGCGCAGAAGCCTTGTCAGCCGGAGAAGTTTCTCAACGTGTGCACCGGAAACAGAGATGTGGTGTGGACGTGCAGTCAGTTCATATTGACAGGTAGTATTTAGAACTTATACTACCCAGGCCGTCCACGCACGACAGGTGCATTGTATAATCGATATCTATGACTTTTGATTCAAATGTACCGTGGGCAGTGTCCTCTAGAACTGAATTCGGTTTCCCAAGAGGCTACAGGACATAATTGCATCAAATTATTCGGAGATGCATGATGTGAATTCCATTTCCGACGACAGTGGCGAGCAAAATGTCGTACACCACACCACCATGGACTCCGTTACAGATGGACAAGGAATCACGTAGAACGGATGCCCCAGGATTGGTGTCGGGCGTTTTTTATGGGCGAAACTAGGATTTGTTTGTACCCTGATAATGGCAGATAATGTGTCTGGAGACAAATAGGTAATATTGAATGCCTCCAAAACTGTGCAACGCCGGCAGCAGTGGCCGAGCGGTTCTAGGCGCTAGCGTCTGGAGCCGCGCGACCGTTGCGGTCGCAGGTTCGAATCCTGCCTCGGCCGTGGATGTGTGTGATGTCCTTAGATTACTTAGGTTTAAATAGTTCAAAGTTCTTGGGGACTGATGACTTCAGAAGTTAAGTCTCATTGTGCTCAGAGCCATTTGAGCCAAAACTGTGCAACAAAGAGACTGTAAAGTGATGTTCTGGGGTACTATTACATGGAGCCATCGTTCACCTATCGTGGTTGTTGATAACACTCTCACTGCTCTACGGTACAGAGACTAGCTCCTACACGCAATAGTGGAACCATGTCGCCAACATTTTGGTGCCACTTTCGTTTTGATAGATGATAACTCGGGTATTCATTGTGCTGTTCTTGTAAACACATTATTTCAGCATGCTAGGAACACCAGAATGGAGCGGGCTGCCTTTTCCCCGGATATGAACCGAGTCGAACATGTGTGGGATCGATTGAAAGGAGCTGTTTGTGGACGTCGACAACAACCCCGTACACGCCATTCAAGGGGGGGGGGGGGGGGGGGGGGGGAGAGTGGAGGAATTTTATCTCATCGACTGTAAGCCACGACAGATTAAAGCTGCATCCGTGCAAGGGGATGTTGCACCGCGTATTGACGTTGCTCAGAATTGCTGTGAAAAACTCCTCATGGGAAACAAACGATTTCGTCATTATACAAATGTGTTATTCTTTATTTATTTTCGTTTTTTATTTGCTGTTCTGGACACATCGCAAACGAATTTATACGCTTGTCTTAAGCCAATTTTTCTTTTCTGTGCCATGAATTTCGAAAGAAAGGGCACCTTGTTCAGGTTTTATCCCAGTATCCTATCCTCGCTGTCTCTGTAGACATACGTAGGCGTTTGAAAAATGTTCGTAGATCACGTCCCGAAAAACGGGTACTGAGACTAAGTTTTTGAAGAATGTGAGGTGTTAGAGTTCCAAATATGTAGTTCAAATGGCTCTAAGCACTATGGGACTTAACAACTGAGGTCATCTGTCCCATAGTCTTAGAACTACTTACACCTAACTAACCTGAGGACATCACACACAACCATGCCCGAGGCAAATTTCGAGCCTGCGACCGTAGTAGCAGCGCGTTTCCGGACTGAATCGTCTAGAGCCGCTCGGCCACAGCAGCCGGCCCAAATGTTTGCCAATGAAAATGTTTCATTTTTACTGAAAACCTCTCCCTCGACGGAGAAAAAATGACTGGCAAATCGCACTGCTGTTCGTCCTTCTTCTTGTCGTGGTGATATTACACCTGTCGCCGCAAACCTACATTTTTTCGCCAAACGCCCCTACCTCGCCATTCATCCTCATCCCCTTCTCTTCGTCGCTTCTTGCATACCCCTTACCCACCCTTTTCGTGCGTCGACGGAACGTTAAAACCAATTTTCCTTCCTTCCTTTTCGGAGTCTTCATTTTCTGAGAGTGGTGGCTTCGGTCATCTGTCTTCTCCCATTATTTTGACGTTCCCTAACCATTCAAACTGTCTTTCTTTTATTCTGTCGGTACTAGTACACTGAACTGACATAGGTCGTGGGATACCTTCTAATATTTTGTCCAACCTCCATTTCCCGGCGTAGTGCAGCAACACGACGTGGCATAGACTCAACAAGTCGTTGGAAGTCCCCTGCAAAAATATTGAGCCATGCTGCCTCTACAGCCGTCCACAATGGCGAGAGTGTTGCCGGTGCAAGATTTTGTGCACGAACTGACCTCTCTTTTATGTCTTATAAAGGTTCGATGAGATTCATGTCGGGCGATCTGGATGGCCGTATCATCATTTGCTCGAATTGTCTAGGATATTGTTCAAACAAATCGCAAACAATTGCAGCCTAGTGACATGGTGCCATAAAAATTCCATCGTTTTTTGTGAGGATGAAATCCCTGAGTGGCTGCAAGTGGTCTTCAAGTTGCCGAAGACAGCCACTTTCAGTCAACTAAAGGTTCAGTTGGACCAGTAGACTCACTCACGTGCATGTAAATATAGCCCACACCATTATGGAGCCACCACCAGCTTGCATAGTGCCTTTTCGACGACTTGGATTCACTGCTTCGTGTGGTATGTTCCACACTCAAAGCCTACCACGAACTCTTACCAAGTGAAATCGCGACTCGTCTGGGCAGGCCACGGTTTTCCAGTAGTCTCGGGTGCAGCCGATGTGGTCACGAGACCAGGAGAGGCGCTGCACGCGACGTCGTGCTGTTTGTAAAGGCACTCGCATCAGTCGTCTGCTCCCATAGCCCAATAACGCCGTATTCTCCTAGCGGATCCGTTTGTCGTAAATCCCACATTGATTTCTGCGTTTATTTCACGCAATGTTGCTTGTCTGTTAGCACTGACAACTCCACGTAAACGCCACTGTTCTCGGTCGTTAATTGAAGGCCATCGGCCACTGCGTTGTCCGTGGTGAGTGGCAATGCCTGAAATGTGGTATTCTCGGCACACTATTGACACTGTGGATCGGGGAATAATGAATTCCCCATCTATTTCCGAAACGGAATGTCCCATGCGTCTAGTTCCAGCTACCATTCCGCGTTCAAAGTCTGTTGAGTCCCATTGTGTGGTCATAATCACGTCGGAAACCTTATGACATGAATTACCTGAGTGCGAATGACAGCTCCGCCAATGCACCGCCCTGTTATGCCTTCGGTACGCATCACAACCGCCATCTGTATATGTGCATATCGCTATCTCAAGACTTTTCACCTCACTCTATAATGGGTCTGCCTCCTTTCTCTTATTTCCTTATGGCTATAGAAAAGGATCTTTGTTCTACGTCCTCAATTAGTCGTTAGTGCGATCTGCGACGGATCCCTCACACCGGAACAATAGTCGAATGTAGAAGATTCAGATATTTTCTAACTAGTGTCTTTACCTTTTTTGGTTAGCAACCGCCATTCCACTTCTTAATCCTACACTGAATTACTTCTTGGTATTTATAAGATATAACTGATTCTGGTCGCTATTCATGTGACCAAAATTCAATGGCCACTGCAATTTGAGTTATCTTACTTAACATTTTTCCACATTAAGAGCCAGCTGCCAGTCTTTGCCCCAGATGTTGGGCAAATGTAATTTTAAAATGGACACCTAAACATCTACGAGATTTTGTAAACGACGGCGTTAGTTTTATCGTCTGGCGAAGATTGCTATTGATAAAATAGTTATTTTTTTAATTTTTATTTTCAGTACAATCACAATTATTTTTACAGATGACTGTTTTCACTGCCTGAAATGGTCCTACAGTACAACATATTGATCTCAAGATGGCCATTTGAGACGATCGCTATTGGTCACCTGTAAATATAACAGTGACTGCATCGAACAGAAGAAAACATTGTAACTGCCCAGGTAGCCCGTAGTCTGCTCTGAGTCGCTTTCTTAGATGACATGGCCTCAACATGTTTCAAAAATAGCTGACGGCAGTCAGGTGTAATCTTGAGATATGGAATAACGGCTGTGATACTTGTGTGAGGCGCCGCCTCCACGGACGTGTTTGGATACAACACACGTGTGGCCTGATTGTTCGTGCCGTGCGGTAGTGGCCATCGACAGTCGCAGACTGCGCTGCTTCCCGGAAAGGCCGGCGGTAATTGGGCACTGCGGTTCTACCGTTCGGTCGCTTCTCTATGTTGTCTTTCCAGTCTGGCCGACACGCAGGTCCCCTGTTGGTCACAAATGTGGGTCGCGGTACTTGTGGCCCGATTTACGTCACTGCCTTACGTGTGATTAGTCATTGGTCAAAGTTCATATCGAGCTGCAAGTTGATTCTCTTCTGTGTAATGGGAAAGCTGTCTCTCGTTAGCGCCTAGCACATATCCTGTGCGTGTGTGTGTGTGTGTGTGTGTGTGTGTGTGTGTGTGTGTGTGTGTGTGTTAGAATTTACTCTCTTATAACCATCGTTGTTACTTTCATCAATTAAATATCCATGTGTAACAGGAGCGACGTCTTGAATACCCCCAAAAGTTGGCTACATCTTTTTTTGTTATCTAAGACGAGTTCCTATCATAGACCATCATCAGGTTGACATGATATCATAAAGGCCTCTAAAGGAATAACAGCTTTTGGCAGCTTTGAAGATGTCATTGTTGAAACATTTGAGAGCTGTGGAGCACTGCCTGAAAAACAAGGTAGCTTTAAACGTGTCATTTTTGAAATATATGAAAGTTGTGGAGAACTGCCTGAAAAAAAAATCAAGAACGCACAATTTCAGCTGCAGGGCGTAATTAAATCAAGGAGTGTGTCGGAAGTGCTATGTTGCGGACATGAAGTCCGGGGGAAATGCTTTCCGACTCTCGGAATCTCCTTTACCTTCGAAATGCTCTACTACCAATGTTTTGTAACTAAACTCGAAGATATCGAAAAAGTCTGGAGTAGGAAGAGAGAAACGAAGGGTAGGGTTTAAAGTAAAAACCAATTCTGGAACAGATCTATAGTGATAGTGATATAGAACGTGAACCAAAACATTTTGAACTGGCTTGGCTCCAAAGACACGCTGCAAGAGATGTTCTATCTATTGCTCACTAGAGCTCCAGTGACTCGAAGCGGCAGATGAATGAAACGCTTGAAGCTGTCGTATGTTAGAGACGAGATCCAGTTGTGGTCGAAGAGATAGAAAAGTTAGAATATATGTGAAAAATGTCATATTACCGCCTAGAGCCGCTCGTAAAATACTTTATTTATACAACCAGTTTCAGTCGTTTAAGCATCATCAGGTTCATAAAAGTATTCACAGCATCATGTCAGGCAAAATATAAAATCATTCTCGTCAGCTGAATCATGAATAATACAATGTTATATGCAGTAATATAAGTTATACTGAAGCGCCAAAGAAACTGATATAGGCATGCGTGTCCTGATACAAAGATATGTAGCAGGCAGAATACGGCGCTGCGATCGACAAGGCCTATATAAGACAAGTGTCTGGCGCAGTTGTTAGATCGGTTATTACCGCTGCAATGGCAGGTTATCAAGATTGAACATGGTGCGTACGAGCGATGGCCCACAGCATATCTGAGGTAGCGATGAAGTGGGGATTTCCCCGTACATTTTCACGGGTGTACCGTGAATATCAGGAATCCTATAAAACATCAAATCTCCGACATCGGAGCGGCCGGAAAAAGAGCCTGCAAGAACGGGACCAACGACGACCGAAGAGAATCGTTGAACGTGACAGAAGTGAAGCCCTTCCGCAAATTGCTGCAGATTTCGACGCCGGGGGATCAACAAATGTCAGCGTGCGAACCATTCAACGAAATATTGTCAATATCGGCTTTCGGAGCCGAAGACCCACTCGTGTACCCTTGATGACTGCACAACACAAAGCTTTACACCTCGCCTTGGCCCGTCAGCGCTGGCATTGGACTGTTGATGACTGGCAACATGTTACCTGGTCGGACAAGTCTCGTTTCAAATTGTATCAAGTGGATGAACGAGTACGGGTATGGAGACAACCTCAAGAATCCATGGACCCTGCATGTCAGGTGGTGGAAGCTCTGTAATGGTGTGGGGCGTGTGCAGTTTGAGTGATTTGGGACTCCTGATACGTCTACATACGAGTTCGACAGGTGACACGTACGTAAACACCCTGTCTGATCACCTTGTACTTATTATGCATGGTTTTATCACCTGGAGATAACGGCTTTTTATTTAGCGTAACATGACGTGAATATTTTCGTGAACCTGATGATAGTTAGACTATTGAACTAGTTATGTAAACAAGTTATTTCACCAGCAGCTCAAGGCGATAACATGACATTTCTTAAATACAGAAGAGCTTTGCGGCACCATCTCCAGAAAATTGTAAGACGAGGTCATTCGACACTGAGCATTCTCGACACCGAAGATTCCTTAAGTTGCTTAAGGAAACTGAATGAACCATATAAGCTTTTTTCTCGAGCGAGTTAGTGAAATCACGGGCTAGGTAGATGCGACTGACGGGCTTTGTTGATCCCACAACTTTCAGATACGAGTACACTGTGTTAATCACTGCGCCACTGCGATCTGTTTCCGATTTTGGCGTCTTTAAATGTATCCTTAAGATATCCACTCACATATTTACGTGTACGTGTACTGCTTGAAAATTAATATATGAATAGCTATTTTAACATAAAGAATGTCTCTAGATGTAGTGTTGGCAGAAGAGTCAACACCGTGTTACTAGAGGAGGCTGAAATGCACGCGTTTTAGCTCACGCATGCTGGAGTGAAGAGGGAAGAACTATACTGACGTGAGGTCTGGAACATGACAAGGAATGAGAATTCAGAATGCGGACGTACTAGTTTCATACTTAACTTTAATCCATTAATGATGAACGTCGCTCTTGACGGTACATGATTCACAATGTTATCTGTTCAAAATAGTAACTGAATATGGCGCCTTGCTAGGTCGTAGCAAATGACGTAGCTGAAGGCTATGCTACTGTCGTCTCTGCAAATAAGAGCGTATTGCTCAGTGAACCATCGCTAGCAAAGTCGGCTGTACAACTGGGCGAGTGCTAGGGAGTCTCTCTAGACCTGCCGTGTGGCGGCGCTCGGTCTGCAATCATTGTAGTGGCGACACTCGGGTCCGACGTTTACTACCGGATCGCGGCCGATTTAAAGGCTACCACCTAGCAAGTATGGTGTCTGGCGGTGACACCACACTAGATACTGAAGGAGCCGAAATGACAGGAAGCGAAAGTTTCGAAATTAGTCACGCAACTGAACACTACTCGTTTTTGTCAGACATGAACCTATTGAAGGCGATACGTCAGTTGGATCCTGTATCCTAAAAACCGGTCTGTCTATCCAGCTATTAGAGTAATGTGGAATGAGAACCATGAAGAAAATTGACTTTTTTCGCATAACAAAGCGTTCCCACACGTGACAGGCGCATTGTCTATAAGCCAGCTAGGTTGTGGATTTACAAATTGATTTACTCATAGACACCGAGTCACACTAATAATAAGAAAGCGAGACCCTTAAATCTTCATCATATATTTTGCGAAATGCAAAATGCAGATTAATGATTTGAGTCAAGACATTTAGCACCTAGGAGCGTTTGGATGACGGCACATGAATGGCAAAACATCCGAGCACGAATTTTGGCCAGGCTCAATGTTCTAATCTCTGCTAAATGGTAACAATTTCTCAACAGATTTCAGCTATCAACAATATATTCCTACACTGTCACTTATTTGTTTCGTAAGTGCGGCTGTCAGAACTTCAGATAACGGCTTTCTGTGCTAGCTCAACGAGAATGACGTCAATATTCACTCTTGCGTTATTGACACGGAAACCACACAGCACTTGCTCTAACAAGATGCTGTGACGCACTTGCTACGTTATTTCTCGACCTCATAAGCATTTCGTGCCTTAGTTTAAGACTTGTATCTACGCAGTATGTGTGGGTTATACTGTTGTTGGGTTAGCAGATTGGTATTTGATATTATGGTTAAACCCATGGCTCTTTTTTAGAAAACTTTTGCAAATGTGTGATTTAAAGCTACTGTAAATAGCTGTCGATGAATGAAACACAGACCTTTAGTAATCTATGTTATTGTCACTGAAGAAAACAAATGCAACTTAATATTCACATCTATATTCATACGCTACCCATTACCGCATCATGACTTGCAGAGGGTTTCTCATACAAGTATCCCTGTTCAATTTATTATTCCCCCTCTACGTTTTCTTGTCTCTCTGATTTTATCATTATGGTTTTTGCACGGTACGTACGTAGGATGGAAAAATGTGCATTGGGAGTCACAGATAGTGCAACATATAGCATGGGGGAAAATGGCATCATTGAAGTTTTAGGCCGAGAATTAAGCGTATTACAAAAACGTGCGGTGCAAAATAAAAAAAATTAAGGCGTCACTTTTTTCCAAGAGAGCATAAATATTGCATCACCAGATGTAAATTCCTCTAATTCGAAAGAAAATACGAAGCTAGTTGGACTTAAAGCTAAATGTTAAGACTACGAACAAGTTATTACTTTGTTTGCTGTGTGGACTGTTCTGTACTGATATATGTCTCGAGGCTTTCTCAGTCGTAATGTCACATGGCTTAAAATTTTTTTCGGAACGCTTGGTATGTACAATATTGTCACCTCACCGAAAAATTAGGGTACGTTCTCGGAGATGATCGAACTACATGCTGTGGTGGTCTTTCAGAATGCCTCAGATATAATGAATGGTTGCTAAGGTTCCTACTGGAAATTTACTTGCTGGGGTTATAAAGTATTTCTCCATTACCTATGGCACAATAATGATCAACTATCGATATGAAACTTCTTTTCTCGATGCGTCCGCCACGATACGACTCTGGGTTCATAGTGCGGATAACGTCATTATTTGCACCAATAACAGTTTTTATATTCCATTTAAATGCAGACAGGACAAAGTTAACGGATGTCATCAGCCGATGAAGCGGAAAATGTGATCTGTAAAGACTGCTTGTCTCTCTTCTCAAATAATTGAGCCATCCCTGTAGATCGCTTCAACTTGTTCTCGATTTTTTGTGGCTTGTATACTTAGAAAGCAGGCGATGGGAACACTGTCAAAGTCGGCCAATAAAGGTAATTTCCTTATCTCCAAATACTTTTTATCATTTTGTTAAATACATACCTTAACTGCAATTATAATAATAGATCAGCCTTTCCGCAACGGACTCCAAAAACAAGCAAAACAGTTCAGGCAGTATGATGATGCACCGGGAACACAGTGAAGTACAGGATCCTTGAGAAGTCCTGTATAAAGCAGGTTTCTATCGTTTCCTCCGGCAGACTGTCGAATCTCTATCGCTGATATCGCCATGGTGTCGGGTTAACAATATAATACTGGCGATCGCTACAAATATATGGTAATGAGGAAGTGGTTCCAGATACTAAGTATATCTGGATTACTATATGTGAGCTTTTGATAAATATTATAACACAGAGTGTCAAGTGATGGAGACGTAATTCAGCGCCATCATGCCTCAACAACCTGGAAAACACTGTCCATCTACCGCGTGAACCATTGATGCTTGTTGGGAATTGGTTTGGCAATGTATAATAATGCTAGCTCCGCCTTCATAAACATCTGGTTACAAAAGGGACACCAAATGCATAATTACTAGATTGGCACAATATTCGACCACGTCGGTTATGTGGGGTAGTGCGGAACTGCGATTCATCGCGGAACACAATGTAATGTTATTCGTCATCAGTCCATAGTTCCCTGTCATGGCACCACTTCGAACTCAGTCTTTACGTTGTGGGGTTAACGGAAGCCTTCACTTGGGACTGTAATTCGGTAATCCTGCCGCTGCCAGAATCCGACTAATGGTGTGGGATGACACAGACTCTTGCAAGGAGCCCATTACTGGTTCTCAGATGGCAGGCTCTGATGTGAAGGGCTACAATGCGTCTGGTGCTCAGTTCTGCTACCCTCCCTTGTGGTGTTCAGAGGTCGTCAGCCGGAACCTTGACGAAGTGTATGCCTGCCCTCACGTTCCCATGCTGTCCAATGCCGGACCACTGTGACGTTGGATCTCTCCACCAATTTCGACCAGCCGACCAAATGGGTGCCCACGATGTGGCTCGTTCCGAAATGTCAGATGCTGATAAAGCTGTCTCATAGGGACACGCGTAATATCCGTATCCTTAACAATGATCGCCCAACGTCTGTGCTGTTCACGTCTCCTATTGTTGTTGTTGTGGTCTTCAGTCCTAAGACTGGTTTGATGGAGCTCTCCATGCTACTCTATCCTGTGCAAGCTTCCTCATCTCCCAGTACCTACTGCAGCCTACATCCTTCTGAATCTGCTTAGTATATTCAACCCTTGGTCTCCCTCTACGATTTTTACCCTCCACGCTGCCCTCCAGTACTAAATTGGTGAGCCCTTGATGCCCCAGAACGTGTCCTACCAACCGATCCCTCCTTCTGGTCAGGTTGTGCCACAAACACCTGTTCTCCCCAATTCTATTATATACCTCCCCATTAGTTATATGATCTACCCATCTAATCTTCAGCATTCTTCTGAAGCAGCACATTTCGAAGGCTTCTATTCTCTTCGTGTCCAAACTAGTTATCGTTCATGTTTCACTTCCATACATGGCTACACTCCACACAAATACTTTCAGAAACGACATCCTGACACTTAAATCAATACTTGATGTTAACAAATTTCTCTTCTTCAGAAACGCTTTCCTTGCCATTGCCAGTCTACATTATATATCCTCTCTACTTCGACCATCATCAGTTATTTTGCTCCCCAAAAAGCAAAACTCCTTTACTACTTTAAGTGTCTCATTTCATCATCTAATACCCTCAGCATCACCAGAGTTAATTTGACTACATTGCGTTATCCTCGTTTTGCTTTTGTCGATGTTCATCTTATACCTTCCTTTCAAGACTCTGTCCATTCCGTTCAACCGCTCTTCCTAGTCCTTTGCTGTCTCTGACAGAATTAAAAAGTCATCGGCGAACCTCAAAGTTTTTATTTCTTCTCTATTACTAATACAGTCTGGCGTTCGTTCTATATTTAGAGAGAATTGCAACTTTAATCATATACATATCGACCGATGGTGTGTATGTGTCAAAGTTCCACTGATATGAGACCATGTCTTCTGGGTGCGTCACTTTTTTGTCAGGCAGTCTATATTAAATAATGTGACTGTGGTAATATCGGAAGCTGCTTGTGATCTCTGATGGCTTGGAAACTGTAGCAGAGCAGTAGGATTGTCTGCTGACCTCAGTAGTGTGTTTTTGCAGAGAGACCTGAACAGTACAGGCAGGGAGCAGGTAGCGGCGGGGTCCATCTAGGGAGCGGAGGTGTCAGAGGAAACCAGGGCGCAGTTGTCCGCAGGCCGCTGCCCAGCGCAGCCGCTGACAGGAGGTACTCCACGGAATTGGCCGACCTGCTTACCGTTCACTGTGGCCATCAGTATCACACAGTAACATTTACTGCCACCTGAAGTCGGCTGGTCTCAAAAACAGTGAAAAATATCTTGAAATTGAGAAGAGGACGAAGCATATTGTTTTACTCTCCCTGAATAAAGTTTGGTTTGGAAACATTGTCCGTGCAGTACATGTAACACGCTTACCTGTTTCTAAACGGATCTTATAATACCCTTGAGTCTAGCATACCCTCTGTTTTGAAAAATAGATCTGTTCATTGTGTTATTAATTTGAAATGTCGATTAGTTTTATTGAAGTTTCTGCAGTTCGAATTAAATTCCCAAGATCATTAACAACATTAAAAAAATCATTATGTGACTCGTTCATTTATTCCACATATT
Source organism: Schistocerca gregaria (assembly GCF_023897955.1). Lineage (NCBI taxonomy): Eukaryota > Metazoa > Arthropoda > Insecta > Orthoptera > Acrididae > Schistocerca > Schistocerca gregaria. The sequence goes on along the minus strand of NC_064921.1, from coordinate 372,899,425 downwards.
TTAATTTTTGCTCCACAGTACCGAATATCTTGATGAAGAGTGCAATCAAATAAAATCTAAAGCAGTCCATTTGTTGTTGGACACTTGTCCACGTTGTAAAAGCTGTAAATGCCAGTCGAATATATTTACTTAGAATTTTGGCCAGGCTCAATGTTCTAATCTACATTTTTGCATAATGCCTATAGTTAATGGACAAAATTTTACTACAAAAACACTTTTTTGACATCCATAAGCGCTGACAAATTATTTTCTTTACATTATACGACGCGTTTCGATGAACTGACCTTCGTCTTCAGGTAGTTACTCCAAGACCTTGGAAGAGCCGCTGAACTGAGTGGATGGTGTCTTGAAAAGAAATTATAAGATGAAAATCCAGAAAAGTCTAATGAATTCATAAGAGATCGAGGGAATTAGATTATGAAATGAGACTCTGAATGTAGCAGATCAGTTTAGCTATTTGAGCAACAAAGAGTAGAGAGGATACAAAATGCAGAATGGCTTTTACAAGGAAGGCAGTTCTGAAAAAAATATGGAATTTTTGAACGTCTGATACGTATAAATTTGAATGTTAGGAAGTATTTTCTGAAGGTTTTTGTCTGGAGTGTAGCCTTGTTCGGAAGTGAAGCGTGAATGATAAGCGATTCAAGCAAAAAGACAATTTGAGCTTCTAAAACATAGCACTATGGAAGAATACAGTACATTGGTTGGGTAGATCGAATGACTAATGAGGAGATACTGAATCGAATTTGCGAGAAAGGGAAGTTTTGGCATGACTTGACTAAAAGATGGGATCGGTTAACAGAACTGACAGAACGTATACCGAGACATCAACGAACAGTTAACCAGGCAATTGAAGGAACTAAATGTACCTGTTGGGGACTGTGGCGGTTTGTAGTGAGAGACATAAGCATGAATACAGTAAGCACGTTGAAACAGAAATAGGTTGCTATAGCTATTCTGAGATGAACAAGCTTGCACAGGATAGAGTGGACAGCTGCGTCAAATCATTTTTCGGACTGAAGATCACTGAAAGAGTATCATGTCTGTTTTTAACTCTAGTAGTACTAACAATTAGGTTCAGAAACGCCCTCGTTCATCCCTTCGGAAAGCATTTTTAATACACAAAATGAGGCCATTTTGATCTTTGGATTAGATCAGTGACTCTTTATCGGATTATAAAAGTGTTTGTCTTGGTTACATGCTACGTAATTACCGTTTATTTTCTTTTTCGGCTTTGCAGACATCAGATCTAAAAATTTCAGCAGCGAAGACTATGTACTGACTATGCGCCTACCTGCCGCCACTGTAATTTTTAAATCTAATGGTGGCAGCAAAATCGACACCGGTAATCAATTTTAATAAAACAGCATGTCACCAAGGGACTGATGTTCATAATTTAAGTATTATACGACGCTTGAATCACGTCTTTTTTTTTAAAAATCTGTAAGTCGAACAGTGTGACGCACATGTTAGACCACTGGACTCATATTCATTCATAGCAGGGTTCAAATCCCCGTCCTGCTACCCCTTGGTGGTCATAAATCAGCTAAGGGGAATTACCGGATTTTTCCTTTGAAAAGGACACGGCCAATTTCCATCCTCATTCCTGTTGTGTCCGAGAATTACCTAACGAGTGCGGTGGGACAGTGATTGAGACATCAGACTTATATTGGAGAGGACAGTGGTTAAAGGCGCCACCCAGCCCTCCAGATTTTTCTTCATTATTTCCCAGATTCCTTAAGGGAAATACCGGGATGGTATCCCTGAAAGGACGGGATCTATTTACTTTCCATCCTTACAGAATCCGATATTGTGTTTCGTCTTTAATGACCACAGGGCCGGCGAGACGCTAAACGATAATCTTCCTTTCTAAATAACTCGTTGCCCACGGCAAATTAAAAAGTAATCTCCCTTTCCTCCCGAAGTCCATTGAATACAGGCTGTACGGCCAGCACAGAGAAGCGTACTCCTGCACCTGACAGGTGCGTTTTGAACAACACCGACTGAGGGGCTGCTGGTGATACTAGGCTTGTTACATGTAGACCTAGCAGTAAGAAGGAGAGGCGAACAGTATTGCCTCAAAAAGGGCGAATACGATGAGGTAAAGGAGATTCTGGGCACAAGAGACACATCGAGTAAACAAATAAAGGCATGCATTGACAGAGAATGACAAGAAATCTGGGACAGGGCAAAAATAGCAAGGAGAACTTATCCGTTCTTTCCTAACATAAAAGAAAGATCAAGAATGTCATACATTCTTCCGACCAACGGAGCTATACTCTACCTGTCGGGACATTGTCCACATCCCAGCTTCTTACTAAAAATACGCCAAAGCATCACAAGCACTTGTAAATGTGGAGCAATTGGCACACCGGATCATCGTCTGGAAATGTGCCATTATACAGCATGTTACAGATCAGGACAGGAGTGTCTTTGGTAATACAGCTGTCTATGACGTAACAAGGAATAAGAAATGTGGCATGAGCTGAACTCCCTGACAACTAACATGTCAGCTTACGAGCTGCTAGCCTACATCGCTGAGAGACAAGCAAGAGGAGGCCATACATCACGACAAAGGGACGCACCACAGCAGAACATCCACCTGCAACAGCTTTCCGGATGCAGTGAGGAGATGAGGTCCAGGACGGATTTCCTGAAACCCTGACAGCCATCTCCTAATCTCTACACCTTGGGCGGCACATCAGCGCAGCCCCTGTGAATCCTGATTTCTACCTCAGCGTGTCACGAGCTAACAATCCAGACAAATCAGAAATCTAACTCGGTACTGATACATGGTATAGTAGTGCAATGGAGTGCTGTGTAGTGTTGCAGTACAGAACCATAAATTACAAAATTTGTGATCCAGCAATGCAGCATAGCGTGAGAGACCAGTAGCACGTGCCTTCTGGATTCCAGATGGACACGTATCTGTGCGCCTAATGACCAAATGGAGTGTGTAGTCACTTTTTTTCTGCCTGAACTTTTTTCTTCTTGAATTTTTTTATCCAGGTATTTCATGTAGATATTCGCCTTAAAGACCATAATGGTTAGTTGTACTAATATCTATGAAATTATGTTAAAATTTTATATGCTATATTCACGCAAATTCATGTGCAACATTTCGTCTGTTCTACATCTACATCTACATCTACATGACTACTCTGCAATTCACATTTAAGTGCTTGGCAGAGGGTTCATCGAACCACAATCATACTATCTCTCTACCATTCCACTCCCGAACAGCGCACGGGAAAAACGAACACCTAAACCTTTCTGTTAGAGCTCTGATTTCTTTATTCTATTTTGGTGATCATTCCTACCTATGTAGGTTGGGCTCAACAAAATATTTTCGCATTCGGAAGAGAGAGTTGGTGACTGAAATTTCGTAAATAGATCTCGCCGCCACGAAAAACGTCTCTGCTTTAATGATTTCCATCCCAATTCGTGTATCATATCTGCCACACTCTGTCCCCTGTTGCGTGATAATACAAAACGAACTGCCCGTTTTTGCGCCCTTTCGATGTCCTCCGTCAATCCCACCTGGTAACGATCCCACACCGCGCAGCAATTTTCTAACAGAGGACGAACGAGTGTAGTGTAAGCTGTCTCTTTAGTGACTTGTTGCATCTTCTAAGTGTCCTGCCAATGAAACGCAACCTTTGGCTCGCCTACCCCACAGTGTTATCTATGTGGTCTTTCCAACTGAAGTTGTTCGTAATTTTTACACCCAGGTACTTAGTTGAACTGACAGCCTTGAGAATTGTACTATTTATCGAGTAATCGAATTCCAACGGATTTCTTTTGGAACTCATGTGGATCACCTCACACTTTTCGTTTTTTAGCATCAACTGCCACCTGCCACACCATACAGAAATCTTTTTAAATTGCTTTGCAACTGATACTGGTCTTCGGATGACCTTACTAGGCGGTAAATTACAGCATCATCTGCGAACAACCTAAGAGAACTGCTCAGATTTTCACCCAGGTCATTTATATAGATCAGGAACAGCAGAGGTCCCAGGACGCTTCTATGGGGAACACCTGATATCACTTCAGTTTTACTCGATGATTTGCCATCTATTACTACGAACTGCAAACTGCCTGACTGGAAATCACGAATCCAGTCGCACAACTGAGACGATACCCCATAGGCCCGCAGCTTGATTAGAAGTCGCTTGTGAGGAACGGTGTCAAAAGCTTTCCGGAAATCTAGAAATACAGAATCAATTTGAAATCCCCTGTCGATAGCGGCCATTACTTCATGCGTATAAAGAGCTAGCTGCGTTGCACAAGAGCGATGTTTTCTGAAACCATGCTGATTACGTATCAATAGATCGTTTCCTTCGAGGTGATTCATAATGTTTGAATACAGTATATGCTCCAAAACCCTACCGCAAACCGACGTCAATGACGTAGGTCTGTAGTTAGATGGATTACTCCTACTACCCTTATTAAACACTGGTGCGATCTGCGCAATTTTCCAATCTGTAGGTACAGATCTATCGGTGTGCGAGTGGATGTATATGATTGCTAAGTAGGGAGCTATTGTATTAGCGTAATCTGAAAGGAACCTAATTAGTACACAATCTGGACCTGAAGACTTGCCCGTATCAAGCGATTTGAGTTGCTTCGCAACCCCTAAGGTATCTACTTCTAAGAAACTCATGCTAGCAGCTGTTCGTATTTCAAATTCTGGAATATTCCATTCGTCTTCCCTGGTGAAGGAATTTCAGAAAACTGCGTTCAATAACTCCGCTTTAGCGGCACAGTCGTCGGTAACAGTACCATCGGCACTGCGCAGCGAAGGTATTGACTGCGTCTTGCCGCTTGTGTACTTTACATACGACCAGAATTTCTTCGGATTTTCTACCAGATTTCGAGACAATGTTTCGTTGTGGAACCTATTAAAGGCATCTAGCATTGAAGTCCGTGCCAAATTTCGCACGTCTGTAAATTTTAGCCAATCTTCGGGATTTCACGTTCTTCTGAACTTCGCTTGCTTTCTTCGTTGCCTCTGCAACAGCGTTCGGACCTGTTTTGTGCACCACGGACGATCAGTTCCATCTCTTACCAGTTTATGAGGTATGAATCTCTCAATTGCTGTTGCTACTATATCTTTGAATTTGAGCCACATCTCGTCTACATTTGCATAGTCAATTCGGAAGGAGTGGAGATTGTCTCTTAGGAAGGCTTCTAGTGACACTTTACCCGCTTTTTCAAATAAAATTAGTTTGCGTTTGTTTCTGGCGGATTTGGAAGAAACGGTATTGAGCCTAGCTACAACGACCTTGTGATCACTAATCCCTGTATCAGTCATGATGCTCTCTATCAGCTCTGGATTGTTTGTGGCTAAGAGGTCAAGTGTGTTTTCGCAACCATTTATGTGGTGCACCTAGATAACAGATAAAAAGAAAATAGCAAATGCATAAATGAAGAATAATATACTTACGCTATGAAAAGGATCCTGTATGCGAATAGCAAAAGCTATGTTGGTTCTTGATAACTGAGATCGATTCTTCCTGAATTTCGTAAGTCAGTTATTAACTTTCGCGTCTGCAGGTCTTTAAGATCTATTCTTGTCAAGCGTTGGGAGGATTGTATGCTTACTCGTATTTGCCATCTTATTTATTCCAAAATGGACGCAACTTCTTACCGTTCTTCCCTGAGTTCAGAATGGGCATATTTCAGTTTCAAATTTACAACTGAAAGTCAGTCTGTATTCTTTCGCCAAAAGTCAACAAATACTCGAAATAGCTTATCAAGTTTACACAATTATTTTTAATTAAAATTGTTTGTCTGTGTTTTGAAATTAGTTGTTTATCTCCTGTCGAGACACGGCATTATCTATAAATTTAGCACTCGGTGACAACTCCTAATGTAGTTGTCTTGTAGGTGCGCGGTACGATAACGTGATATAAACAAACTTTTTGACCTTGAAAGTCATGACGTGCGTTCTGTTGCATGGTATCATTTCGGCAGTGGCATAATGGAAGTTCCGTGTTTTGTTGTTGACAAATATGAATTTAATTTCAGAATCAATAAGGTGTTGGTGTTACGCATTTTATTGTGGCTTTTCCAACTAGCCAAAACAGGGTCAGTTCATTTGCGTCATAGCAACAACGGCCATTGTCTACAGAACAGAATGTAATGAGGTGCACTGAACTAACACTGTTAAATTAGATTGAGAACAAAGATTGTACATTTACTCATTGTAATCATTATACAAACACAGTAAATACATTTTATATCCCGTAAAAACACATTTGTTTGAAAATTTTTGGAGTGAAATGACAACTTTTTATCAAAGTTTCTTTTAAAGATATTAAATCTCTTAACGTATAGAAATGTATCAACAGTATCAGTTTATACTAAAGTTATTACCGAAGAGCTTCATTTGACTTTACGTCTTCGTGCTTTATCACGAGACAGACGTTCTTACTTGAAAACCAGATATTAAACTATTTCAAGGTCTGACAATGTATGGGATATATTTAATGCATTGGGTATGTGTCAATCCGAACGGAAATTCCTTAAAAATGCTATATCCTTACATTTGTCGACATGAGTGCCAAGGATGGTGGATGGTCTATTGTGTGAGAAACCGAGAACTGACAATGAAGGCAGAAAATATGTTTAAGATATGATTCACAGATCAGTATACCATCAGATATGCGAACTGGTTTCCTACCCTAAGGATGTGCTGCGTCCTTGTACTAAGCCGACGTATCACCTGCCTTACTTTCACTGCACAAGTTCTGAGGTAGCGAGCAGGCTAGTGGCACATGCACACACTCTGAATGAAATGACAGGCCGAGGAAGAGGTTGGTTGGACAGAAAATAAATATCCAACGTGTCTGTTAAAAGCAATCTATATTTTTGAGACACTGTGCCTTCTAATTAAGTTTGTATGCATCAGTATCATGTTCAGAATCAAAGTGAGAAGCGCATCACATCAGTACTAATTCGGAGTAATCGTCTGCACGCCGTACCCTCTATGCACTAGCGACACCAGTGGAGATAATTCAACAGGCTAGCACTACACTCTCACACTGAATGACGCCGGAACAAAACAAGCTGCCACGCTGGACTTTACATACATGACGATAATATATTTAAGGATGGCACCAATCATCCCAAGATTCTCCTCTACTATTTCGTTTCTCCACTGTCACGACCATATTGCCGTCCGCAATTAATCTACCAACACAATGAGAATATACACAGCAAGATTGAGAGCAGAGACCGATTTACCAGTAAATTTGTGAGACGTGACATACTACAAAGACATAAGCTATGTTCATTTGATCTAGCGACGACTAAATCGGCAGCTGTTGTCACCATTCAGAATAAAACTTTTGTGCACCATTAAAAGTCATTTCCTGCGCAATTATATTTGGTTTTACTTTGCAACATTAGATGAATTACCTATCCAGCTTAGCACGCCAGTGGGGATGGACTGTTTCCAACAACATGGTCAGCTCACACCCAACCCCCTCTACGCTCTTCCTCTAACAAGTGGACAATTCCCCTATTTGTAAATTTTTCTCCATTATTTTTACTGGCTGTCTGCCACATTTCTCAGAGACATCAGGGACAGCGATGAGTCCATTCTGCTGTATCCAAATGGAATCTCTCACCTCAAACTACGTTCTAGTTCTTAGTACCGCCAGAAGGATTCGTATGCCAACCTTCTAACACAGTGGAGTTAAACTGCGGCCCGCAGGCCGCAAATTCGTATGGGATGCCCTTCTCAATCGTAATTTACAATAATGTGCATTTAGCAATTAACAGCCGAATTCAAAAAAAGTCTAATAACGTTAAGAGCTTCTTAACTGTGTAAGTTTCCTGCTCACTGACAAACAAAAATACTTACAGAAACGGTAATACTTTTAAAATGTACTTCATTTTAACTGACGCTGGTGAACTCGATCTGGAGCTAAGTAAAGTTTTCCGCTTACCTCAGAGGGTTTGGGATAAGTAGCATGGCGACTGTGGGGTTAGAGGAGGCGAGAGGGGGGAATTCTTTTTTGGTTGTCTTCCACTGCTGACAGCTCATGGGTATGTGTATCCGATCAGCTGCTATGGTACAAATTTCAAACCGAAGTAACATCTAGCACATATCTGTAACGAGACATATGAAATTATATTCAGGCTGTTATAATGGAACACAATGAATAGAAGAAAAATAACATGTTGTTGTTGTCGTCTTCAGTCCAGAGACTGGTTTCATGCAGCTCTCCATGCTATCTTATCCTGTGCAAGGCTCTTCATCTCCGAATAACTACTGCAACATACACTATGTGATCAAAAGTATGCGGACACCCACAAAACATACATTTTTCATGTGAGGTATATTGTGCTGCTACCTACTGCCAGGTACTCCATATCAGCGACCTCAGTAGCTATTAGACATTGTGAGAGAGCAGAATGGGGCGCTCCGCGGAAATCACGGACTTCGAACGTGGTCAGGTGATTGGGTGTCACTTGCGCCATACGTCTGTATGTGAGGTTTCCGCACTCCTAAACATCCCTAGGTCCACTGTTTCCGATGTGATAGTGAAGTGGAAACGTGAAGGGACACGTACAGCACAAAAGCGTACAGGCCGACCTCGTCTGTTGACTGACACAGACCGCCGACAGTTGAAGAGGGTCATAAGGTGTAATATGCAGATATCTATCCAGACCATCAAAAAATGGCTCTGAGCACTATGGGACTCAACCGCTGTGGTTATCAGTCCCCTAGAACTTAGAAATACTTAAACCTAACCAACCTAAGGACAGCACACACATTCATCCCCGAGGCAGGATTCGAACCTGCAACCGTAGCAGTCGCACGGTTCCGGACTGCGCGCCTAGAACCGCGAGAACACCGCGGCCGGCTCCAGACCATCATACAGGAATTCCAAACTGCATCAGGATCCACTGCAAGTACTATGACAGTTAGGCGGGAGGTGAGAAAACTTGGATTTCATGGTCGAGCGGCTGCTCATAAGCCACATATACCAAACGACGCCTCGGTGTGGTTATGGCGGATGACCGATGAATGTCATCTTCCAGCGTGTTTAGTGCCAACAGTAAAATTCGGAGGCGGTGGTTTTATGGTGTGGTTGCGTTTTTCATGGAGGGGGCATGCACCCCTTGTTGTTTTGCGTGGCACTATCACAGCACAGGCTTATATTGATGTTTTAAGCGCCTTCTTGCTTCCTACTGTAGAAGAGCAATTCGGGGATGGCGGTAGCTAAAGTCTGGGATCACACTTTATTAATAATTATAGTACAAAGTAATATCTCCAGTTACAGTTACATTTTCAGCAAGTACACCAAGTCCTTTCATCCATACATGAATTTAACATCATTACTAACTTCTACAGGAGCGTGTATACAATGTAAATGGCATGTTACTATAAACATAGCTGGGTCTACATGGGGTCTTCCGATCAATACCACAATGCAACTCGATCGATCACCTGTTCATAATGTACGGCTTGTGGAGGAAAGTTTACACGGCAATAACATCCGTGTAATGGACTGGCCTGCTCAGAGTCCTGACATGAATCCTACAGAACACCTTTGGGATGTTTTGGAACGCCGACTTCGTGCCAGGGCTCACCGACCGACATCGATACCTTTCCTCAGTGCAGCACTCCGTGAAGAACGGGCTGCATTCCCCAAGAAACCTTCCAACACCTGACCAACGTATGCCTGCGAGAGTAGAAGGTGTCATCAAGGCTAAGGGAGGGCCAACACCACATGGAATTCCAGCATTACCAATGGAGGGCGCTACGAACTTGTTAGTCATTTTCAGCCAGGTGTCTGGATACTTTTGATCACATAGTGTACAACCGTCTGAATCTGCTTGGTGTATTCTTCTCTTGGTCTCCCTCTAAGATTTTTACACTCCACGCTTCCCTCCAGTACTACACTGGTGATGCCTTGACGCCTCAGAACGTGTGCTACTAAACGGTCCCTTCCTCTAGGCAAGTTGTGCCATAAATTCCTGTTCTCCCCTATTCTATTCAGTACCTCCTCTTTATTTACGTGATCTGTCCACCTGATCTTCAGCATTCTGCTGTAGCACCACATTTCCAAAGCTTCTATTCTCTTCTTGTCTGAACTATTTATCGCCCATGTTTCACTTCCGTACTTGGCTACACTCCATACAAATACTTTCAGAAACGACTTCCTGATACTTAAATCTATAGTCGATGTTAACAAATTTCTCTTCTTCAGAAACGCTTTCCTTACAATTGCCAGTCTACATTTTATATCCTCTCTACTTCGATCATCATCTGTTATTTTGCTCCCCAAATAGCAAATCTGATTTGCTACTTTAAGTGTCTCATTGCGTAGTGCATAATGCATTTCAACGTTAAGTACAGTTACCGTTATTGAACAATTAATCATGCTTTCGCACAGACAGCATAACAATACTCGTCAAGCAATTTCAGTGAGGGTGTCAGCAATCTGAAACAGGGAACACCACTAGCTAGTGTAATGGGGGCTAATGGAGGCTTACAACATTTTACTTTACAAATTAATAATAAGATCGATACATACGTTGCCTGAGGTGTATCCTACTACACTCCTGGAAATTGAAATAACAACACCGTGAATTCATTGTCCCAGGAAGGGGTAACTTTATTGACACATTCCTGGGGTCAGATACACCACATGATCACACTGACAGAACCACAGGCACCTAGACACAGGCAACAGAGAGAGCATGCACAATGTCGGCACTAGTACAGTGTATATCCACCTTTCGCAGCAATGCAGGCTGCTATTCTCCCATGGAGACGATCGTAGAGATGCTGGATGTAGTCCTGTGGAACGGCTTGCCATGCCATTTCCACCTGGCGCCTCAGTTGGACCTGCGTTCGTGCTGGACGTGCAGCCCGCGTGAGACAACGCTTCATCCAGTCCCAAACATGCTCAATGGGGGACAGATCCGGAGATCTTGCTGGCCAGGGTAGTTGACTTACACCTTCTAGAGCACGTTGGGTGGCACGGGATACACGCGGACGTGCATTGTCCTGTTGGAACAGCAAGTTCCCTTGCCGGTCTAGGAATGGTAGAACGATGGGTTCTATGACGGTTTGGATGTACCTTGCACCATTCAGTGTCCCCTCGACGATCACCAGAGGTGTACGGCCAGTGTAGGAGATCGCTCCCCACACCATGATGCCGGGTGTTGGCCCTGTGTGCCTCGGTCGTATGCAGTCCTGATTGTGGCGCTCACCTGCACGGCGCCAAACACGCATACGACCATCATTGGCACCAAGGCAGAAGCGACTCTCATCGCTGAAGACGACACGTCTCCATTCGTCCCTCCATTCACGCTTGTCGCGACACCACTGGAGGCGGGCTGCACGATGTTGGGGCGTGAGCGGAAGACGTCCTAACGGTGTGCGGGACCGTAGCCCAGCTTCATGGAGACGGTTGCGAATGGTCCTCGTCGATACCCCAGGAGCAACAGTGTCCCTAATTTGCTGGGAAGTGGCGGTGCGGTCCCCTACGGCACTGCGTAGGATCGTACGGTCTTGGCGTGCATCCGTGCGTCGCTGCGGTCCGGTCCCAGGTCGACGGGCACGTGCACATTCCGCCGACAACTGGCGACAACATCGATGTACTGTGGAGACCTCACGCCCCACGTGTTGAGCAATTCGGCGGTACGTCCACCCGGCCTCCCGCATGCCCACTATACGTCCTCGCTCGAAGTCCGTCAACTGCACATACGGTTCACGCCCACGCTGTCGCGGCATGCTACCAGTGTTAAAGACTGCGATGGAGCTCGTTATGCCACGGCAAACTGGCTGACACTGACGGCGGCGGTGCACAAATGCTGCGCAGCTAGCGCCATTCGACGGCCAACACCGCGGTTCTTGGTGTGTCCGCTGTGCCGTGCGTGTGATCATTGCTTGTACAGCCCTCTCGCAGTGTCCGGAGCAAGTATGGTGGGTCTGACACACCGGTGTCAATGTGTTCTTTTTTCCATTTCCAGGAGTGTATATCAGCACTGGCTCTTGAGAAAATAAGTTTAACGACCACTGTTCTACAACATTCCAGGCGCCTCTTTTGGCTCTCTCCAGAACACGTCTCCCACCCTCTTTTAGCGATCTCACGTTTCTCACGGCCATTCCTCAGCCCCTTACGTAACAATGAACATGGCTGCCTCGTACTTCCCTGAATTCTACTACTCTGCTCGATTAAAAATTACGTAACACTGAAATAAAAATTTGGATTCAGATGTAGATTCCATCAATAAACTCTAAATTTTCAGAAACATATTTTACGGCCGATTATACAACAAGTTACACTTTACCTCAATTTGAGGTCTTATGTAATATAGTGTCGGAGAATGATCGTGGACAGGGAAACAACATGTCACAGCCACGTCTCGAGTAGGATCAGTGGTTTCCCACCATCAAACGCCATTATCAGGTAATTACCTGCCTCTCCCCTATTTCACTCTTTAGAAACTGGAAATTGGTAGGAATGTACTCACGCATAAGTTGCGCGGGTATAATACTTCCAATTAATTTATGTTTTATTAATTAATTCCTAAACGTTAATGTCAGCACCGCCATCGCGCATTAGTCTCGCATTACCTGTTTCAGTACTTTTGATTTGACCACCCACTATTTCTTCTTGCTACTGTTTGGCACTTGAGAGGCAGCTAGGGCAAAAGATGATGGCTGCTCTTTGCAGTGTCTTGATGACATCATTGTCTGTAGTATAATTCTTTATTACCCTCGGGTAAAGTCTACTGTATAGTAGGACTTACACTGTAGTGTAGCGTCGTAGATACCTTAATTTACCTAAAAATTCCTTTCGTCAATCTTAATTTGACTTATTTCCATATTTGTTATTGTAAAAGTACAAGTGTCATTGAGAAGTAGTTGCGGCTGTCTCTATTTTAAACTACGCCGATTTTTGCTACTATATTGTATGGGTATTCTTCTCACCCTTTCAATACCACTGGGTTGTACGTGACCCACGATAAGTTATCAGACAACAATTTACTACATGCTCTTGCTATACATCTGGTAAAGGGAAACCTGCTAATGATTTGCAGAATTTTTATAATTAGAACTCGTAGCTGTAGGTTGTGCTGTCTGTAAGTGTTGTTGTTAACCCTCTATTCCGCTCCGTGTTGTCGTGCCTACAGTTGGGCAACCATATTAACAGATCTGCAAAGCGGGCTGCCGGGACATCTTCCCGGAAAATCCGCATCAATGAATTGCACACACGTATCGAAGTTTGTGACCTCATAAACGAAGTCCACATTGAGCACCTGTAATCCTGTAAAGCGAGAGGTTACTGGGAAAGATGCTTCATTATCTAACGTTTGTCTGCACATTTGTTTTTCATACTTCGTGATCATACGAGGGCCTGCTGAAAAGTAATGCCCTCCAACTTTTTACGTGAAAATTCTTAAAGCATTTTAAATAAAACAAATTTTGCTGATAAGCTATGTCTTTATTTTTCGTGTCTACACATTTATTTGTCAACATAGTCAGCCTGTCGATGAACTCATTTCTCCCAACGAGGGACCAGTTTCTTAATACTGTCACTGCAGAATGTTTGACTTTGTTGGAGGAACCGCAATCTCGCTTCTGCTTGACCTCCTCAGCACTATCAAACTGAAGTCCTCGAAGGTGTCCTTTAAGTTTTGGAAACAGATGAAATCGGGTGGGGCGAAGTCGAGACTGTATGGAGGATGATCGATGACAGTGAACCCAAAGCTTCGGTTTGCTGCAGATGGCACAGCGCTCATGTGTGGTCCGTCACAGACATGCGTGGACAAGCTCTTCGAATTCGGAACTCGATTGCAGCACGCTGTTTCTCACGCACCGACATAGTTACTTTACACACGGTCATGTTGCACGATACAATTCGGAGCCATGTAACGGCAGGCGGTTGCAGTATTATTCATCAAAGTATTTTGATTATGATTGCGGAGAATTATTATGCGGCCAGGGTTTCATAGTTTTTTTATTTATTTAATTCGTTATATTCAACGGTGATGTAATACTAACTTTAAGATTTATCTTCTTATGGCAGCGAAGCCATACATCAGTCGATATTACGAACAGAATAAAATATTCAGGGGCGTTACTTTTCTACATGCCCTAGTAGTACTCCCCTTAAGGACTTATACGATGTGACATGATCGTGATATTCATCACTTTCCTTGTAATCGGATACTATGGAGTTCATTCTTTTTGTGATAGGCATTATCTTACACTTAACCTCATTGAAAGAGAGCTATGCAAACCGAATCAAAGCTTCACCAACCTGTCACTAGCGCCTCATCACATCTTCCTGACTCCACAGAGCATCTATCCCGATGCTGCGGCACTAGCGCTAAAGAGAGAAAGAATACGGCGGAGATGTCGTCTTCACCATGGACGGCACGGAGAGTAACTGCGGGCAAGACAAAGATTCACGTCCGCGCATGAGGCAAACTTGACCGCGCAGATATTAACATGGTGCTCGCGAAAGGCAGGATTCCTGATTCGACTCCCGGTCGGTGTAGCATAAAGTTTCCCTGTATCGCAAAATGTTCGGTTCAGTAGATCTCTTCTCGTAATTTTCAAAGGAGATAAATGCGGTCTGCAGAGGGGAAAGCGAGGAGTTACAAATGTTATCTATCGATGCCAGGGTTTTGCTTTACTTGATTAAAATATCAAAAAAGAAATGGAACACAATAGTTATGACGTATTACCCGGCAACACAAACTGGAGACCTGTCCAGGGTGGCCTCACGTTCTTGTTTACGCTATGTAGTAACAGCGTACACTCCAGTACTCTCGTCGCTGTACTACAGTCACACGCTACACCTCTATACGCCACTGCCCTGCAGAGAATAACAGTTAAACGTTGACCGTAAATATTGTTTGATGATATTTCTTGTAGGCTTTGACTACATTTATTAACAGTGTAATGTGTATGAATCTACGTTAGTTTGAAGAACCTACTGGCTGCCTTAATTGTGATGCTTAATTTTTTCAGAAAAATTTAATGATGGCTGCCCTTTTTAAAATTGTGCCTTCTCGTGCACACACATGTGGCGACATTTGATACCAAGTCGTACAAGCAGGATATTTTTCCTAAGAGTTTCATTGATACCCTATAAGTCCAATTCTGTGCTGCAAAACCACTAAAGTTATCGTAAAAGTTGTCATTTCTTTTATTTTTCATAATATCGCAAAAATTGCTGGCTAATAATGCATTTGTTCGTAGCATCGATAGCTTTTTCGAGCGGCGCTCAATACGTAATGTGACCCCTCTTTTTTCTGACAGCTGATTGGTTTTATTCATGATTCCGGAACACCATATTATTCACCACTCTTTTGGCTACAAAACTCTGTTTTTCAACATAATTTCCGTTCAATGCGACGCTCTTACGCATCCTTACTAGGATGGGCTGTATGCCCACGTGGTGCCACCCTACTGGTTACGTCGAAGCCAACGCCTTGTTACATCAATAATCTCCCAATGATGCACGTACTGCTTCCCGCGGAATGCATCCTTCTTTGCGCCAAACATGGAAGTCGGAAGTTGGGAGATCGGGGTCGTAGGATGGATGAGGAAGAATAGTCCAATGAAATTTTGTGAGTTCCTGTCGACTGTGCAGACATGTGTGAGCCATTGCGTTGTCATGGAAAAGGAGAAGTTCGTTTGCATTTTTGTGACGATGAACATCTACATCTACATCTACATCTACATCCGTACTCCGCAAGCCACCTGACGGTGTGTGGCGGAGGGTACCCTGAGTACCTCTATCGGTTCTCCCTTCTATTCCAGTCTCGTATTGTACGTGGAAAGAAGGATTGTCGGTATGCTTCTGTGTGGGCTCTAATCTCTCTGATTTTATCCTCATGGTCTCTTCGCGAGATATACGTAGGAGGGAGCAATATACTGCTTGACTCCTCGGTGAAGGTATGTTCTCGAAACTTCAACAAAAGCCCGTACCGAGCTACTGAGCGTCTCTCCTGCAGAGTCTTCCACTGGAGTTTATCTATCATCTCCGTAACGCTTTCGCAATTACTAAATGATCCTGTAACGAAGCGCGCTGCTCTCCGTTGGATCTTCTCTATCTCTTCTATCAACCCTACCTGGTGCGGATCCCACACTGCTGAGCAGTATTCAAGCATTGGGCGAACAAGCGTACTGTAACCTACTTCCTTTGTTGTCGGATTGCATTTCCTTAGGATTCTTCCAATGAATCTCAGTCTGGCATCTGCTTTACCGACGATCAACTTTATATGATCATTCCATTTTAAATCACTCCTAATGCGTACTCCCAGATAATTTATGGAATTAACTGCTTCCAGTTGCTGACCTGCTATTTTGTAGCTAAATGATAAGGGACCTATCTTTCTATGTATTCGCATCACATTACACTTCGCTACATTGAGATTCAATTGCCATTCCGTGCACCATGCGTCAATTCGCTGCAGATCCTCCTGCATTTCAGTACAATTTTCCATTGTTGCAACCTCTCGATACACCACAGCATCATCTGCAAAAAGCCTCAGTGAACTTCCGATGTCATCCACCAGGTCATTTATGTATATTGTGAATAGCAACGGTCCTATGACATGCTGAAGTTCCCGAGGGTGTCACAACACACTTCAGCGTTTTTCGTTGGACCATCACGGAGGACATCAGACAGAATAACCCCTTCAGAGTCCCAGAAGGCAGTCGCCATGACTTCACCGGCTGAGATCTCGGCTTTGATCTTTTTCTGCGGAGGAGACGTGGTGTGGCGCCACTCGATGGATTGCAGATTTGTTTCGGATCCGAAGTGATGAAACCACCGGCTGTGGAGCTGTTCGAAAAAAAAATGGTCATGATGAACTTCGTAACGTGCAAGCAATTCCTCAAAGATTGTTCTTCAATGCTATTAGCCTGCGAGAAATGCAGCTGGCACACACCTTTGATTATCCCAGCTGGTGGAAAAGTGTGTCTACACAACCAACAGAAAAATCCGTTGAGCAGCGAGGGCTTTGATTGTGATCCGTCGATCACGTCGAATGAGAGTGTCCGCACGTTTAAACGTTGCAGGAGTGACAGCTATGTACGGACGGCTGGTGCGCGGGAGATCGGACTGGTTTGCGCGAAGTGGTTGCGATGATAAGACACCTCGGCCAACGACTCATCGTGCTGTTTTTCACTACCAGGTCCCAGCAGAGCAGACATTCTGCAAGCGCCTATGGATATCTGCGATGCTCTGCTTCAGCGCCAAACTAAATTCAATGACAACTTTCTGATTCGAATGCACCTCCGTTACAGGCTTCATTTTGAAGGCTACGTGTAGCAGCGCCACGAATAGCAACTTCATGAAATTAAGGGGGCTGAAGCGGGAATATTCACGATATCGCACAACAAATTCCGCGTATTTTCAACCGCACCTGACCGAGAAATAGAGTATTGCATTACGTACTGAACGCCCCTCGTAGGTAGTAATTCGAAAATGGTTCAAATGGCTCTGAGCACTATGAGACTTAACTTCTGAGATCATCAGTCCCCGAGGACTCAGAACTACTTAAACCTAACTAACCTAAGGACGTCACACACATCCACGCCCGCGGCAGGATTCGAAACTGCGATCGTAGCGGTTGCGCGGTTCCATACTGTTGCGCCTAGAACCGCTCGGCCATTTCGGCCGGCGTAGTAAGTCATTCATTTTGTCCTACGCTAACATCATTGCGCAACACGAGTGTTGCATTGTCAGAAGACAGTAGGTACGTGTTCCGGATTTCCTGTAGACACAATTCTGCTTCGATACAGTTGACAGATGCATCACAGTGTGCGACTGAAATGGCGCAGCAACAGGAAACGTACTGCAAAATTCAGGTATGCGTGACAGTACGATTCTTGTAGGAAAATCGTGTAAACTGCACACAGATTCAGCCAGAAATTCGGCGGTATGTGGACCAAATGCAATATCGCGTCCGGCCGTAGGGAAATTGTGCCAACAATTTGATGGAGGTCGCACAGACGTGGCTGCTGCTGATCGAGAAGGATGGCCGTCGACAAGGAACACAGGCGACGACGTCCAGACTATGGAGGAACTGAGTCGCAGCAGTCGCAGACTTTCCAACGCTATGGACGTTCACGTAGAGTTTCTCGTGGACCGGATTTCTACAGCCGAAGAGTTGAAAGACTAGTAGAACCTTCAGACTGCTGTTCACAGAAACTCGGTGACTTTGTTGAAAATAGTGTCATGTGTCTGTGTCACTTTGAACTACAGTGCAGCATTCGATAAAAATTACATAGCCTGCCATAACCAGGCGTAATTTACTTTTTGAAGTCCGGTCTTACGTTAAACGCACACCATTCCTATAGCTTCCCTCCTGTTGTAATATGTACAGCGTTGATTTACTCAACTGAACGTTTTGTTTGGACGTTTCGTCGCATATTCCGCCAGCACTGTATTCCTTACTCTTTCTTATTATCAATACGTACAATGACGCTACCAGTAATATTTCCCTGAGGTCAGTGTCCATGCACTGCGAGGTAATAACGTGAACTGCTTTGATGTGGAACCTGGTGTACCTAAGCAGGTGACTGTGTTAGTTTCCGTTAGTGCCGGCTCCACGGTTCACTTTGTCGATTAATGGGACGCAATTTTAAGGTGTTAGTAAGCAAGTATTTATCAACGTTTATGAGGCTATGAACGACATGCTGTGGAACCTTGACTAACGTTAAGCACAACACACACGACCACGCGTTGGACGATAAGACAGGACGCTGGCGCACTAGTTGCCCGTAATGTCGACCTCTGCTGCCATGGCGAGCTGCGGTCATGTTTGAGGACCCCCGGGCTTCTGGACTTGTTGGCTCCTGGCCCTGCTTGTGCCACGGACGCTCTCCCGTGGAGCTCTCACTCTCGACGTGACCCAATTAGTCTCGCTCCACAAACCTCTCGCATACGTTTACTTTCCACCGCCTAATGAAATACGCCTGGCGCGTCGTAATATACGAATCTCATTTTTGTGCGTCATAAATAACACCACTTAAGTGCTCTTGTTACTCTCATTTCCATTTCCCACATCTCCGTCGGGTTCCACTAATCTCATAGTGGTTTTATACTGCCATTCACGGAAAGACTAACAAGGGGATCGTGCCAACCTATCATCACCGATTTCGTCCAAATTTATGGTCTATGCAAGGCATTGTCTGTACTGAAAGCGACAGAATCTCCAGATGGCCAAGGGTTTAGAGCGAGACGTAAGCCATTTATGCTAGCGTAGTTTCTACATCTACATCCATATTCCGCAAGCCACCTGACGGTGTGTGGCGGAGGGTACCTTGAGTACCTCTATCGCTTCTTCCTTCTATTCCAGTCTCCTATCGTTCGTGGAAAGAAGGATTGCCTGTATGCCTCTGTGTGGGCTCTAATCTCTCTGATTTTATTCTCATGGTCTCTTCGCGAGATATACGTAGGAGGGAGCAATATACTGCTTGACTCCTCGGTGAAGGTATGTTCTCGAAACTTCAACAAAAGCCCGTACCGAGCTACTGAGCGTCTCTCCTGCAGAGTTTTCCACTGGAGTTTATCTATCATCTCCGTAACGCTTTCACAATTACTAAATGATCTTGTAACGAAGCGCGCTCCTCTCCCTTGGATCTTCTCTATCTCTTCTATCAACCCTATCTGGTACGGATCCCAGACTGCTGAGCAGTATTCAAGCAGTGGGCGAACAAGCGTAGTGTAACCTACTTCCTTTGTTTTCGGATTGCATTTCCTTAGGATTCTTCCAATGAAACTCAGACTGGCATCTGCTTTACCGACGATCAAGTTTATATGATAATTCCATTTTAAATCACTCCTAATGCGTACTCCCAGATAATTTATGGAATTAACTGCTTCCAGTTGCTGACCTGCTATATTGTAGCTAAATGATATGGGATCTTTCTTTTTGTGTATTCGCAGCACATTACACTTGTCTACATTGAGATTCAATTGCCATTCCATGCACCATGCGTCAATTCGCTGCAGATCCTCCTGCATTTCAGTACAATTTTCCATTGTTACAACCTCTCGATATACCAGAGCATCATCCGCAGAAGGCCTCAGTGAACTTCCGATGTCATTCACAAGGTCATTTATGTATATTGTGAATAGCAACGGTCCCACGACACTCTCCTGCGGCACACCTGAAATCACTCTTACTTCGGAAGACTTCTCTCCATTGAGAATGACATGCTGCGTTCTGTTATCTAGGACACTACGAATGGAGCAGAGAAGACTAATACGAGTACTGTGGGTTCAAACCCATATGTATAACCACTTTTCTTCAGTTTTGTCACTTATGCTGCAAATGAACCGAAATAAAGGGGAGAGACAAAGGAAAATTTAAGAGTGCGAATAAATTTCCAGGAAGGCGTTGTAAGACGTACACGGGAACTTCGTATTTCAAATTTGATTATCTTATTATTTTACAGTCGATTATTCACGCATGAAAACAGGGAAACTCAGTATTCGCGTGCAGCTGCCGAGGACTGCTCGAAGGTGAAAATGAGACCAAGGGAAGTCCTGACCACTTTAATTGCTGTCCCTTCTCGGAAAGTTATTTGCCGAGTCCTCGAGGTCGCTGTCAGTATAATCCATTCGTGGAGATTATTTGCTACCTCAAATTTTCTTTAGCATTGCCATTTCATTCCTTTTATGAAAATAAAAGATACAATATACTGAGCATTATTTCGGTTTATTTGAAGTGTAAGTAATGTAAAATCTGAAATGAACAAGATAGAGCCTTGAACACTTGATACCGTTCTGTATCCTTTCCGCTGTGCCAACTGCTGCCCTACAGGCTCGGCCATCTGGAGGTCCCACTCCTGTCATTTTCATTTAAGCCCTGCATGTACCATCAATTTGGACGAAATCCGTGATGACGAGTAGATGCGATCCCCTTTGAAGAAGAAGGCTGGTCACTGCAGATCTAGAGGACGTTGTGTGAAGTATCTGTGCCTACTGAACTATTGTTTACGCAAACCTCATAGTCGGTTTCAATTCAATTCCTTCCTACAATGTTATCAAATAAGATGATTTCAATTCGATTCCTTCCTACAGTGTTTTCATATAATGAGTCACTTGTAAGCTCGTTCTTCATCTGACGTTAAACACTATATCCCAATTTAAAAAGGTCTCTGTAGCTATCACAGTAGATTACTAAGAACGTATGATAGACTATAATGAGTTGTAGACAAACTTGATCCACAAATGTAGATAAAAGAGAGAGCTCTCCTAAACCTGAAGGTTAGTTTGAAGGCAGTAGTGCTTTACAAGGCATGGTCCTAGACGAGAGGTACATGCTTGCCTTCCTCCGACCTTTAACCAGCTTCTTCCACCATTTATTGGGGAACTTGTAATTACATTTGGGCCAAAAAGTACGGTTTGACTAGCGTTTATCACGTGCCTGCCTTTGTCAGCGGAGCAAGAAAGGGTAACCTATAGAAGCTAATCCAAGGTCCTGTTTGTCCCACTTAGTCCATTATTTAAACACCGGAGTCTTTTAGCGTTTACTTACGCATAAATAACAGGAAATGCTACTGTACACTTTCTGTCTGTAATTGACGTAGATCACGCCTCTCCATAGACTGCTTTCCGTTATTCCTAATGTCGACGCTTGTGGCTGTTTCTTGCTACAAAGAACTAGCAAGAACTACTTATATTTTCCCACTAAAGTTTTAAATGTCTCGTGAAGCCACAATCAGAGAAGTAAATTCACACTTCACACAGGACTCCTGATAAAAGCAGCGCGTGCTAAGTTACTGTGAGAGGAGGCGACAGGAAGGGCATGTGGCCACCCTCTACCACTAACAAAGCCAAATTCAGAACAGCATGCTGAGCATACGGCATAAGGCCAGGAAAAAGAAGAGGGAGAAATGGTACTTCTTTAGAAACACAAGTGCAGTATAGGCTTTAAGTCATTATCAAGTGATGTAGATGCTAAAATACAGCAATAGTTAACATCAAGAAAAGAAATAAAATGGGAAAAGAAATAAAACAAAAAGTTGTGTGGGTCTTGTCAGCGTTCCATATACTCGCACGTGTCAGTATCACACACCACGAGAATGGGCTATGATACGTACATGTGTGCACCACGAACCACATTCTTCCAGAACCATTTCACGTGTTGTACACGGTGAACTCGAACACCACCGACAAAATTTCGGATATTATTCTGAGATATTTTGGAATAAGGGATTCGTGGTCTAAAGTTGGTCGTTACAGAGTAACAATGCAAATGTGATTAATTCGGTATGTTACCCCAAACACCTTTGTTTTGTAAAAATACAATGCAAAGACTAATGTGGGCATTATTGTTGACAAAGGCAAGTACCACAAATGAATACCGTCGACATTTGCACTGTTTGTCAGACATTTTCGCCGTAATTCTGATAAAGTGAAAGTGAGGAAGAAGTGCAGGAAGTGTTGAACAGAATGAACAGTCTAATCAGTACAGAATACTGATTAAAGTAAACCAATTGAAAAAGAGATCGAAATAAGGAGGCGTAGCGGGAGTGAAATTAGCGAAAGACTTATCAAAACTGGGGCTCGCCAAATAGACGAATTTAAGGAATTTTGCTACTTAGACAGCAAAATAGTGATGGCGAACGGAGCACATACAAAGAGGGCAATCGTGGAGAAAAGAAGCCTGTTTGTATCAATCATCGGCCTTAGTTTGAGGAAGAAATTTCTGTGAATGCACGCTTGGAGCACAAATTAGTATGATAGTGAATCATGGAGTGTAAGAAAACCAATAAAGAAGAGAATAAGAGTATCGAAACGTTGCAGATGCGATGCTTCCGCGAAGAATCGACGACGATAAGAATACGTGGAAAGCATTGACAAGAAAAAAAGGCTGGGTGATAGAACATGCGTTAAGATATCAAGGAATAAGTTCCATGGTACTTAAGGGAACTGTAGAGGGTAAAAATTGTAGCGGAGGAATGTATCCGACAGATAAATTGGCGTTCATAACATAACTTTCGCATGATATGATACGGCCAAGTAACATAGCTCCAGGAAACTTGGACCATACATAGAAAGAACTACTGCAGTACAGTACCGTACAGTAGAGAAGGTGACTGAAAGAAAACGGAGTGAGATGAACAGAAATGACTCATTTATTCAAAGGCAATAATTACACTGAAGTCACCTAGATTTGTGGTGGTACTGTGGACACTAAAGATGTGGGATAGGGTTCTTAACAGGGTGTGTGATCGCCACGTACAGCAATGCATCCTCTGCATTGTACTCCATGCTGATCACAAGGTTAGTAATTAGTTCTTGTGGTAGGGCGCTCCATTCCACCATCAGCGCGGATGATAACTGCTGGTGGTTGGCGCATGTGGAAGTGCTGCAGTACGTATCCTATGCGTGCTCGATGGGATTTGAACCGAGAGAATGTGAATGCCACACCATTCGCTGAAGACCCTCTCGTTCCAATAGCTCCTCCAGCTGTGCTGTTCGATACGGTCGCGCATAGTCAGCCATAAGAATGAAGTTAGGGTCGAATGCGCTCGCGAAAAGACGCACAGGGGGGAAGGAGTACAATGTCACAATAACGTTGACCGGTGAATGTGTCGTATTCAAAGATTTGGAGGCAGCACACCAACGAAACATTACGCCTCCCTACACCATAACGCCCGGAACTCCAAAACGAATATGTTCGACAGTGTTCCTGGGTACATTACGTGCTTTCACCTTTCTCACATGAGGGTGCGTCCAATATCACCACTGAATATCCTCTCATCCGACAAGGGTACGCGACACCGATCCTTGTTGGTCCACCACCTGTGCCCTTGGTATCATAGCAAACTGTGCGGCCGACATACGGGATTTAACGGAACACAACGTACTTTCATCGGACAAAAGAACCACCCGTATGCAGCCGCCATGTCACTGTGGATAGTGGCACTGCGAGCCTTGCAGTTCTATTAAATGTGGTTGCAGCTGCACCCGCTGTTTGACATGGAGCCCTCCTTCCCTGTTGCACGACGCAGCAGTCAACTGCTGTCCTAGTTGACCGTGGGAGACCACCTCTCCTTCGGGCAGCAGAACCTGTGGTTTGGAACGTTCCTCTTACACCTGAAACAATATTGTGAGCGATACCAAACTCTTGGGCGACACTCGTCAAACTTGGTCCTTCTTCCAGTTTCCCGATGATTCTCCTCGTGAAATTCTCCAAGTGTTACCTCCGGGCCATGCTGTAATGAATCAAACTGCCACACTGCGCTGTACTTTTCGGCGAAGTGGTAACCTGGCCCTAGCGGGATCTAGCTTGGTCACTTGACTAGGTCCTCTCACGTTCCAGTTCAAAGTAGTATCTATCGTTTCCTTGCTGTACAAGTAAGATAAATAAACACTGAAAGTGGTCGCAGGAAATACCTTCACGGGAAGTCACGACGGTTTGCTGCTGATGCCATTAATTTTATTTAAAACGATAATGTTCAAATGGCTCTGAGCACTAAGGGACTTAACATCGGTGGTCAGCAGTCCCCTAGAACTTAGAACTACTTCCTAAGGACATCACAAAACACTCAGCCATCACGAGGTAGAGAAAATCCCTGACCTCGCCGGGAATCGAACCCGGGAACCCGGGCGTGGGAAGCGAGAACGCTACCGCACGACCACGAGATGCAGGCTGATAAGATGTCTGATAGGGCCGACAGAGAAGATGAACGAAGTTGCGAACAAATGATGGTAAGATGTAGTTAAGAAAGTCGATGGTTGGCAAATTGTGGAAGGAGGGACACGGTGCCGAAAGAAGCAGAATTCAAAAATTTATCCCAAAGCAGAATAAATAAAATGCATACTGTAAATATCTCATTGATGATGTATATAAACGTATTATAGAAAGCAATTCCTGCGATATTATGACCCTTACCAAGACAACCATCTCTGGGAAACTCCGCAGATTTTGTCGCGTAAAACTGGACTTCCAGGATAGAAAAGAAATTCAGAGAGAAAACTGTTCCATCTATGAGACTTCACTTTTAATAGGTGCCGTATAAAAGAGGGATTATTCATTTATCTTACACTCTATACCGTGAGTAAATGTGCGACGAGCAGTATCAAACAATAGTGGCAGGCAACATTTGATGCAGAAAGCAGATTTTCGCTTTGTGGCCTTTCTCATCTATGGCTATAATAGGAAAACTTCAGTCTTGTAGAAATGACAGAACAAATTAAATATACATAGAGACTGACGAAATTTTGCAAGACAGTGGTTTCCTATCTACTGCTGTCGTACCATTTAGATCTAAATCCTATAGAACGGGCCTGAAATCTTGCAACGAATGATATCCGTAGTCATAATGCGAAAAATGTATCAGTCTATAGCCCAAATAAATGACGGCTGATAATTTTATTGCTGATAAAAGAATATCGTGTACGGCCGTGCATGGCGCTAGCCCTTGTATGTAACGCTAGTTCGGTGACTCGCGCGTCAATTGCGAAGCTTTTATATTTAAGTAGGTTTCCAGTGGGTTGCACAAGGCTGAGAGTACCTTGTTCCAGGCCAATGCACCAAAAAATAAGCAAATTTTTAGTGATCGCTAGGAATCAACCTACTAACCACACAGTCAGTTTTCTGTTGAAGCTTTGTTGTGGCATTAAAAGATTTGAAAGGCTGCGTGTCATGCCAAAAAGTGTTTGATGGCTACTGCTGAAGAGATACTGTGACAGGCGAGGAAACTGAAATAAAATCTGTCAGCATAGATTCGAACAACGAGTCGGTATTATCATCTCCAACTGAGGCAGCAGGCGACGAATCAAGTCACCGATGTGGATAATAAAGGCATCACTGCGGAAGGTAGTTCTACGGACAATACCAGCGAACCGTTTTGAACAGCTAATATGAGAAATACTGTACATTCTGTTTTTGTTTTGCTCGCTATAGCTACTTCATTAAGCGACGCTTAAATGCGTGAAGCGGGTCACAGCGCTCCATAATTGCTGGGCTGTAGGCTATTGCTGTTGCCCCTCCCTGCTTTTCGGGCGCAAAGACGACGGGCTGCCACTGGGACCAGGTTGCCAGTTTGGTTTTCCGAGTAATAACTACTCGCTAATTGACAAACACACTGCCTTTTCTAGTTCCGTGAACTGGCTTGCGTTGTGGGACCAGCCCCATTTGGCGCTATATTGGCGTTGACGTCACGCTGTGTAACGTCCATCTTTCTGTGCGTGACTAGGAGATCTCTGGCAAGAGACTCCCGCATTATCATTCAGTTTTACCGAGTTTTTAATGCGTTATGTTACTTTATCTATTTCGTCCTGACACTAAAGTGACAAAAGCCATGGGATTCCTCCTAGTAGCGTATCGGACCGCCTTTTGCCCAGCGTAGAGCAGCCAGTCGACGTGACATGGGCTCAACAAGACGTTGGAAGTTCCGTGCAGAAATATTGAGCCATGCTGCCTCTACAGCCGTCCATAATTGCAAAAGTGTTGTCAGCGCAGGATCTGGGTGGCCAAATCATTCGCTCTAATTGTCCATAACGTTCATCAAACCAACTGCGAACAATTGTGGCCCCGTGACATGGCGCATTGTCATCCACAAAAATTGCATCGTTGTCTGGGTACATGAAGCCCACAATTGGCTGCAAATGGTCTCCTTGTAGCCGAACATAACCATTTCCAGTCAATGATCGGTTCAGTTGGACCAAAGAACCCAGTCCGTTCCAGTATATCTTGCACAGTACCTTTTTGACAACTTTTGTCCATGGCTTCTTGGGGCCTGGACCACACTCGAATCGTACCATTCAGCTCTTGTCAGCTGAAATCGTCAATCAGCCGACCAGGCCACGGTTTCCTAGTAGTCTAGAATCCCACCGATATGGCCACGAGCCCAGGAGAGGCGCTGCAGGCGATGTCGTGCTGTTAGTAAAAGCGTCGATCATCTGCTGCCATAGCCCATTAACGTCAGATTTCACCACACTGTCCTAATGGATACGTTCGTCGTACGTCCCACATTGATATCTACGGTTATTTCACACAGTGTTGCTTGTCTGTTAGCTCTGACAACTCAGCGTAAAAGCTACTGCTGCCGGTCGTTTAGTGAAGGCCGTCGGCCATTGCATTGTCTGTGATGAGAAGCAAAACCTGAAATTTGGTATTCTCGGCACGCTCTTGACATTCTGGATCTCGGAATATTGAATTCCTTAACCATTTCCGAAATGTACTGTCATGTGCGTCTAACTCCAACTGCCATACCGCGTTCAAAGTCTGTGATTGGCGTCGTGGGCTTATAATCGTCTCGGAAACCTTTCCGCACATCACCTGAGTACACATGATAGATCCATCAATGTGCAACCCTTTTATGTCTTGTGTAATCGATATGGGTTGGGGTTGTTTGGGGGAAGAGACCAAACAGCGAGGTCATCGGTCTCATCGGATTAGGGAAGGACGGAGAAGGAAGTCGGCCGTGCCCTTTCAAAGGAA
The DNA here is from genome assembly GCF_023897955.1 of Schistocerca gregaria. Lineage (NCBI taxonomy): Eukaryota > Metazoa > Arthropoda > Insecta > Orthoptera > Acrididae > Schistocerca > Schistocerca gregaria. Next base: position 372,871,963 of record NC_064921.1, on the reverse strand, counting down.
TCATCCCTGCATTTGCCTGGAGCGATTTAGGGAAATCACGGAAAACCTAAATAAGGGTGGCCGGACGCGCGATTGAACCGTCGTCCTCCGGAATGCGAGTACGCGATATGGTTCAAATGGCTCTGAGCACTATGGGACTTAACTTCTGAGGTCATCAGTCCCCTATAACTGAGAACTACTTAAACCTAACTAACCTAAGGACATCAACACATGAAAAAATGGCTCTGAGCACTATGGGACTTAACATCTGAGGTCATCAGTCCCCTAGAACTTAGAACTACTTAAACCTAACTAACCTAAGGACATCACACACATCCATGCCAGAGGCAGGATTCGAACCTGCGACCGTAGCGGTCGCGCGGTTCCAGACTGTAGCGCCTCGAACCGCTCGGTCGCACGCGATGCTATGCATATTGGTGCCTCATGAATTTGTCACCTTAGTGTAAGTTTTACAGAGCAGTGTAATTGAAGCCAAATGCAATTACTCTGTTACTGGTCCACCCTACGTATTCTAGATGCGCTTTCTCGGTCCTTCTGAATATCGTAAGAACGCTTAGACGTTTAAGTTGGCATCTCCGTTATTCTCCGACAACGGGCGTGGGTGACGAATCTGCAGACGATGCAGACGTGTTAGCTTTCCTCGGAGACACACACACGCGCCGCTGCCGAACACAATGGGCAGCCGGCGAGCGGGCCGCACGATCGCTTTGTCTCGCGGCGCGGAATACGTTAGGCGCGGCGTGGCGTGTCGGGCCGCTGGCGGGCACCCCGTCTGCCGCTTCCTGCCGCCCCGCGCTTCCTGTGCAGCCGGCGGCCGCGCACTCTGCGCCACTCCAGTCCGCTCCAGTCCAGTCCAGCGTGCGTCCGTCCGGCGCCCGACGTGCGTGCGCCCTCTTCCCGCGGGCCGGCGCCAAAAGCGAAACATCGGGGGGCACGCGAGCGTGGCGTCCGAGAGCGGCCGAGTTTGTGGAAAGTTAACAGCGGCGAGTAAAAGTGAGAAGGGTCCGCGGCTATCGACGGCCACGCGAGGGGCGCCCCGGCCGCCAGCAGTGCCCGCGCGGCCATGCAGCATGCTGGCCAGCTTCCTCGGCTGTCTGCGCTGCCGCAGGGGCGAGGTGGTGCGAGTCGCCGACGGCGCAGCTGCCACTCCCAGGGAGTATCGCTACACTTACAGGCGCCGCTCCTGGCCGTACAGTCCCGAAAAGCTCGCTTCCAGAGCTGCCGGAGCGGCGGAAGAGAAGCATCAGCGAAACGAAGAGGATCGTCTGTCTTCTGGAGACGGTGCTGAAGACGCGACAGGAGACGGTAATGGAGATCGTCATAATGATTGCGCCAGCCCTGAAGAAGTTCGTGACGGGGAATTTCCCGATCGAGACATACAGCGCAGTGCCACTGCTGATAACACCGATCTACTTGGCGCAGCCAATATTGCTCAGAGCTCAGCCGCCAAGACTGACTCCAACGGTGCGAGTTCGCTCAGCAGTGCACCTACCACGTTTACCGAAGTGTCTCTGCGAGGCGCGAGGTCTCGGAGGCAAACGGCTACTCGACGAACGGACCGACAGCCGGGTGTGCCTGCCGAAGACTTGCAGAATTCTGTTAAACGAGACACAGACGGCGACACGTCGTCTGTGTCTTCACAGTCGACGAGGACGTCCGTTGAAAGGGAAAGCGACGATGCGGCTGCGGAGCCACTCTTCGACAGAATAGGAGTCGCTGAACCACCACGAGTCCCCGTCGCTGCTCCAAGTGATGGTACTAGTGGATGGTTGTGTTGCTGCCACGGAAAGCCGAAGGCTACGAACCGTCGACCGGCACTGACACCGAAAAAGAGGTCTCGACTGCATACAGTTCGAACACAGACGACGGATGTTCTGAAAACAAGTGTAGACGGGTGCAGTGCGATTTCAGTGAGCGATGTCTCTGACGGCGTTTCGCCTAGTGCTCTTCCGACAGAAGAAGAACTGGGTGCCAAAGCTATACAGGACAGTATTTGCCACAGTAGTGACAGCCTAGAAGATTACGGCCAACCGATAACGACCTCAACGCCCCACAAGAACGCCGACCTCCGTGACAAATCTCGTTTCCCAGAGAGCGGGCGTCGACCCAGGAGACCGCGACAGGAAATTCCTTCCTCGGACTCGCGCTGTAGAAGTACGAAAAGCGAAAGGACTGAGGAAAGTATAGCCTCGGTGTTCCCGTCGTGTCCAGCCGAGAACGTGGTTTTCTCCAGTTCCGTCCAAAGGAAGCGAATGTTGCGGGAGAGCGACGGCGCGAACCGGCTGGCCGGGGATAATGACGGGGGATTCATGAGCGGCGAAGTGTTGCTGGACAGCCGCGTCGTCGCGGTGAGGGAGACCGCCGTGACAGGACCGGAGGGCGGTGGTCGCGGCGCGCGGTCGCTGTTGCTGTGCTGTGGCGGACGCAGCGCCGAACGAAAGAAATCGCCGCCCAGGCGGAAACTCCGCGTCGTGCTCCGGCAGCGCCGCAGGAAGAGCGCGCCGCGCCACCACATGGAGCAGCACTGCTCTGACGTCACCGATAGGCCGTCCCTCAAGGTGCACAACTACCGGTGAGTGCGGCCGCGGCCACTGAACCCTCCTGCTCACGTCTGCTGCCGCAAAAAAACTCTACGTCTACAATTGTTCCCCTTCCTATTGGCGTCTCCTTCAGACACAACATGTCCTTGAACATCGAAAGGGGTATTATTTACCCCGACCACCACAAATACTTTTTTTCCTGAAACAAAAAGAAAATTTATGAAGCAAATTTAGTTTAGCTAACACGGGCCTTTCTTGTAACAGCGTTCATCACGAAGATATGAACAGCAGCACGTCTTTTTAGGGTTTCGTGCGTCAGTCTGTAAAAACGGAAACCTTACAGTGTCGCTTTCTTGTCCGTCCGATTTTAAAGAACACTTTTTCTCACGAAAGTACTAGTTTATCTGACATATTAAGGTTTACGGTCTTTTGGAGGCGTAAATATGTTGTGGTTGTTGTTGCTGTTGTGGTCTTCAGTCCTGAGACTGGTTTGATGCAGCTCTCCATGCCACTCTGTCCTGCGCAAGCTTCATCTCCCAGTAGTTACTGCAACCTACATCCTTCTGAACCTGCTTAGTGTAGTCATCTCTTGGTCTCCCTCTACGATTTTTACCCTCCACGCTGCCCTCCAATGCTAAATTTGTGACCCCTTGGTGCCTCAGAACATGTCCTACCAACCGGTCCCTTCTTCTTGTCAAGTTATGCCACAAACTCCTCTTCTCCCCAATCATACTCAATACCTCCTCATTAGTTATGTGATCTACCCATCTAATCTTCAGCATTCTTCTGTAGCACCACATTTCGAAAACATCTATTCTCTTCGTGTCCAAATTATTTATCGTCCATGGTTCACTTCCATACATGACTACACTCCATACAAATACTTTCAGAAACGACTTCCTGACACTTAAATCTATACTCGATGTTAACAAATTTCTCTTCTTCAGAAACACAATCAAAAGATACGATCATTTATGTCACATATTTCGATACTCGAAAACTCGATCATTAAAACTTACAGCGTGCTTCCCGTTGACTTACAATCATGAAATTTGGCAAGAAGCCCGAAAATTGCTAATTCGTAGTTCTATCACAAGAAAACAATATTTTTTGTCATTTTTTATCCATTTGTCTGTTCGTTTGTTAAGACCCTTTCTCTCTGGAACAGTGTAGCGCATCAAGTTCAAATTAGTGTCATACACGATTGTCTTTGGTTCCTTGGTAGCGTAAAAATCAAAAGATACGACCATTTATGTCACCTATTTTCATACTTGAAAACCCACTCATCAAAATCTGTTTGATACTTCACGTTGTCCTAGAATCATGAAATTTGGCAAGAAGCAAGGTTAAATGGTACAAATAGAGGAAAAATCAAAAATTAATAATTTGTAAGAATATTTTCGTTATTTTTCATTCGTCTGTCTGTCTGTCCATCTTTTAAGACTCTTTTTCTCTGAAACTGTTTGGCGTATAAACTCAAATTTATGTCACATACTAAAGTCTATCGTACTTTGTCATTGTAAAAGATTTAAATCAAATGATTTAATAATTTTTCATATCCGTAAACTCACTCATCAAAACCTATAGGGTACTTTCCACTGGCATACCTTTCACAGTGCTAGTAAAGTAAAAAATATGAAACTTGCTAAATTGTTTTAATATCACATCAAAATACCTTCTGCCATTTGAAGATACGTTGCAGTCATCACCGGTCATAAGTATAATGGATGAACATTACTGCAAGCAAACATAAAGTGTACGCTACAGTAAACAAAAAGCATTTCTCTCTCTCTCTCTCTCTCTCTCTCTCTCTCTCTCTCTCTCTCTCTCTCTCTACATATATAAACTCAAGTCCCCTGCTCGCTTATTTTTGTGCGTCTGGCCTGGACTACTGTAGAGATTTTGATCCAGTCATGGAATTCCCAGGACCAAATATTTCCAGTATCGATATCAATAACAGGCGAAAACCGCTGCGATTCTCGATTCCCAGGATGGATGATTACATATGTTTGTATGGAACCCTCAGTGTGCTAGTCCTACTCGCTCATGACCATGTTTTCAAATGGTAACCTATCTTCTTTTATGCGGTAACCCACTTAATTCCAAATTAGAAAACGTATCATAGTGTACAAGTTACGTAAACACATAACTGAAAACATAAGACGAAATTACCTTCGACTCTCCTGAACTAGCAAACAGACCACGTGCTCAAAGTGACATAACTCAGCCACTTGCTGAAGTTGCCAATAAAGAAATTGAAACGATCAACCATCTTAAGTTGAAGGTTTGTGTGAGTACAATTTCAAAAATGAAGAGATGGTAGAAGTGTTATTCATTTACGAAATCAAGGACAGCCTTTACTGTACATAACATATCGTTTAAAAATGCTACAGTTGGTTCAAATGACTCTGAGCACGATGCGACTTAACTTCTGAGGTCATCAGTTGCCCAAAACTTAGAACTAATTAAACCTAACTAACCTAAGGACATCACACACATCCATGCCCAAGGCAGGATTAGAACCTGCGGCCGTAGCGGTAGCTTGGCTCCAGACTGCAGCGCTTAGAACCGCACGGCAAAAGTGCTACAGTACTGTACCACATGTGCACATATTGTAATTAAGAAAAGTTATTGCAATTACTGTTCTACTAACTTCCATTCCCAGCAGATGAATAGAATTTCTACTTTCCTTTTGATGGTGTACATTACACTCTCACGAACCTTCAACTACAGACAGTTGACTGAACGACCACTGTGCGTTTTTCCTGTGTTTGTTTACCGCGAGCTCCAGAAAGGGGACGAGTGATGTTACCTCCAGGTATCTGCACTGCATGGTAATATAGTGGAGTCGAATTCAATTTTGTCACTTTTCTATTAAGTCGCTTTCTTGTCGGTCTGTCTGTTTGTCTGTCTGTCCGTCTGTTACAAATTTTGAGGTTGATTCGAAATTAACTTTCCGATGAGTTAGAGACAAAATTTTAAGTGTAGTTCAGAGCTAGAGAACAATACAGTATTAACCCTGGATTACTAAACCGTCGTAAATTTTACGATTACAATAGGATATAAGGAAGATATTTTATACTTAATTCGGTATGTAACATTCAATTGAAACTTAATTAACCAATGAGTAACCTATAAATTATGACTACCTTTGAATAAAATATATAGTGGTAAATCTTACGATGGTTTACTAACAATGTACGGTAATATTTCCCCCCTTTCGTGTTCTAAGGTTAACTGCTTTCTTGTCGTCTGTGTGCTAGTTATGGTGGTGGGAGTGAAGAAAGCCGGTCGTTGTGGCCGAGCGGTTCTAGGCGCTTCAGTCTGGAACCGCGCTGCTGCTACGGTCGCAGGCTCGACTCCTGCCTCGGGTAAGGATGTGTGTGCTGTCCTTAGGTTAGTTCGGTTTAAATAGTTCTAAGTCTAGGGGACTGGTGACCTCAGATGTTAAGTCCCATAGTGCTTGGAGCCATTTGAACCATTTGGAGTGACGGAAGTTGGTAACGCCTGGCATAACAGCTACCTTCACGACTGTCATATTGCAAGGGTAACATGGGAATGTGTTCCATGTGGTGTGGAAGCGGATGGAAACGGCTAGGCAGAGAGAGACCAAATTTTGCAACTGATTTTAAACTAACTTCCCAGTGAGCCAGAATCTTGAAACTTTACACACAGCTCAGAACTGCATGACAATGCAATATCAATTGACTTTGCTGATGTGTGGAGGAGGGTATTTTGTATACCACTACCTTTTTCCCGTTTTCGTCTGGAACCGCACGACTGTTACGGTCGCAGGTTCGAATCCTGCCCCGGGCATGGATGTGTGTGATGTCCTTAGGTTAGTTAGGTTTAAGTAATTCTAAGTTCTAGGGGACTGATTACCTCATCAGTTAAGTCCCGTAGTGCTCAGAGCCACTTGAACCATTTTTTCCCGTTTTCTTTGTTCCAGTAGCGAATGGTTTACTTCGAAAACACCGTCTCTGGCTTACTGAATTCAACCATTTGGTTAGATGAATTTATTCATAACTTTATACTTTAACGCTTTAACAAAACTGATGTAATTCCTTAACTTAAATTACATGAAACAGACTAACGATAATATCAGTGATCTAGCGTGCCTGCTTCACTTTTCTGAATTTTATTTCTGTGCTCAATGAGTACTTGGCAACACCTAAAGCTACAGGTGAAATTGTCAACGATGCCGATTTCAGTAACGGTTTTGCAGAATATATCTTGAACAGTTCTTTAACTCCGAGTTTGGCAAGAATTTCCGAAGTTAAACTAGTTTTAAGGAAGTGAACTTCATTGTTTCACTCAAATAATGTGTCTTCAGATTATGACAAACGGTCGTTGTGTGGTTGTCACTTGCCGAATGGTGTAAAGCCCCACGTAAAAGACTCAATATTCATTTGTTATTAGATTCGACCTGACTTGCTGTTATCGCAAAATGAACAGTTACATCGTTTCGTTTGCTGCTAGATAAAGATAGGGTCCTAAATCGAAAACGTGTCGACCATCGTAAAAATGTATGCTGAAGAGTGTAAATAATTTTTAAATAATATATGGCAAATGCAGTACTCTTGGATGGTTTAGTAAATGTCCGTAAAAATCTTCCATCTTGCGGTGAGGACATTCTCTGGATTTATTTCATGAGTTATACTTTTTATAGAATCTTCGTATCCCACTTCATTTTAGTATCCAGCCACTTTAAATGGTTCAAATTTTTCTTTGTTCTTATTTACACCCATGCAAGTTTGTGCATCGGATCTATAGCAAGTAAATTTTGTTCTTTTTTCATACCACCAGTTTCGGTTTACCTCTGTTTACATACTTACAGTCCTCTTTTCTGCTAACCAGGCTGCCTATTCCTCTCAACAATTGTACCTAAGGGTTCCTTCATTTCGTTAAAAGAACCCATGTGTTATGTGAACGTTATGATTGTTGTCCGTTCGTCTTTCAGTCGTGTTTCTTAGCTTCTGCTCCGCTTTCTTCATTGCTTCCTCGACATATCAATTAAACGATAGCAGTGCTTAACTATAAAATAACGCAACACTCTTTATTAACACAAACTTTTCTCTCTTTTTTCCATTTTTATAACTCACAATTGGTTTTTATGCTAGAGCATGATGATAAGTAATACCAACCAATTTCTTATTCTGAATACCGGATGAAGTATTCCGTGTTATGACAGTTATTCATTCGATTTTCTTGCTACCTTGAAGCAAGTTGCAACCCTCTGCCGCAGGAGGGTTCCGAATTTTGGCGTGTCACAGGGCAGTGTGTAATGTGACTACGTCGGTGCGTGGGAAACAGCGCGCTGTAATCAAGTTTCTAATTCTAAGAGTTCGTCCTCACATGGCGCACCCTGTCCCTCAGCAGTACACTGCCAGGCCAGACACGAACGCTGCGACCTCTACAACTATGTGGCCACTCTCATCGATCATCCTCCATACAGTCCCGACTTGGCCCCTTTCGATTTTCATCTGTTTACAAAACTTAAAAAAACTCTTTCACTTTGATAGAGATGAAGTGGTGCAAGCAGAGGTGAGGTTGTGGCTCCGTCAAGAAAACCGAACATTGACTGTATCAAGAAACTGCGTCGCCAAGGCTACTATGTTGAGAAACAAATATGTACACATTAAAGACGTAAAATGTTGATAAAGCTCGTTTTATTTAAAACGTTTTCAGGGTTTTACATTTTTACACGTTCTCGTAATAGTTATAGACTGCTTATCAGTTTAGGTATTTTATCGTAATTCTCTCAGTGTTTCGAATATTATACCTCATCTTACAGTGGCTCAGGTCTACTCTAGGCCTCTAGGTATCATGCGATTTCTCCTTTCTCCCTTCAATTACCAAGAACGGAGCCAGAATTGCTTCTATCGTGCCGTTACCTAGGCTAAAGCGAGACTGATTTCAACCATTTCCTAGCGTTATTGCGAATATAAGTTCTTATAATAAAACGCTAAGTTAAAGGAAAGGGTAGACCATGCGTAACCGCGGAAGGCCAGGTTCGGTTCAGACGCAATTTGCTGCAGTGAACCCCTCAGAAGTCACCTCCTGTTGGTGACTCTGATGGGTGGCCTACTTTTAAGTAACGGTCAATAAAGACGCAGGTGTTAGAGGCAGACGGGCTGGAGAGAGACGTTTCAGTGAAGACGTGAAGTCGGCAAGAAGTGACCTTGAGCAGACCTTGCGGCGCCTGGGAGAGAAAGAACTGCCTCCAGCGCCCGACAAACGGGACGTCGTCACAGGCCAGTGGGTGTTCACCTTATCGACAGGTCTCTAGTGTGATCACGGAGAACAAGCCAGAATGGGCTCAGCCTGCCAGGTAATGTCCTCCGCCCCCACCTCTCCCAGGTATCGAAGCCATTTGTTATTTTTTAAATTGTTGACACTTTTACTTTGTGAATCTGCTCGCCGTAAAGTTATTATCTCATTCAGTTAGCCAAGCATTGTTGTTTGTAAACTTGTGTTCCGAAATGAAAATATTTCGACGAAAGACGAAATGTCTCGGTAGCTGTTATCGAGTACATATGGTTAAGCGGCGGCACTTGAATTCTGACCAAGTGTATCTGGATACCCCTATGTAACGTGGAATTGACCTGTAGATGTCACGAGAAGCGGATCCGCTACTATATGAGGGGGCGAGTAGTTCTGTGTCGCAAGCAGGGAAGCAGGAACAGCAGCGTGGGTAGGTCAAGTGAGGACTGTGATATCGAACGTGGACTATTCAGTGGATGTTAGTAGCATAGTAACTAACCCATCAGAGACATTTCAAGCCTTCTAAAACTGCAAAAGTTAATTTAAAAAAAATTATTTGAACTACAGAAGTTAACAAGGTGTACTTTTCTGTTGATTGTTTGTTTTATTTGAGTATCTCCCACGTCTTACCGAAATTACGTCTTGTCTGAAAAGTGCTGAGAGTGACCATGACACAAAAGCAACGTAACTGATGTTGAAAATTTTGTGTACCTACCGAATATTTTCAATTTGTCGCAGTTACTTTCGAAGTGGGACCATTTTGATTTATCACAGTGCCTTTCTTTATGTAGGGGTGGCCGGATTTCTTGTATGCACATACTTAGACCACTGACTCTGCTAGCTCGCATCGCTCCCCACTTACGCCCTGCGGTCTGTGTATAACCCTCCGCTTGTTTACCCCGAGATTATATTCCAGCGACAGAATTTATCGGCAAGCGTTCTCTTCACCTTCCAACGTATTTTTCCCTCTTGAGGTTACGGTAACATTCTCTTTCCGGTTGCTCTCTTCCACTCGTGTGTCGATTTTCGTTGATAACTTGTAAGCTCGCACTTCCTAATTGCGTCCCTTTCTCTTTCAAGATGCTGTTCTGACCACTAAGAACCGGTTCAGGACACGCTTTGTACAGCCAGCTGGCTATGTGCAGCACGGCTGAGGAGAGACACTCAGACCGTACTAAACGAGAACTCTTTCCTAAATCGACTACTTTCATTTGATTTTATAGGCGTGAAATAAGCGAAAGCGGAGGCGTGTTTTACTGGTGTTGCAAGAAGTGAATCTTCCAAATGGCAGATACCGAAAGTTGTGAAAGAGCAATCATAGCTGTCCATATTCACAAAACAAGAGTTTTCTTTATGAACTATTACAGCATCGACTTAGCATCAGTTTCAGCTGGACAAGGATGAGAGAGATATCTGCCGAAGCCTTGTTAAAAGAAACGTCCCATTACTGGTGTGAGAAAATCCCTAAAAGCTCCACGGAGTATGTAGGGTGTTTTGATTAGATTCGTTCTCGTTAGGATTGCATCGTAACCACTCAGTATCCTGTTGGGTTCTAGCCCTTGTGGGCCTTAACTTCATGCAACAACACCTTTCCCATTTCCAATGACACTGTCAAAATATGTGAGACATTATTGAAATCGGAATGTCACTGTACTTATGATAAATGTAAATGTCGTGTGACTAGGGCCTCCCGGCGGGTAGACCGTTCGCCGGGTGCAAGTCTTTCGTTTTGATACCACTTCGGCGACTTCGGCGTCGATGGGGATGAAATGATGGTGATTAGAACAACACAACACCCAGTCCCTGAGCGGGGAAAATCTGCGACGCAGCCGGGAATCGAACCCGGGCCCTTAGGCCCGGGCGACATTCTGTAGCGCTGATCACTCAGCTACCGAGGGCGGACGTTCTTATGATGAAACATGAGCAATGTACACATAATGAAGCGTCAGTTTGACGGAAAAGGGCATGGTTGTGGACAGGATTTGGTAGACGTTTGCTCGTGAAACTTCTCCGCTTCCGAAACAGCGAATGTACACGAAACTTCTGGTTTAGAAGGCGTTTTCCATACGAAAGAAAGATGACGTCACTTGTTATGAGACAAAAATACAGACTGAGGTAGCGACTCGCACAGAAGCAAGTACGTCATGTTGTTTCGAGGTCACAACACAGCCAGTGAGTAACATAAATGCGCTGAAGTATTTTTGCTGTATAACTAAATTCTTGAAATTTTCACTATTTCTCGAAAACCAACATGGTTTATTGGGCTCCGGTAATCGTCACAGCCGGCCGGAGCGGCCGAGCGGTTCTAGGCGCTTCAGTCTGGAACCGCGCGACCGCTACGTCGCAGGTTCGAATCCTGCCTCGCGCATGGATGTGTGTGATGTCCTTAGGTTAGTTAGGTTTAAGTAGTTCTAAGTCTAGGGGACTGATGACCTCAGATGTTAAGTCCCATAGTGCTCAGAGCCATTTGAACCATTTGATCGTCATTAAGCGACAGGACGGTAGAACCGTGACGTCAAAAAAGTATATTTATTAAACGTGTTGCTACTTCTTCGCGCAAAACTTCGCGAAGATTCATCAATGGGATTCAAATTCATGTCGTAACTTAATATTTAGTTTAGATACAATTTCTGTGCTGCAGATTTTTTGTCAAGTTTCGTGCCTCTGTATTTACAGTAATTATTTTGTTTTTTTTCGGTTTCCATGGTCACCTGACTCATAACGAACACAAGTTTATCGCCATCACTTCCTTGACGTATGATGTACGAACCACCAGTTCTCGTATTCACCCCGCTTGATACCCTTATCTTCCCATATTTCATGGCGTACGAGAGCAATGTAGAGCGTCCTCAGTCTGACAGTGAAACAGTATGTTTCTCACGTAGAGAAATGGAGTAATTTTAAACGCAGTCCCCTTATTAGTCAGTTTACTTTGCCCATCGTTTTTCCAGCGAATAGATTCCATGCCAGATATACGATTCTGGAATATCTGAAATTATTCTTCTATAGCGACCATTGCATCTTCATTAAACTCTAAAACATTTTCTAGACACAAATTTCGTTAGATGTTGCAATAGATAGAAGCTAGAGGGTGTAACATGTTGTGACAGGGCGGGTGTTGTATCAATTCATATTTCAGGTCGCTCAGATTTTCTATTGCCAAATCGCTTTTATGATCAGATACATCGTACTGACGAAAACGTTTTTATCTTTCACAGCCAAGCCCTTCTCCTGATTTTTTCATATAGTTGATCCCGATGACATGTGAAGTCTGTCAGTTTTGTTTCATCTATTGCAAGAGAATCAGTATGATGAATCCCTATCGCGTCCCGAAAATGCTGGCTGCAATCGTACTGGTAGATGAAATCGCCTTTGCCTTTTCTTGGCGCAAAGTCAGCGGTTTATACCAAATATTGCTCTTGCTGTTTAGTTTTCTGGCCTGAAAATGGTGGCCCACGTGGCATCCACACTAACAAATCGGCGCATAAAATTAAATGGCACTGTCTGAAACGATGCAAACATTCCTCAGAAATTCATTCTTGCGTCTCATTCTTATCAGTTAATGCAACAGCCATCTTACTGTTGAAAATGAAGCAGCAGGCTCGTTCCAAGCCTCCATTAATTTTCGATTAATGCCTGTCGGCCATAAACATCCCGAAACAAATATTTTTACGCCGTTTCAGTATTCCAGTTATCTATTTCAACAAAATACACGCAATCTGACTGATATAAATAGTTGCATAAACGAAACAATTACGTAAATCAAATTCATACTTCACTTACGTTATTGTGCAACAAATACGAACACTACAAAACTGAATTTCATAGGTAACAACGTTATCTGCATCTAAATACGTACTCTACAAGGCACCTTACCGGGTGTGGGAGAGGGCAATTTTGCGTCGATATCTCTTCTCCCCATTCCCTGTTCCACTCGCGTATAGCGCGTCGGAAGAGTGATTGTTGGTAAATCTCGATATGGATCTTAATTTCATTTTCTCGTCGTGATTATTTCGCGATACGTATGAAAGAGAAAGCAGTATGTTACCCGACTGTTCCTGGAAGGTATGCTCTCGGAATTTCAACAGGAAAACGTCTCCGCGATGCGCACTGCCTCTCTTGTTGCGTTTGCCACTGCAGTTTGTTGAACGTCTCCCTAAGCCTCACGCGCAGACGAAACGATGCAGTGAGCAACTGCGCCGCTCTTCGTTTCTTTCCTTTTTACCTCCTCTATTACTCCAAATTGATGAGGAATACTCAAAAATCCGTCGCATAACCGTTTTCTATATCATTTCTTTCATAGAGGACTTGCATTTCGTCAGTGTTCTTCTAGTGAATCTCGCTCTGGCATCTACTGGCACAGTGTTTTCTGCCATTCCGCTTGAGATTGTCCCGGATGATTAATTCCAGTTATTATACGGTAGTAGCTGTTCCCAGGGATTTGTCGTCAAATAGTGTAATACGAGGGTTATCCAGAAAGTAACTTCCCATCGTTCGCGAAATGGTCACTACTGTAAAAATAAAAAATGTTTTATTTGTAGCAGCTAGCCACAACACCCAGCTAATTATTTAAATAATTGCCGCTCAGACTTAGGCATTTGTCATGGCGCTGTACCAATTTTCAATACTCTTGCCATAGACGGCAGCCGCCAGTGCTTTCCGCTAATTCTCTACGCAGGTCTACAGCTCGTTGTCTGTGCCAAAATGCTGTCTTCATAGTCAGCGGTTCGTGCGACCAGAGACGAAACTCAGGGGGTCCATTGCGGTCTGTATTGTGGGTGATCAAACACTTCTCACTGAAAACGCTGCAGGACGATCTTCATTGCCCCTGCAGACTGCAGTTGAGAATTGTCATGAAGAAGGAACGGCGTGACAGTTGTGTTACGTGGGCTGCATAGCTTCAGGCGAAATTTCTCACCAGGCCCTCGTACTTGGCGATAGACACTATTTTCTAGGTACATTTACCTGCTCACTGTGCGCTCAGAAATGAAAAGAGCGATGTGCGCGATCGACGGGCGTTCTACAGACAGTGCCCAAGACATCTGTGCAAAGCTTTATCGGATTTTTACAGTGGTCTCCATTTCGCGACCGATCGGAACTTACCAGAATGAGATTTTCACTCTGTAGTTGGAGTGTGCGCTGATATGAAACTTCCTGGCAGATTAAAACTGTGTGCCCGACCGAGACTCGAACTCGGGACCTTTGCCTTTCGAGGGCAGATGCTCTACCAACTGAGCTACCGAAGCACGACTCACGTCCGGTACTCACAGCTTCACTTCTGCCAGTATCCGTCTCCTACCTTCCAAACTTTACAGAAGTTCTTCTGCGAACCTTGCAGAACTAGCACTCCTGAAAGAAAGGATACTGCGGAGACATGGCTTAGCCACAGCCTGGGGGATGTTTCCAGAATGAGATTTTCACTCTGCAGCGGAGTGTGCGCTGATATGGCAAAGGTCCCGAGTTCGAGTCTCGGTCGGGCACACAGTTTTAATCTGCCAGGAAGTTTCGATCGGAACTTAGTTTCTGGATAGCCCTCGTAGAACAGTAGCGGATCAGTTCGCCGGTTCCTGCGCAGAAAGTTACATTTACGTAAGTTCAGTGTCAACCAAAACTCCTCCCACCAGTATTTGGTCTCCTTCAGATCTTCCTGTGTCTGTCGTCAGGCGAGACCATTCCAGCTCTATATATTACAAAGGGTGAATCACCTAAAACTTGCACCGCAGAGATTGCGGAAATGGGAAGTGCTATTGATGTCCGGTTTTCATAGAGTGGATTGCTAGTCAGGGGTTCGTATTGTTAGCCAATAAATAGATTGTAATAATATTAGAAAGTGTATTTTATGCGCAAACATACACATTCTAAATAGAACAATCTCTATCGACACTAACAAACTTAAAGTAGGGCAAATTAGAATGTCAGTGGTGTTTGCTGCGGGATTTTAGTACGAGTCGTTTACGAGTTATGGTATTTTGAAAACTTCCCACACCGACACTTGCACAATACCTGTTGTAGCACACACTAAAGAACAACAGAAGTAAATACACTAGTTATGTGGATTGTAACCAGTAACGAGACAATTGATCATCACGGGTTGTACTCAAAACGGCCACCGCAGCAGCAATACACACTTCCAGTCTGGTATGGGACGACTGCTGCACACGTGCCAGCATTTTAGCGGAGATATCCGACCAGGCTGCAGTAATACGTCGTTGAATACCATCGGATGTAGTCGATATATCCTTGTAGACAGTGTCTTTCAGCTTTCCCCACAGAAAACGTCTACAGGCGTGTAATCCGGAGAACAACCCGGCCAAGGTACAGGTCCTCTACGTCCAATCCAGCGACATGGAAACAATTCGTGAAGACATGCTGCAGTACTTCTTGCACTATGAACTGGACGACCATCATGTGGAACACAGGTTCCCCTTAGTCTGCAGAGGAATGTCTTCTAGCGTCTATGGGAGATGGTCTTTTAGGAGGCTGCAATACTTGTGTGCGTACGGTGTTCCGTCTATGAAAACGGGCCTATAAGCTATCCCACACCACGTTTACACTCCATCGACACTGATGACCCATCTCATAAAGCCAACGGGTATTGTCAACAGACCAACAGCGCATGTTTCGTCGGTTTACCTGGTCATGGCTGGTAAATGTGTCTCCGTCGGCCCCTCCCGCCGGAGGTTCGAGTCCTTCCTCGGTCATAGGTGTGTTTGTGGTGCGTAGCATACGTTGGTTTAAGTAGTGTGTAAGTCTAGGGACCTTAGAAATTTGGTCCCTTAGGAATTCACACACATTTGAACATTTTTATCTTTGTCATTAAATGAGATACATATAACAACGGAGTATCCTGTCTTAATCCTCTTGTACAGAAGTTAACATGATGCTCATAATCGTTTCCATGCAGATCTTGATGAACAGAGATGTGATAGGGATGGAACCTATGTCAGTGGAGAATACTTCCTAGTGCGACTGCGCTGGAGCTAACGTGCGGATCAACTGCAGCAGCAGCAAGAACATTAATTTTCCTCTCTTCCATAGTTACTAGTTTCCTACTATTACGTTGTCTAGGTGTCACGCTATCACTTTCACGTAACTAGTTGAAGAGGTTGATAAATAATTGCCGAGAAGGACTATTGTGATACCTTTCCGCATACACCGAACAAGAACAAACTGCAATCTTCCTACACTCTCTGTATACCATGAGCGTGTCTGCTTTTTCTGCGTTGGTACATCTCATCGTCTACTCACGACCTAATACTTGGACTGTCACGCATTACCTGACTAGCAAGTCGCAGTGCGCTGAGGGAACACACAAACACGCTGTAAGCAAACATAACAACATCGTACTTACCAACTACGATGATTGAATGGCACCAACAAGAGTCGGTGCGGATATTTTTCAAAATACGACATCTCGTAAACGACTAGCACTAGAATCCTGCAACAAAACCTATTGACATTTTAATTTACCGTACTTTTGGTTTACTTTTGTCAATAGGCAATTTTAAAAATGTATGTTTGCAAGTAAAGAACGCTTCCAAGCAGCATTACAATCTGTTGATTGGCTAACAATACGAGCCCCTGACCACCAATCCATTCTGTGAAAATCTATCTCAATCGTTCTCATTATTTAGCTTTGCTATGCGCCAAGAAAGCCTTGATGAATATTTTAAATTATATTAGTGACTGCATGGCAGATTATATACTACTGACCGGTAGGTACGTAGGCGGTCAACCGCTGCATTATACACGCACTCTAAGCTGTCACTGGAGTGGCTAATGGAAGTAGCTCAGTGGATAGAAACCGAATCACATCAGCTGGTACTGACTGTTCTCCAGTCATAATAAACTTTAGCTAGCACGCAATACTGTGTTTAATGCGTCGAACAAGCCCACGAGTAACACTGTTTGAAGTCAAATGATATATAACATCACAAGTATCGTGAACTCGACGTTCCACTGCAGCTTTAGCAGGTAAAAACGCCCTAACACTGTGTTGTCCATTAGCTAACATTGGTAGCGACTAGAAAGCTATTCACACTGGTCGACATCATTCGATTTCTATCGATTCAATGCTCCCACGGTTAACTTCACCGAGAGCCTTCTCGCAACGGGACCTCAGGTTAAGGCAGCACTGGACATTCCTCGCTTGCTGTCCTGATACCACGCGGCTCACCTCGCTAAAAAAACACCTGTTAACTTACGAGCCCAGCCGCACTGAGCGGTAGTCCCATGGAATGTCGCTAGACGAAAGGTTGTGTTAGTTCTTCCTGGCATCTGGTGGTTTCGAAGATTATACTACCTGATAAACGTTGTTGATTACGTAATTTCCTTTTTTTCTTCTCGACAACGGATTAAGAAGCATTAATATCCGTAGTTTTCAGAAGGGAATTCTTGTAGTCCAATGTAGCCCTAGCCTTACGCTTTGGGCTGGCCCGCTTCGATTGTTTTCGTACGTATAGCATTTCAAGTACATGAAGTTCCCTAAAGGAGTACGGCATACTTATCAAGAAACCACGAAATATCCCATCTGAAGGATAGATTTCCGAACTCTATTAAGTACAAAAGTATTATATTAGCACTTATTGAAATATTCACTTGTAGCTGTGTGTGTGGTGCAACACCTGGCTCTAGCCCAGCCAATGGCAACTTTTTTTCCTCCAATTTTATTTGAATTATATATTTATTAATAAATGGAAATACTGATTATAAAGTATTGGTGCATAACTTTTTAATAAAGGTAACATCTACACTTTATTATTAAGTGCATAAAGATACGAGTATTAGTAATAAAACTTGGTACAGATCTCGAAACATCAAATAGAAAATAAAATATTTTTTTATTTCTAATGTAGATTTTTCTTTTAACAATACGATTTCGTATGTGTGTACGACGTTTGAATTTATTTTCATACTGGCAGTAATCAAAATTGAAAAATTTTACTTTTTTTAAAAATCATTTTTCAGTATTAGTTAATGAACACTTTAATCTGATAACAAATATTGGATTTAAATAAAAGTAAAAAAAGTTGGTTCTGGAGAGAACCAGAATATTTACGATTACCAGATTTTAGTGCTTTAAAAAAGCAGAGTATTTGCGGTTCCATTGTTGGAATGCGCTTGTAGCAGATGCTGCCACCTGTTGGAGGGCATGCGAGACGGCGCACCTGTGTGTGTCCCAGTTGCAGGGCGAGCAGCGATGACGCGACGGAAACGGGGGAGGTCGGCGGACCTAATGTTTCCTGCCGGGGGGACGCCGCAATTCCGGAAACCGCCGTTGCCAACTGTTGTCCTCTGCTACTACTGCCTCGCACAATAGAGCGTACATTACGTTTTTAAGGTTTTTCGGTTCAATATTTGTCACTCGCTACAGAATATTAATTCCACGTCTAGAGAATTCCTCCCTGTAGTTAAAAATTAAGCGAACTACTCAGGTATGAAATGAAAGAGTACTAGTAAGAATAGGCGATGAAAAATTACGAACAGCATTGAGAGCGACTAATAGTACATACGCAAATACATCTAGTAATTGTTTTTTAGAGCTACGTTCGCAGGTTCGAATCCTGCCTTGGGCATGGATGTGTGTGATGTCCCTAGATTGGCTACGTTTAAATAGTTCCACGTCTAGGGGACTGACGACCTCAGGTGTTAAGTCCCATAGTGCTTAGAGCTACTTAAACCACTATTTTTTGTTTTTTTAGAAATTATTTTTTCAGTCTTTAAGCGGATTATAGAAAGGGAAAAATATAGGAAAATTTACTGTCTTGCCAACAGTACAAAAAAGTATCTCGATACTGCAGCATCATCAGTAAAGACATTTTCTACATGTTGTATATATATAAGACCGTGTGTAAACACATAGTTGCCAGCCAATAGCCCACTCAATACAATATGGAAAAAAAAACTTCTTTTATTTTTGTTTCTAAGATATTTATTAATTAAGATAACATACCACCCTAGAAAATAATATCCAAACAAACTAATAAATGAGATTATTTATGCAAATATCGTGACAAGTCAAAATAAACAATCCAGTGCAACATACATGGTACAAATGCTTCAAATGGCTCTGAGCACTATGCGACTTAACATCTGTGGTCATCAGTCCCCTAGAACTTAGAACTACTTAAACCTAACTAACCTAAGGACATCACACACATCCATGCCCGAGGCAGGATTCGAACCTGCGACCGTAGCAGTCGCGCGGTTCCGGACTGAGCGCCTGAACCGCTAAACCACCGCGGCCGGCGCAACAGATTAGATTAGATTAGATTAGATTAATACTTGTTCCATAGATCATGAATACGACACTTCGTAATGATGTGGAACGTGTCAGGTTAATAAAAGATGTCTGTACAAGAAATTGCATTACACAAAATATTGCATGACACTAATGATTAAGTTTTTTTTTACTTAGTTTATATCTAAAAATTCAGCCAATGAGTAGAAGGAGTTGTCATCTAGAAATTCTTTTAATTTATTTTTAAATGTTAGTTGGCTATCTGTCAGGCTTTTGATGCTGTTTGGTAGGTGCCCAAAGACTTTTGTGGCAGCATAATTTACCCCTTTCTGTGCCAAAGTCAGATTTAACCCTGCATAGTGAAGATCATCCTTTCTCCTGGTGTTATAGGTATGCACACTGCTATTACTTTTGAATTGGGTTGGATTATTATCAACAAATTTCATAAGGGAATATATATACTGTGAGGTTACTGTGAGGATCCCTAGATCCTTAAATAGATGTCTGCAGGATGACCGTGGGTGGGCTCCAGCAATTATTCTGATTACACGTTTTTGTGCAATGAATACTTTTCTACTCAACGATGAATTACCCCAGAATATGATGCCATACGAAAGCAGTGAATGAAAGTAGGCATAGTAAGCTAATTTACTGAGATTCTTATCACCAAAATTTGCAATAACCCTAATAGCATACGTAGCTGAACTCAGACGTTTCAGCAGACCATCAATGTGTTGCTTCCAGTTTAACCTCTCATCAATGGACACACCTAAAAATTTTGAAAATTCTACCTTAGCTACAGACTTCTGTTCAAATTCTATATTTATTACTGGAGTTGTGCCATTTACTGTACGCAACTGTATATACTGTGTTTTATCAAAATTAAAGAGAGTCCGTTTGCTGAGAACCACTTAATAATTTTGTGAAAAACATCATTTACAATTACATCACTTAGTTCTTGGTTTTTGGATGTTATTACTATACTTGTATCATCAGCAAAAAGAACTAACTTTGCATCTTCATCAATGTGGAATGGTAAGTCATTAATGTATATCAAGAACAGTAAAGGACCTAAGACCGAACCCTGTGGGACTCCGTGCTTGATAGCACCCCAGTTTGAGGAATCAGCTGTTGTTTTAACATTACACGAACCACTTGTTTCAACTTTCTGCATTCTTCCAGTTAAGTATGAATTAAACCATTTGCGCACTGCCCCACTCAAACCATAATGATTTAGCTTATCTAAAAGAATTCCATGATTTACACAATCAAAGGCCTTTGAGAGATCACAAAAAATACCAATGGGTGATGTCCGGTTATTCAGAGCATTTAATATTTGATCAGTGAAAGCATATATAGCATTTTCTGTTGAAAAGCCTTTCTGAAAACCAAACTGACATTTTGTTAGTACTTTATTTTTACAAATATGGGAGGCTACTCTTGAATACATTACTTTCTCAAAAATTTTTGATAGAGCTGTCAGAAGAGAGATTGGGCGGTAGTTGTTGACATCCGACGTATCCCCCTTTTTATGCAATGGTTTTACAATGGCATATTTCAGTCTATCAGGGAAAACACCCTGCTCCAAAGAGCTATTACATACGTGGCTGAGAATCCTACTTATCTGTGGGGAACAAGCTTTAAGTACTTTGCTGGAAATGCCATCAATTCCGTAAGAGCTTTTACTTTTCAGTGAGTTTATTATTTTACTGATTTCAGAGGGAGAGGTTGGTGGAATTACAGTTGTTTCAAACTGCGCAGGTATGGCCTCTTCTATTAATAGCCTTGCCTCTTCTAGTGAAGATCTAGATCCTATTTTCTCCACAACATTTAAAAAATGATTATTCAAAATATTTTCAATTTCTGATTGTTTGTTAGTGCACTTGTCATTCAGTTTTATTGCACTAAAGTCTTCCTGTGCTCTTGGTTGCCCTGTTTCCCTTTCAATAATATTCCAAATTGCTTTAATTTTATTATCAGAGTTACTGATCTCAGACATGATACACATGCTTCTGGACTTTTTAATAACTTTTCTTAGTACCGCACAATAGTTTTTATAATATTGAACAATTTCGGGGTCAGTACTCCCTCTTGCTGTTAGATACAGTTCTCTTTTGCGGTTGCAAGATATTCATACATAAACTGTCATGAAAAATCAGAGGTTGATTGATCTGCACAGCTTTTCTTGTTAAATATGGTTCTACATAGCCGCTTCAGTTTGTGTAAATTTTTCCTTTTTCCTAAATTGGTTCTTAATGAGTCCAACACAATGTGAAACTAAGCCAAATTCAAACGTGACGACGTTCTCTGCACCAACCCGAAGAGGCTGCCAGAAGTTCACATTGCACCGAACTAAAACACATTTACCGCCAGAGATGCTTCACTAGAAGCGCACAAAACAATGTTTCAATCCATGTTATACATATGCAATACATTGACCCTGGTAAGAGCAGCAGAAGTTGCAGACAAACTAGGCATATGAAGATGAGAACATTAACACACGATCAGGTGATAAGAGTATTAAAGAAGGGCGATTCGAAATAAATAACTGCTGACTATGAGATATTTTTCCCATGGTTGTATTGTACCCTCTCGGTAGCTGAGGCTACTGAGGCACACTAGTGCGGTTGGCGCTCGATCGTCAGTTAGCCGTTTGAAATTTCCTGGACGAGAGAAATGATCGTCAGGTATATTTTCCGACAAGTCAAAAAAATATGATTTCTATTCCAAAAACATTCCCTTTGTCTCATGGAGTTAGGACTTGTGCCACTCAGTTGGGATATATCTGTAGGAAGTTGGAGTGTATCTCCCTTTTAGGAGGAGGAGATTAGTGTTTAACGCCCCGTCGAAAACGAGGTCATTACAGACAGAGCACAAGCCCAGATTAGGGAAGGACGGGTAAGGAAATCGGAGGTGCCCTTTTAAAGGAACCATCCCGGAATTTGTGTGACTCGATTTCGGGAAATCACGGGAAACCTAAATCAGCCACGCGTGGTAGCCGCGCGGTCTCGTGCGCCTTGCACGGTTCGCGTGGCTCACCCCGTCGGAAGATCGAGTCCTTCCTCGAGCATGGATGTGTGTGTTGTCCTTAGTTAGCTTAAGTTAGACTAAGTAGTGTATAAGCTTAGGGACCGATGACCTCAGCAGTTTGGTCCCATAAGATCTTACCACAAATTTCCAGATTTTTTCCTAAATCAAGATGGCCGGACGCGGGTTTCAACTGTCGTCCTCCCGAATGATATTTTGCTTCGGTTCTGGATTAGTTGGCTACTTACTCAAGTAGACTTTGACTCTCTTCCTTATGTTTCCTGAAGGCTCATCCGTACCAATACAAATAGAACATTACAGTGTTGTAGGAGTCATCACAATTTGTCACATGATGCGAGTATACACTGACACTTCGCAAGAGACCAGTAGAAGTCAATAGGAAAGCAGATCTACTAGGACCTTGCCTAGTCCAGCAATGAAAAACCTCTCGTGTGTACACAATATCTTGCAAACAACAGGTCCAGCTGAACAAGTAGATTTTGCGTTCCTAGATTTCCGAAAGCCGTTCGAGAACGTATCACATTGTCGAGTAACAACCAAGAAACAATCATACGGAATCTCTTCCTAAATATGAGATTTTTACGTAAACATCTTATAATAAAATCTAATACCTTGTACTGGACAGTAAATATTCCACAGAAAAGAAAGTGCAATCAACTGTACTCCAAGGAATCGAAGTAGGACCTCTAACGTTCTCAGGATACAAAAATAGTTTATCAGATAGCATCAGCTGCACTAGCAGCTTGTTAGCTGACGATGATAATGATGTCCACACCAACATATCCTCATTGGAGGATCATAACAAATGGCAAAAAGATTTGGATATCATTTCCACGCCCTATAATCAACGGCAGCAATGCACTCTTTCAGCAAAGATGCCACAGCTCTCCATCTATCCTACTTTACAGAGTAGACAAGTCTCCGAACCTCACGTTCTGTGAAGAGTCTCGGACGTCGAACCATTTTGTGCGTAGTGGTAGTTTCACTGCCCTTCAACCGCTTTTCGTAGGGGAACAATCGAAAATAATGGTTGAAGCGAAGAGAAAGAATCCTATACTGATTATAACACTAGAGCGCATCATGTTGCATAAGTATTTATGGGTAATAATAATGAATCGGATTGTGCCTGAGTGGCAAGTCTTTGAATTGGATGCCACTTAGCCGACTTGAGTGTCCTTAATCTGCCCCAGTGATCCAGCCAGAGCAGTGGACCTACACTTCAACATGAAATCCGAACCACGTTCCCTTCCTGGTGACTGCTTGCGTGGTTGAGAGGTGAAGTTTAGAGCAAAGACAGACTGAAAGTTTCGGACCCTTCAGTCGTGCTCCATGACTAGACCAACAGATCCGACTTTACAAGTAATACTAAGAAGCGGCATAACATGGAATGAACACGTAAAGAAGACGAGAATTGTTGGAATGGTTCTGGGAAGGTAAACTGCTTCTCTAAAGGGAATCGCATGCAACAGTATTTCTCCCGTGCTTGGTGTATACACTGATGAGCCAAAATGTTATGACCATCTGTTTAATAGCTTGCTTGTTCGTTTTTTGGAACGAGACACATCTCTAAAATCTGCGTATCGGTGATCCGAAAGTTCGTTGGTAGGTTTGTGGAGGGACGTGGCATTTGATGTCTACACACACGTCGGGTAATTCGCGTAAATTACGGGCCGCCAATTTGCGTATGTGTTGATGGCGGCGCAGATAGGTTCCATAAGATTTACATTAGGCGGATTTGGTCGCCGAGACATCATCGTGAGATCACTATAATGTTCCTCAAACCACTGTTCCACCGTTCTGGCTCCGAGACACGGATAATTATACTGCTGGAAGATGGCGTCGCCGTCGGGGAAGACATCAAGCATGAACGGGTGCAGGTAGTCGTGTCTTCGATTACTATCACAGGTCCCATTCAAGCGCAGGAGACTGTCTCTCATAGCATAACACTGCTCCCACCAGCCTGCGTCTGTATCGCGCTGCACGTTTGGAGCCGTCGTTCACCTTGATGACGGCGTTTCTGGAAACGACCATTGACTTCGTGTAGCAAAGAAATGTTTCACCTGAAGAGCGAATGAGTTTCCATTGATCGATTGTCCCGTGCCCACTCCAGTCGTTACTGACGATCTCGATGGGTCAACATATGGACACATAGGGATGGTCTGCTGCGGAGCTCCATGTTCATTAATGTACTATGAACGGTGCGCTCCGGAACACTTATGCTTGTACCAGCATTGCGCTCTTTCAGCAGAGATGCCACATATCACTATCTATCCTATTTTATAGAGCAGACAGGTCTCCGAACCTCACGTTCTGTGAAGAGTCTTGAACCATTTTGTGCGTAGTGGTAGTTTCACTGCCCTTCTACCTCTTTCCGTAGATGCCGCGACATTAACAAGTGAACATGCCAGGGTCGTAACAGGACATTAAAGCTCTTATGAAAGTGTAATAGAATGCTTCGAGAGCTTGAATGAGAATCCTTGGAAAATGGATGTTTTTTTTTTTTTCGGGAAAAACTATTGCATAAATTTAGAGAACCTATCTTTGAGTAAGACTATGTAGTAATTAAGCCGCCACCATCTTATATCTCGCTTAGGTGTTAGGGAAATAAGAAGAGAAAAAAGATGGCATATAGACACAAATTTTTCTCTCACTCAATAGGTATCTGGAATAGGAGAAAAAATTGGTAATTTTGGCACGAAGCATCGTCTGCCATAAGCTGTCAGTTTTGCAGCGATGCATTTCTTCCTTCTACGTCAACGTTAAAGCTCAACACAGGATAGTTTGATAATCTTAGTGCAAGTATTGAATTATGCATGGCTCGCCTCTTTCTGCTAGAAATAGGTCCTTCCACAACATCATTTCTGCTCAAAAAATGGTTCAAATGGCTCTAATCACTATGGGACTTAACATCTGAGGTCATCAGTCCCCTAGACTTAGCAGTATTTAAACTTAACTAACCTAAGGACTGCCCGAGGCAGGTTTCGAACCTGAGACCGTAGCAGCAGCGCGGTTCCGGACTGAAGCGCCTAGAACCGCTCGGCCGCAGCTGATGGCTCATTTCTGCTCTCTCTGTGTTTTATCCACCTTGGCTTCCCTTGAACTTACTGTAGTAGGGCACTTCACTCTGTGAGGGGCGGATGTATCTTGCGTGTGATGCAGGTCTAAAGACGCTGCAGCTGGCTCTGGGAGGACAGTTAGCAGAGAGAATGAGAGAGAGTGGAGCAACAGCAATAGCAGGGCAGTAGAGGCAGACGCTGGTACGTCAGCTGTGCGCTCAGGCTGCGCCTGCCAGATGGCACGGGATACTTCACGGCGCAGCGCGGCGCTGAGCGGCTGTCACAGGACCACAGCGCCTGTCTGGCCCGCTGTTCCCAACACTGCAATGACAGCCAGAGAAGGCGCGCTGCGTGTTTAACTGCACTGCACTGGTTTACTATATACGAACGACCAATTTCGGTTGAAAATATAAGTAATTCGGAATATTCTCGCTTCAGTCCCTACAGTTTCATGAAGTTCCCATGGCGTCTATCGTAGAGGTGCGTTCCAAGTAGAGAGCTGTCATTGAGTTTCTTGGTGGAAAACCAGAGCATCGCAGATATTCACAGTCGCTTGCAGAATGTCTACGGACACCTGGCAGTGAACAAAAGCACGATGTGTCTTTGTGCGAGGCGTCTGTCATTACCGCAACAAGGTCACACAAACCTGTCCGATCTCCCGCGTGCCGTCCGTCCGCACACAGCCGTGATTCCTGCAGTGTTGGAACGTGTGGACACTCTCATTCGAGGTGATTGACGGATCACAGTCTCACACTTCTCTGCGCAACTTCACTTCTCTGTTGGTAGTATTACTGTGCTCCCTCATGCTGCAGCGATCAACTCTGCCCTCAACAAACTGAAGAAATGGTTTCAGCGTGTTCATCACCACAAAAATGCAAACGAACTTCTGTTCCTCCCTGACAACAAGCCTTCGCACACGAGAGGAGCTCACAAAACTTCATTGGACTGTTCATTCTCATCCGTCCTACAGCCCAGATCTCGCACTTTCCAACGTCTATCTGTTTGGCCTAATGAAGGATGCACTCACTGGTGTAGTAAGTGGATGACGGGGAGGTTATTTATGCAGCAAGACGTTGGCTCCGACGTCGACCGGTAGAGTGGTGTCATGTGAACATACAGGAGTCCCAATAAGACGGCGTGAGGGCGTCGCATTGAACGGAGACTATGTTGAAAAATAAGGTTTTGTAGCCACAGGAACGGGAAATAACATGGTTTATTGGAATCCTGAACAAAACCAACCTCCTTTCAGAAAAAAAAGTGTCACATTACTTATTGGACGCTCCTCGTACTACGCCCTGGATCAGATGGGGATCCTTGGCAGCATGTGTGGTGCAGACCCTACCAGAAAAAACGTCGAGCTTCCTAACTCTTGAAAACAGTTTAAGTGTATAAATCAAGATACAAGGTTTATAATTTAAGTGAATAAAACTTTACTACCCAATTTATGATTTAATATGCTACTGCGATTTAAAAATGAAAATAAAGGAAATAATTAATGAATTGAACACAACGTATTAACGCCATCAGAAACATCCATAATTTTTATTTTTTAAAAAAAGGACTAAAACTTGAGATTTATTTCCATGCGAAAATAATTATCTTAATTTTAGGAATAACACATTTATGTCGCTAAATTGCTAAGCTGGGGTAGGATGCAAGTGCAGGTAGCCTATCTATCGGCTTCCAGAGGCAACAAAAATTTCATTTTCAATATGTCATGCAGTTATTCCCAGAATTAAAAAAAATTGTCGGTTCATTAAGAACTATAATCATATGATAAAGGTTTAACGCAATAAGTCAAGAATTACAGTTAGAAACTGTGTATTTGTCGTGAAGGAACATAATTCACAGCGTAGAAAGAACCCAGACTAAATTGACCCAATATCTGAGATGATAGCACTTAGAAACTGCCAACGAACTTTACACATACACTCCTGGAAATGGAAAAAAGAACACATTGATACCGGTGTCTCAGACCCACTATACTTGCTCCGGACACTGCGAGAGGGTTGTACAAGCAATGATCATACGCACGGCACAGCGGACACACCAGGAACCGCGGTGTTGGCCGTCGAATGGCGCTAGCTGCGCAGCATTTGTGCACCGCCGCCGTCAGTGTCAGCCAGTTTGCCGTGGCATACGGAGCTCCATCGCAGTCTTTAACACTGGTAGCATGCCGCGACAGCGTGGACGTGAACCGTATGTGCAGTTGACGGACTTTGAGCGAGGGCGTATAGTGGGCATGCGGGAGGCCGGGTGAACGTACAGCCGAATTGCTCAACACATGGGGCGTGAGGTCTCCACAGTACATCGATGTTGTCGCCAGTGGTCTACGGAAGGTGCACATGCTCGTCGACCTAGGACCGGACCGCAGCGACGCACAGATGCACGCCAAGACCGTAGGATCCTACGCAGTGCCGTAGGGGACCGCACCGCCAATTCCCAGCAAATTAGGGACACTGTTGCTCCTGGGGTATCGGCGAGGACCATTCGCAACCGTCTCCATGAAGCTGGGCTACGGTCCCGCACACCGTTAGGCCGTCTTCCGCTCACGCCCCAACATCGTGCAGCCCGCCTCCAGTGGTGTCGCGACAGGCGTGAATGGAGGGACGAATGGAGACGTGTCGTCTTCAGCGATGAGAGTCGCTTCTGCCTTGGTGCCAATGATGGTCGTATGCGTGTTTGGCGCCGTGCAGGTGAGCGCCACAATCAGGACTGCATACGACCGAGGCACACAGGGCCAACACCTGGCATCATGGTGTGGGGAGCGATCTCCTACACTGGCCGTACACCTCTGGTGATCATCGAGGGGACACTGAATAGTGCACGGTACATCCAAACCGTCATCGAACCCATCGTTCTACCATTCCTAGACCGGCAAGGGAACTTGCTATTCCAACAGGACAATGCACGTCCGCATGTATCCCGTGCCACCCAACGTGCTCTAGAAGGTGTAAGTCAACTACCCTGGCCAGCAAGATCTCCGGATCTGTCCCCCATTGAGCAAGTTTGGGACTGGATGAAGCGTCGTCTCACGCGGTCTGCACGTCCAGCACGAACGCTGGTCCAACTGAGGCGCCAGGTGGAAATGGCATGGCAAGCCGTTCCACAGGACTACATCCAGCATCTCTACGATCGTCTCCATGGGAGAATAGCAGCCTGCATTGCTGCGAAAGGTGGATATACACTGTACTAGTGCCGACATTGTGCATGCTCTGTTGCCTGTGTCTATGTGCCTGTGGTTCTGTCAGTGTGATCATGTGATGTATCTGACACCAGGAATGTGTCAATTAAGTTTCCCCTTCCTGGGACATTGAATTCACGGTGTTCTTATTTCAATTTCCAGGAGTGTAGTTTCAAACTTTAGTAAAACATTATTTGTTACTAACCTCACCTGCCGCCCACCACTACCACCACCCATATACAGTTTAGCTGTCCATGCAGCAAAACTGCAGTATCAGGAATGACTTTCTAATTTTTTATTTTTTTACTACTGACTCTATTCCCAAAACATTTCGCAAACAGTATTCACATATAGCACTGAATGTTCCCCAAAAATTATATCATTGTATGACGCATAGTTCAGGATACATGACGTCATACACATTGAGATAAGTAGAAACTAACTTCTGCTTAAAACGGGGCGCAAATTACCCACGTTTACTCATGCAGACTTTGATAATGGGAGCACAAAACGATTACCAACAAGATTTAAACATTATTTCTGATCTGTCTAAACTTTTTCTCCTATCCATGCTGTACGTCAAATATATTTCACATTAACTCATTTGTAAAGCAATCACACATATGTGCTGTTGTATACATGGGAGTTCGTTTCTTTAAAGAATATCAATTGGAGGGTTTATTGCTTGCGACTGTAAGCACATATGCGAGATAACAAGACAACAAACGGAACCGACGAAATTTCGGAGGCCGTTCAGACATATTTCCCGAATATTTTGGTGTTAAGGACCCGTGGTCTCTGGATACTCGTTACAGATTTTGCATTTCATTTGATTTCTTGTATCCATTAAACTTTACACTTGTGCTGTACTAAAAATATCGTGAAAAGGCAGTATGTATTGCTTAGAAACAAACTTGTTCAATACACTAACGCTACTTGCTGTTAACAACAGTAATGTCCACTTTTCTCTTCGCCCTCAAGCCGGAGTTCAGTACAACTCGGTTCTGTCACGGGTTTGTTTTTGCGGCGGTGTTAGCTGCGCACTGGCAACGGTATGGATGAATTTACTGACAGAGGATTGGTCCATGCATACATTGTGCGTGTGTTCGCAGAATGCAATGGAATAGCGGCGTGATGACATTGAGCTGAGTTGTTCCCTCAGTGACTGCAATAACAGTGCTTTTTCATTTTTTGTTTTATTTTATTTTTCCAAATTGGCTACTCTTGCCCATACAGCCATCTCAACACTGGAAGGTACGCCAGTTAGTGAGGGCCAAGCGGACCCCGGTATGAGTTAACATAAGCTTAGACTTGTCTTTGACAAGGCGATGCCGGCCGCTGCGACCAAGCGGTTCTAGGCGCTTCAGTCTGGAACCGCGCTGCTGCTACGGTCGCAGGTTCAAATCCTGCCTCGGGGATGGATGTGTGTGATGTCATTAGGTTGGTTAGGTTTAAGTAGTTCTAAGTTTAGGGGACCGATGACCACAGATTTTAAGTCCCATAGTACTTAGAGCAATTTGAACCTTTTTTTACAGGGCGCAGGAGGTTTTCATTATGACAGTACAGAGAT
The DNA here is from genome assembly GCF_023897955.1 of Schistocerca gregaria. Lineage (NCBI taxonomy): Eukaryota > Metazoa > Arthropoda > Insecta > Orthoptera > Acrididae > Schistocerca > Schistocerca gregaria. Next base: position 372,842,061 of record NC_064921.1, on the reverse strand, counting down.
CAGGACAACACCAATCCGCCCAGCGAATATCCGACCTGGCTGGGAATCGAACCTGGGCCCCTTCAGTTAGCAGTCTGTCGCACTGTTTCTGCAGCTACCGAGGTGAACCATTTGTTGGTTGTTGTTTTCCTTCGTTTCTACGGAGTGTCTGTTCTGGAAGAACAATAGATATTGAAAAACGACATTCGCGGGGATCATGAAAGTAATTACTATGAAACATTTTAAAACGTAAAGAAATATTACTTTCAACACAAATTTATGTTTTTTTAAATGCATCCCCATAGTATTTCTTACGCTATCAATCAAAAAGAATGCCGTTGATTACGTAACACTACGTCAATTACATCCCGAGTAATTTCAGGGCAAAGCTGACGCTTGAAGTAAACGAAACGCGCAGTTAATGCCCATCCTAAGATGCAAGCGTGAACCCCATGTAGCTCGTAATCGTGATGTGATTGACTTACTACGAAGCGACAAACGGTGCATTTATTGCTGTTTACTGGAAACAGTACAAATGTCCAATTACATACAATGAAAAATAAAGAAAGGGTTTACTTGTTCGTGCTTTATTGATCTTTGCTATAGTGGTAGAATGGGTATAACAGGAACAAAATACCGTATATCACCAGTCGGAGTAAACATAATTAATGGCTGACAAAGTATCTCACAGAGGGGTAAGTGGTAGTTGTACGTAGTTGTTCATCAATTACATAATGGTACATCATTGGTACAGGACATGCCATTGAACATTTTTGATGATTATGTCAGAATTTAGCTTTTTCACATGGTGAAACTATTACACAAATGAACGATAGTGCCTACGAAACAAACATACAAAATGACGCCGGTATGCAGTCACGTTTAGCACAGCAGAAACGCTACAACATATCTTCGAGGAAACCGCCATTTACGCGGCAACTGGGCTGTGCACCCTCCAACACTGATCGATTCTCTGCTGTCAGTGTTTGTGGTGTTATTGCGGCACATGCAGCGATAATACGAGCTTCCATGTTGCCCATTGATTGAAACTTCTGATACATCACATTTTTCACATGCCACCACACAAAAAAGTTCTTGTCGATTAGGTCCCGTGACCGCACTGGAAATCTTTGAGAAGGACTGTTTCGTTATGTCCATCGAATTAGGTATTGTTGATTTAGCACATTGGCCGGCATCATTCCGCAGGTTGTACGTAGATAAAAATGCACGCAAGAGTGTAGGTATTATGTACACATCAATGTTTGTGTCAGGAAATCCTATTATTTCTTTCGACTGATGTGATAAGAGTAAAAGTAAGTTTACGTTCATCAGTCTCATCGAAATTACGGGCAACGTGAGGTTCGCGCTTGCACCTCGGGATGTACAATAGCGGCGTGTTTCGTTTATTTCGAGAGTCAACTTCATTCTGTAATTTCTCGGGATGTAACTGGCCTATTGCTATGCAACCAATGGCATTCTTTTTATGATTTTTCACGTGAATGGTTGCGTAAGAAATAATGTGGGGTGGGCATAATAAAAAAAACATATGTTTCTATTGAAAATAATATTTTCTTACGTTTTAGACTGTCTCATAGTATTTACTTTCATGAATCCCTGCCTAACATTCATACCCGAGAAAACGTATTGTTGTTCCAGAGATATTTACACTGAAATGTTTACGTGGGCCACCCTGTATATAAGATGACGACGGCCAATGATCCCTTCAGTGCAGATGCACGCCAAATTCGTAGGGTTTCGGGAATCGGTGAGATGCCGCGAGTAATGAGCGTAATTAGCAGAGGTGCTACATCAATAGTGTGTTATAAGTTTACAATTAGGGTCTGACAGTAGGCGTTAGGGCAGTCTGTGGTGACCAATGTTTCCAGATGTCAGCACATCTGCCTGTTAAGCAGGAAACCCGGTTTCGAATCCCAGTCTGACACAAACTTTCATCTCGCACTATTGATATTAATCAACATCCACTGGTGGCTAATGTGTTTAATTCCTATGTCTCTTGCTTTACTTTGTGTTCTTCGCCGCAAGTTTTGATGGGAGCATAATACAAACGTCGTCAGTATAGTGAAAGTATTTTCGTAGAAAATGAGGTAATTCGGGTAAAAAATGTAATAAATTATTACATTATTAGACTGTGGTGAACGCCTGAGACCGCTGGTCCGTCATACCAAATTACTCAGAAAATTTCTCTGAATAACCTCAGAACTTTTGTCGGCGGAGTTCGGCTTTCCACTGTATGCAGGACACTCATTATCTTCGCGTCAAGAAATATGCAATCTAGTGAATTAAATGGCATATTACGACCCTGAAAAACGCGGAAACCGAATGCCAATTGAGGATATTTCAGTCGGTCAATCAGGGCAGATTATAAACTGGCACTGGATGCATGTATGAAGTTCACTGTGCCATTGTGCTTCATCCCCTTCTGTACAACAAACTAATTTACACGGAGTAAATTCACTGTCCGCTAGCATTACGTACTAGTTCTGAGACAACGCGGTTTTGGCGACTTCGGCTACGGAAGTAAATCCATGTCATAAAAAATACTTGTCGATGCAGAATTATAAAGCCCTTTAAAGATGACAAGCCTGCAAGTACTATATGAACTGAGAACCATACCAGTCAATGCCTTTCTTCTAACATGCTTAAATCACCTTGCAGAATCGGCAGACATTACACAGACACAAGATCAGTTCTAAAATGCAACAAAACACTGATAGTCGAAATGCATGCACTCATCTGAAGAGGTGACGCACTGCACCGCTTCGTGCTGGTTTGGCTTGCCCATTTATTGAAGCAGTAAGGGAAGAGCGCAGTAAACAGAAGCGTAAGAGCAGTTCTATAGTGGCTTGGTCACATTATATGGCGTTCGTGATATCATCGCTTTAAGAGCACCCAGCTCTTCGTTTAAGAAACTACCGAGCTCATTTTCTTCCTTGAGGCTACGAGCATTCACAGTCGCAAGAACAGCTTTGGCAGAGAAGAGGACAATCGGTGCGATAGTTCCACTTAACTACTCGCCTTTGTTGCGAGACTTAAGCTCGCGTCACAAGCAGGCTAAGCACCGCTGACAGTTGCCATCAGGTCGGTGAAATTCGCGATACTGAAAATCCTGGTCTTCAGGGGCCAGTTGCTATTCAGATCGCCTAAAAGACGTGCAGATGTTATAAAAGCTCCGTGCTAGCAACAGTACGAAGAAGAACGTGGCTTGAGAAACACGCACGTTTCGACACGCAAAAGCCCGATTGTCGTGACGACAATTCCGCGCAATTTGCATGGTGTCCATAATTAGTTAGCGAATCAGGCGGAATCCCCATCAACACTGAGGCAATCGTCCCACCGACGCATCAGGTTGTTTGGTAAAATAGTGTGCTCTGTGTCATGGACTCTGCGGCAGCTCCCGGTGGAGGTTCGAGTCCCCCCTCGGGCATGGGTGTGTGTATTTGTCCTTAGGATAATTTAGGTTAAGTAGTGTGTAAGTTTACGGACTGATGACCTTAGCAGTTAAGTCCCATAAGATTTCACACACATTTTTGTACAGTGTGCTCTGCTGTGTGAAGTAGATTGTAAATACCCGTTGCACATACTCGTCCGACAGTATCTGTCGACCTATTAAGGCCTCTTCGTAAGGGACCGGAGGCGTAATAATCGCTTGGGGAGAGATCGGGGGTACAGAGCAGGTGCTCGGGCTTCTCACTTTAGTTGACGTAAGTCCTGCTTCACGACACTCCTGACATGGGAACGTGCGCTATTATGAGGCAGCAGCACCTCTCGTCGCAGTTTTCCTGGACGTTTCGCCGCAACTACACGCCATAATTTCCCGCCGTACACATCCTTCATTCTCATATGGATGTCTACCAGTGTTTGTCCTTCAGCAGCCAACAAAACTTTAACAGAATGAGCTTTTCAGTCGGCATTGGAGTTTGCACATATATGAAATTTCTTGACAGATTAAAACCGTGTGTCGGATCGGGACTCGAACTCAGGACCTTTTCCTTTCGCCCGCAAGGGCTCTCGTATTTAGATACCCAAGCAGGAACTGTGCTCAAAGCTTAACTACCGCCAGTACCTCATCTCCTACATTCCACGTTTCACAGAAGCTCTTCTTGTAGGACTGGCACTCCTGGAAGAGCGGATACCTAGGACACACGGCTTAGCCGCGACCTCGGTGATGTTTCCAAAACGAGATTTTCATTCTGCAGTGAACTGTGCGTTTATATAAGACTTGCTGGCGGCTTAAAACTGTGAAGTTTGGAGGCTAGGAGATGAGGTACTGACGGATGTAAAGCTATGACCACGGGTCCTGAGGCGTGCTTGGGTAGCGAAGTTCGTGGAGCACTCGCCCGAGAAAGGCAAATGTCCCGAGTTGGAGACTCCGTTTAGCACACTATTTTAATCAGCCAGGAAGTTTCAAAACATTAACAGTACTCTGATTCTGTTTGGATGTATTTGGTAATAAGTTGACCATCGTTCACGTTTTGCAAAAACATATATAATGTCTGATGGGATACCGCTGTCACTGGTTATACAATGTTACTTATAATCCGCCTTGACTGTAAAAATGTTTGTTCACATGCCCGGTTTCGGTTCCTCTACAACCATCTTCAGACCTGAAATTTCGGTTACAAGAGTCACCCGTCCACACATAGCGGCCTTCACATGCTGCGTTACAGCACGTGGCGCAGCATGTGAAGGTTGCTGTGTTTGGACGGGTTACTCTTGGAATCGAAACTGCAGATCTGAAGATGGTTGTAGAGGAACCGAAACCGGGCATGTGAATAAACATTTTTTGCAATCAAGACGGATTATAAGTAACATTGTATAGTTAACGTTTCAGTATTTACCGCACGCACATCAGAAAGACTCGAATGCCACATTGAATGCTTGTCCACATGTCGGTGATTGTATACACACATCGGAGTCGCGCGACGTTGCATTTACGCTGCAGCAACGCACTCAAACGGAAAGTTTTTGATCGCCCCTTATATTGTGAACGAGCAGATGAGAGATGGTCAGTTCCGATTCAGTCAGTGTTAATTCATGTCGTGGAATTAATTAACTGCGTAATTTCATGATTTTCAAAGGCGTGCAGTTTGGACTTTTATATTTGAACGATTGTACAACACTTCGCTACTGCAGTTCTTCGACGTTCTCGAGCCTTGTCACCATCCACTGGCAGTCGTGGACTGGAACTGATCCCGTAGCTGTACAATATATGTCCAAAAATAAATATTGTTTGACGGTGTTTACATGCTGCTGACGTGTGGCTATATTGTTACAGCCGGAGAATGTTCGCTGACGAGTCAAAACATTATGACTACCGGCCACCGCAAGACACAATGCCGCTTGTTGGCGTTACGGTCAAGAAATGACGAATACGAAAGTCAGTGCCTGTGTTGTCAAGAAATATGATGAATGTTCCATCAAACATGTATGTATGTTCCGGGACTGCAACTTACAAATAAAAGATGTCTCACTTGTACAGGAATGCTTTAATGGGATGTACGAGATATGACACATGGACGATTACGTATGGAAGTTTGGGTCTAGACGTGGGTCGTACTCCGACAGCCGAAGCGGTGGAGGCGCCCGCTCGAGTATAGCGGGAAATCAGGATTAGTCCAAATCCGGTACATATTATCAATGTCGACATTCCTCTATGCAGCTGGAGATAGTTCATACTGGCAACATTTCATGCCGATGATACTGGCCGCTAATGGGGAAATCCACTGACATGGCTCTCTTTGATAAAGGGCAGATTGTTCTGCACCGGGGTCTAGGAACGAGCAACTTGGAAAAGGCGATACTGCTTGAGAGTTCACGTGCTACTGTCGTGACCATCTACGGGAAGTGGTTGAAGGACGGTGAATCCACGAACAGACGACACGTCCACGCTTTATTACAGAACGTGTAAGTCAGAGGCTTGGGCGCTTTGTAAAGCAGGATGAGTGGCAATCTGACAGAGTACAGTGCTGGTACAGGCACAAGTGTTTCAGGTAACATCGTTGAGCGCACGTTGTTGAACATGGGACTCCGTTCCAGACGACACTGTATTTGTTCCCACATTGATCAAACGACATTGTCAATTACGATTGCTGTGGACACAGGATATTCGACCGTGGATCAGTGGAAACATGTCGTCTTGTCAGATGAATCACTATTCGTAAGGTCGATGGTCGAGTCTGGATACACTGTCATACAGGTGAATGGCTGTTCCAGACAGGCACCATTTCGCTGACGCAGGCCGTGTGGAGAGTATTATGCTTTGGGAGACATTCACCTGGGTTTCCACGGGACAATGACAGCTGGGAACGTTATAGCGAACCACTTACAAATCTTCACATCTGTTTCTTCCCCACTGGCGATAACATCTTCCAGCAAGATAACTGTCCGAGTCACAAGAAAGAAATTGTGTCACAGTGATTTGAGGAGTATGACAGCGAACTTACGCTGCTGTCTTGCTCACCATATTCCCATGATCTTAACGCGACGCGCCACATCTGGGACACAGTCGGCCGCCAACTCCGCGCCCATGAATCACCGACCCATAATTTACTGATATTTGATGCAATGTGCGTAGAGATCCTAAGTCATATACGGCGAAACCCAAGAACTTTTCGAATGCATGTCACATCGAATCGCTCTGTATTGCGTTGCAAAGATTGGCCAAGTCTTCATTAAGCAGATTGTCATAATGTTCTTTTGTACACGGTGTATCAGCCTATGGCGATAATAGCAGAGTGTCACCAACTCCCTATGACTTATTAGAACTAACTGATAGGGAATCCATGAAATAAACAACTACTTTGAAATAGTGTCGAACCCAGGCCTCCTGCTCACTATGCAGATGTGCTAACCACTACGCCATCCTGGCACAGTGGCTTTGCACAGCTGCACGGACATCCCTGGCACGCCTCCATCCTCCATACAAATTCCCACTCACGCCTCTGCCCACATGATATTCTCCCTACTCAGGCAGCATTGCAGAAGCTCTCGAACTGAATACCAGTTGGGCTGACGTGTAAATGGGAATTTGCATTGAGGAGGGAGGCGTGCTAGGGTTGTCCGTGCAGCTGTGCAAAGCCACTGTTCCAGGATGGTGTAGTGGTTAGCACATCTGTGCAGTGACCAGGAGAACTGGGTTCGAATCTCGGCCATGCTACAAATTTTCACTCATCGCTTCCGTCTGCATATACGTATCGTAGAAAGAATGAGATTTTCACTCTGCAGAGGAGTGTGCGCCGATATGAAACTTCATGGCAGATTAAAACTGTGTGCCGGACGAAGACTCGAGCTCAGGATCTCTGCCTTTTGCGAGCAAGTGCTCTACCAACTGAGCTACCCAAGTATGACTCAAGCCCCGAGGTATTGGCGGAATTAAAGCTGTGAGGACGGGGCGTGAGTCTTGTTTGTGTAGCTCAGTTGGTGGAGCACTTGCCCGTGAAAGGCAAAGGTCCCGAGTTCGAGTCTTGGTCTCGTACACAGTTTTAATCTGCCAGGAAGTTTCATACATCGTAGATGTTTTAGACTTGAAAAGGTCTCTCGAACAATATAGTTTCATTTGATAAATAGAACGCGTGAAAGCGTCGAATGTGGTTTCCTTAACTGCAGGACTGCACTTCCTTATATCCACTGAACGCATTCGCTTTATACGTATATCCGGCGAAAGGACTGGCCTGTGCGCCCCCCCCCCCCCTCCCCCGAAGAAATGGTCAAATGTAAGTGAATTTTTATGGGACTTAACTGCTAAGGTCATCAGTCCCTAAGCTTACACACGACTTAACCTAAATTATCTTAAGGACAAACACACACAACCATGCCCGATGGAGGACTCGAACCTCTTCCGGGACCAGCCGCACAGTCCATGACTGCAGTGCAATAGACCGCTCGGCTAATCCCGCACGGCCCGCTCTCCCGACTGAAAGCCCATCGAGTACATATGGGGTAAATGGCCATTTAGCAGTCGCCAACCACGCCGGTGGAGTAATGGAACGCCCTGCCACAAGAACCCCTTGGCCACCTTATGCCAAGCATTCACGATACTAAGTAGTTCAGAGTATGCACTGACGTCGTTGGTGATCACACACCTGTTGAGAACCATATCCCGCCTTTTGTAATGTCCAGGGGACCGAATGAAAAGCGGTGGCTTTATCATTGTCTCTGGATAGAAGAGTCATTTCTGTTCGTCTCATTGCATATGTGTTTCAGTTACCTTCTATACTACACCTTAGTAGTTCGTTCTATATATGGCCTAAGTTTCAGCGAGATATGGTACTTGACAGTGGCAGCGAAAGTTTCTTTCGTCCTTAAGTTTTCCACACCATTGTACTTCGGCATTCATAGCGAAACTAATATGGATTACCCTAGCTTTTGGTACAGTTCTGTCCCCAAGAAGAGGAAATGACACACAAAACTGGTCTTCCTACAAACAAAGCACTGTTCGTTTACGTACGATATTTGTGATTACATAGAGTAAGGTTATATCATTCAGTCAACAAATTTCGACTTTACTCAGTGTTCAAGTTCTCCCTATTGTGATTTCCTTTCTTTTGTTGTTCTCAGTTGTCTTAGGTGTTATTAGACATGGTACAAATGAAATTTCATCCTTGAGTACCGATGTGACCGATTCGATGACTTAAGGACTACATTTCCATCTGCTACCAGTAGTTAAAAGTTTGGAGCGTCAATATCTACCAAGAAGATTTCGAAAAGAGCGCTGTACCTGTCCAGATCACTCGCTCGCCTTCAAATACCCGTGTCTCTTTTTTGGGAAAATCTTGGTGATTTTACTGTATTGCAGTAATGACATTAGTCATCCGTATTTACAAATATCATGTTAGTGTTATAATGCGACGGTTAAAGCTGTGTTGCACAACTTTCTATCTTGAGAAGAAACTGACTTGAGATCATCAGAGTCCCATCCGCCTGTAGGTCTCGCAGTCTGGAAGGTGTGCCACGGTGGTATCGGAAGATATGGAGTATGTTTGTTTCCAGATTATTCAAGCCATGCAGTCGACAGCTTTATCTCAACAACCAGGCAAACACTATTAAATGTTCAACCTGCATTAGATTTTATATCATTTAGTTTTGCATGGTAGGTCATGTTTCAGTCGCTGTGCTGAATAAGAACGTCTCATTATATTTAGAAACCTAGAAGAATCTACGGTGGCAGAGTACACGTTATAAGAAAATAAAAAATTCCACTTCTATGACCAGTGGGGTTCTAAATTAGAATATGCGCTTGCGGCTACATCGAATCAAATGTTTACGCAGTCAGTATACTTGATGCACAGATCCGAAGAAGAAATGCACAGATCCGAAGAAGAAAAGCTGTCGTTTCTGGATGAGTTGTGGCGCCACACACGATACTGAATCATTGGCGCCGGCGTAGTTTTTAGTCGTAGGAGGTGGGTGTGTGATCACCAAGGACGGCAGTGCGTACTCTGCACTACTTCAGTATCGTGAATGCTTGGCCACGAGGTTCTTGTGGCAGGGCCGTTCCATTACTCCACCGGCGCGGCTGAAGACTGCTGTGTGGCCCCTGGTGCACGTAGGTGTGCTGCAGTACGTCTACCTAACGCATCCCACATGTACTCGATGGGCTTCCAGTTGGGGGAGCGGACAGGCCAGTCCGTTCGCCGAATATCCTCTCATTCCGAGAGCTCGTCCACCTCCGTCGCTAGACGTGTTCGCGCATTTACATCGATAAGAATGCAGTCAGGGTCGAATGCACCTGAGAAAAGACGCACGTGTGGAAGGAGTACAGTGACAGAATAACACTGATCGATGAGGGTACCGTGTTCAATAATTTGGATGTCAGTACACCCATGTAACATTATACCTTTCCATTGCATAAAACCTGGCCAAAAGGAGATCACATTCGACAGTGATCCTGGTTGCATTACCTGTTCCTGCCTCTCGTCATATGGCGGTGCGTCAGAGTCACTACTCAGACTGGATCTGCTCTCATAAGACCTCTTTGGTCCAGTCTCTTTGCTCTAATAACTATCACAAACAGTGTTGCTCGTAGACGAGAGTTAACCGTTGACAAAGTATTGGTCGTCGTTCAAAGAGACCACCCCCATGCAGCCGCCGTGCCACTGTTGAGCGTGAGGTTTCGGCTTTGCAATCCCATTAAATGTGCGTGCAATTGCACCCGCTCTTTGACATGGCTTCCTTCTTGACCGGTGTTCAGTGTTGTGGTAGTCTGCTGCCGTAGTGATCGCGGGCGGCACCTCCGCCCTTTCGGGCAGCAGTGCCGGTGGTTCGGAAAGTTCCCCACGCACGTGAAACAGTGCTGTGAGCGATACCATACTCCTGGGCTACAGTTGTCACACTTCACTTCGTACAGATGGCGAATACTGTCCTGGGTTGCGTTGTGCCATGCCTGCTCGCGCTATTCACGTAGAGTTGTTGGTTGACGAGTCGCACGAGTAACTTCTGGTCCCATCATACCCCCCCCCCCCCTCCCCCCACATGTGCCTTATTGGAGATAGTGCTGGCCAAGAAAGTTGCTGCGCGTCTAGCAGAGCACGTTGAATTTCGTGGGAGTTATGGCGGCGAGCATTATCCTTTTGCAACAACACACCACCTTCATGTTGCAAAAAGGGCAACAGAATGGGTCGAACAACACTCTGGACATACCGAGCCTCGCTTAGTGTCCCCTTCAGCAAAGATGAATGAGAGTTGTAGCTTATCGCACCCCAGACGACCAGTGTGTCTTCGACGAATGCACTGCGTCAGACAGCACTCACCAGATATGCGTCGTACGCGCAAACGATCACCACTTGCGTGCAGCCGGAATCTGTTTCCATCGTCGAAGACCACGGCGTCCATCCAGTCTTCCAAGTGAGTGGAAGACGGGCAAGAGGTGTGCATGCCTGCAGTCTCACTGCTAATAACTGGTTCGCTACAGTTCATATTGACACGTCTAGCCTCGCAAGCTCTCTTACCTGTGCTGTCTGCTGTGGTAACTGCTGCTCTCACAACACGAAGATCCTGGCGGGCGGCTGTGCTGCGTGGATTTCCACAACCTCCTCTACGGGTGTGAGAATGTTCACGTTATAACTGATACCAGCATCGTAGCACAACTGACCCAGCACGTCCAACTTGTGTGGCAGTTCTCCGAGAGGACAATCCCGCCACTCACAAGGCCACAATATGGCCCCTTTCGAGTTCGCTCTGTTGGCTGTAGGAAGCACGAGTGAGTCTTCGTCGCACGCTTGCCTGCTTCCTTCACACGTTTGAACCATACTGAGCCTTCTGGCGGTAAGCATTCTATTAAAGCGTAGACATAAACGACGCTCTGGTAAGTATGGCACTACGTTATCTGTTGGCGGATGACCTTGAAACCATTATCAGTAATCTGCTATCCCCCAGATGTCATATGCCGTCATCGAATCAAAATCGACTTCGTCTTAAGCTGTCTTTTACACTGTGGTATTAGCGAAGTCGTTTTGCAATGATTCGAACTGGTGACAGGAGGTAAGGCTGATTTTCGTTTGGTTCGCACCGTCCGTTCCGGAGTATCGTTATGAGGCCAGCGGCGGTAACCCCAGAGGCGCCGGCAAATTAAAGACCAATTAGGGCCGGCCAGCGCCGCCCAGCCAGAGACCAGCGTCGCCGTTTCCGGGTCGCTCCGCTCGGCAGCGCGGCACGCCGGGTTCGGCGGTCTGCCGCCGGGCGGCGCGGCGGTCGCGCGCTCGCCGCGCGCAGCTGCTCCCGTTCAAAACACGCGGCGCGGAGGGCCGCAGACGCCCACCTCCGGCTCTTCCCTCACGTGCGTAGACAGCCGCCCGCGCGATACGAGCTTCTGCCGCGACCGTCGCTCAGTGCAAGAGTGCGTCAGTGTCATCGTCGCTCATCCCCTTTGATGCCGGCTAATTTACTGCGCGCATTCTGATTGGAGCCTCTCTTGGTGAGTCGATTGGAAGATTTCGTACAACGAAGCTAAAGAAGATGTAAAATATTTTTCTTTGGTTCATCTTCACTAGACGCCTATTACGTATTATTTTCCTCATTACTCTTAGTAAAATATCTAGTTACCTTTATGATTCATTTTTTAGGGTTTCGTAGCTTAATCGATAAAAACGGACCTCGTATGCGATCACTTTGTTGCTCGTCTGTCTGTCTGACTGTTAAACATCCTTTATCTTAGTAACGGGTAGACATAGCAAGTTCAGATTTAGTCTAGTCTGCGAATGTTTATTACACCTACAACTTCAAACACCATATCTACGTGCAATAGCTATCTGATGATAGACAACCTGGATATCTGATGATGGATCAATTCCGAAACGGGTCATATGTGCAATAGTGTCATTCCTTTTGTGATGTTCGGCTTTTACCATTGCGACGCAATCAGCCTGAATGGAGAACTACTTATTATAATAGTGGTCTCCTGCTTCCTGCATAACTCTACATCACATTCACGTTATTGGTATTAAAACATTCTCGAAAGTCTTGGAATCTCTGGCACTAATATCTAGTCAGCATCATGTCAAAAACAGGAAAAAATGGTCGAGAATCTCGACTCCCGGAATGGATAAACTATCTGTGCAGTTAAGTTTGAGCTGAACCTTCAGTGTACGCACCTGGACAATTTTTTTCATTTACAGTATGTCCCTATTTCCCAGAGTGGTAGTGCATTATTTGATTGTGTCGCTCTTTCGTCTCTTACGCCTAAAAAAGTGACATTTTTTGCGAACTAAAATTTGTAGTGGAACTTATTTTTTCTCACAGTTCTTGGTGAAGATCTGCGATCTTCCGTGTCATCCTTACTGTTTGTAATTCTGGTAAAGTGCTGACGTTTTCTTTTTCTCCAACGCATCAGAAGTTCGTTACTCGAACAGTGCTGATCTTGTGCATATTTGTCGGTAAAAGAGCAATCACTTCTTTCGCCATAATTGTGGAGCAGCTGACTGGGTCGTTTACTATTAGCTTCACTTCAAATTTTGTTAACGTCGGGCCTTTCGTGTCTCCTTCCGTGTGTGCGACGTTTCTGCTTGTCTCTGTTTTCTATGATCGTCAGAACCTCTGTGATTCACTAATGTGGTGTGTCCTCGTGACTAAATGTGACATCCTGTATCGGGAGATCCGATTTAGGTCTCCTGCTCATTAACGTGCCGGCATTGCTTGATTTTATTTTTATGCAACTAATTTTTTGTTGTTGCCTGAGAAAGCTTAACGCCTCGTCAGTGACAAAGTGATAAGAGATAGAATGTTTGTTGAAGAATTTAACTGTTCGATAAATACGAAAGGGTCTCTTGTGAATTGGAAGTTGCAACTCATGGTGGGATCTTTTTTATAACCCTCATTCTTTTACGAAGGAAAGAGCTGTTATTTGCTCCAAAAATACTCGAGTTCGCTTAATAATTAACAGCCATAAAAATATTTCCTTTAAATTATTGAATGCGAAACATTTAGCGTTGTGAGTGTTGATCTTCAGGCAGTGCATGCAGTTTCAAAAGAAAAAAAAAAACTTTATACTAAGCCGTGTAATACCGTTTATAAAGTTTATTAATTATTGCGGTTGTGTCTGGCGCAGACTTCATATATATTATTGTCCATCTGACTGAGAATTCTCGCTATTGTTTATCTTGGCGCTTGCGTCTCATCCAGTGCACACATGGACACAGAGTGCTTAATAGCAGCATCCCCAACGATTATGGCATTCGTCACCAACTGATTGTTTTGATTCGTGTTGGAACATGTAGTAGGAACAGAATCACGAATTCAGCAACCATACCTGATGCAAAGTTCCTTCGGAAGACTCATCAGTAGCCAAATGAACAGTGACGAGATTTCTCCCATCAGAGCGATAGCATTTTTTGCACAGATGTCAACGGAAAATACAATCTCAGGTGTAGTGCTTAGATTACTTTGTTGCATGCGGCTTGGGAAGATTGTAACACCCCCAATTCATTTGAATTGTAAACATTTTGGAATAACTTAGCAGCATAACTTCTGATTTTTGTAACCGTGGCCTAATGGTTATAAAGATCGATTTTTTGACACGGGAGATGTTACAAAGGAACTTTGACTGCATAATAATACTACCTCTAAATTTCTGGTTCTGTGAAAATGAAGATTGTGGTTAGTTGAGCTATGTAAAGTAATATATTCTTTTTAAAACACAATGTGAGACAGTCACCACCTTCGGCTTACAGATTACTCACGTCTAATCTCAACAGAGGCCAAATACATTGAAATATTGTGACAGGGCCGGCCGGAGTGACCGTGCGGTTCTAGGCGCTACAGTCTGGAGCCGCGAGGCCACAACGGTCTCAGGTTCGAATTCTGCCTCGGAATGGATGTGTGTGATGTCCCTAGGTGAGTTAGGCTTAAGTAGTTCTAAGTTCTAGGAGACTGATGACCTCAGAAGTTGAGTCCCATAGTGCTCAGAGCCATTTGAACCATTTTTATTGTGACAGGCTATTCGGACGTTCAACACACGTAGTACACGTTGTAATCCGTTGGGCGACACTGTTGACGCTAAAACTGGGAAGTGGCACTCTGTCTTGCGACTTCCACTTTTCATAAAGTGAATAATTTTTTCTCACTAAACACTATAATTACATCTATTTACTGAGGGGCTATTCGCGGCGTGAGCAACATACACAGCCGCTGCTTCGTCCATCCACACTCCTTCCATTACGTGATCGCGACTACCTACTCACTGAACAACAGCACTATCACCGACCCAACACACCAGGCGATCGATTATCGATCTTTGTACCGACACGTGACCCGTATGAGTGAGAGATCACGAGTCCCTTACAAGATCAGCACTCTAAATTCGAAAATACGTTGTATCTAATAAATTGAAGACAGTTTTTGTGGCTGGTACTTGTCAAATTAGTGATAGCGCATGTACAATCTATACGATCGCTGCGACGGTACCCTACAACAACGTCTTATGATATTTGGTAATAATACTTTTACGTTTACTGAATTTGTAAAACGTTTGACAAAACACTGTACGCACATAAAACATGGTAATTTGGTTTTAATTTACTTATTTCTTTTGACACTGAGTTAACTGAATGTATTATTTATCCCTGGAAGTGGGAATCTAAATGTCTGGCTAATTTTTCTGAGCCATTAAGTTAAAATTTTTTTCAGGTAAAATGTTCCTTCAAAACAAGCACATAAATATTTATTTCGTAAATAAAAACCGCCTTTGCTCGCTGCGAGGTACTTTATTTCTCCCAGACGCGTTTCACCTTTCACTTTAAGGCACCTTCAGTGGGACCTAGAATGATACAATTTTGTTTGATATGCGATATTTTTGTATTATAAAACAGTTCGAGTCTCGTTTCTTACGTATATAAGTAATCACTTACAGTTCTTCCCGTTTTTTTTTTTTTTTGTTTTTTTTGTTGGAACCTACGTTTTCTCTCATCTGGTCACATACTGGAGGTCGCATTATTACTTCCTTACGAAGCATAAGCACATTTTCACGTTCCGAACTTGCGTTTCGTAAGGAAGTTGTAGTGTAACGTCCAGCATGTGACGAGATGAGAGGAAACACATAAGTAATCACTTATTTACTTAAGAAACGAGAAGCGAACTGTTTTATAATTTAAAAATATTACATATCAAAGCAAAACCGTATCATTCTAGATCCCACTGAAGTTGCCTTAAAGTAAAAGGCGAAACGCATCTTGGAGAAATAAAGTACCTCGCAGAGAGAAAAGACGATTTTTTTTTACAAAACAAAAGTTCCGTGGTTGCTGATAATGATGGTCAGGTAAGCAAACTTGTTTAGCACATAAATATTTGGCATCGACATGGCATTCCAAATTGCAATTTTACGGATCATTGCACTTCACGGTTTGTATTTTTCGAGAAATATCTAGAGGCGCTGGCACTTCGGTTCTGTTTGTCTACTTTTTAAAGGATAGATATATAGTTCCGTCGACATCGAAGTCTCCAGAGACGGAATATTCTCGAGCAGCGGTGGGACAGTGACTCGGCCGCGATCTTGTCAGGATAATTGCAAGAACCATTATATATTCTACCTGATAGAAGTATCCGGACACCGCTAACTAGTTGTCAAGAAATGCAGATCCGTCGGTTTAAAAGGGGGCGGGGAGTACTGTGTTGTCAATAGAAAAGCGTTAATGGCAGAATGGATGGATCAGGAGAATGAATCACTCGTGAATTCCTAAGTGCTACTAGTAATCCAGCTAGCTCGGTCACTGCGCACCGAGTTAAAAGAAGAGGCTGCAGCAGCCGAGCAGCTCCTCATGAGCCACACACTTCTGCAGTCAGTGCTAACCGACACGTGAGAGGCGTAATGAACGGCGGCGTTGGGCAGTGGATGACTGGAGTGACCAGTCACATTGTACCCTATGGAAATCACATGCGAGGATTGGGTTTGGAGAATGTCTGGAGAACATTACCTGTAACTGTGTGTAGTGCCAACTGTGATACGCAGAGTGTTATGGCGTGGTCCCGTTGTTGCGCGCAAGAAAACGTTAAATCCGGAAGGACATGAGAACATTTTACAGCGTTGACTGCTGCAGAGAGTATAGGAAGAGCTCTGAAAAGACGATTGGATCATTATAGCAATGCACCTTGTTACATAGCAGCACCTGTAAGTCAATGGTTTGTGAATAATAACATACCTAAAATGGATTTCCTTGCCCAGAGTCCCAACCTGAACGCAATGAAACACCTCTTTAGACTCCAGATCCTAGCATCAAATATCTCGACCTTCCGTGGGTTCGGCTCTTGAGAAATAATGGCCTGCGTTTTCTCTACAGACATTCAGGCACCTCACTGAAAGTTTCCCTAGCAGAGTGCAAGCCTCCGTAAAGGTGAAAAGTGGAACATAATCCATATTAATGTCCACTAAAAGCTGTCCGGACACTTTTGGTAAGACAGTGTCAGTGGTCAACATGTTTCATAGAGTGACGGTATATCTGACGCAGTTGGTGGTGATCTGCTCGTCGAATGGGCAGAGTAAGCTCGTTTCACCCCTCCACACACATCCCGTACCCTTAGTCTATTTGAGAGGAGTGGGCTCCGAGCTGTTTCCTGGGTTCAGACTCTCCTTCCTTTTGTCTTCGACAAAACAAACACACACTATACCTATATACACTTCTAAATGTCACCTGATGTTACGTGTAAGATACAAGACTCACGCTTCGCAGAGTAAAGGTGGTAGCTTGTATTTAGGTAGTTGATCATAACTATAGTTGCCTCAGGATTTTATTTTATAAAAACTGATGAGATCTGTTTTCTGAAAGTATAATTTCAAACACTTAAGCAGCTCCCCCCTTTCCTCACCCAATCGTCGCTTCTGTAGTAAATGTCTCGCATTCTAAACATGATAACATCTATTCATTTATCGTTAACATCTGTTCATCTGTTCAGTGGAGACTGTGGAGAGTCATACTGATGGATAATCTGAAATTTTTGTTTTGTCTTGAGGCGCTTGTGTAGTGGGCCTATCGCTGCGGTTTCACGGTATCTACATTGGACGTCAATAGACGGAAAAAGTGAGTAAACTGTTTATTATTTACAAAGGAATCACCTAAACTGTTAATTATTTTATCCCACTGTGAGACAAGACAGACAATGCTTCTTGGAAAATTAATGCAGTTGCCTACGAAACCATGATTGCACTCATGCGTGCATCTTCTCGTCCGAAGCAAATCGAAAGCCACGAATTTCCTTCTTCACGGCTCCAAAAATGTGGAAATCACATGGGGAGAGATCGTGACTGTATGGAATATTGATCAGAGGTTGCCAAGATTGTTTCAAGTACGCTGCAGAAGTTTCGCTGCGAAGCCCTTATATATCCTCCATACTGTCCCGATTTCTTCACGTTCGATTTCCTTATTTTTGGAACCCTGACGAAAGTTGTCAGTTTGCTTCGGACAAAGAGGTACACATCTGGTTAAAATGATAGTTCCTTACGTAACCACTAACGTTTTTCCATGAAGGCTCTGACTGAATTGTCTCACAATGGGATAAACGCGTTCCAGTTATGGCGATTAATTTTGAAGTAATAAACAGTTTACTCACTTTTTTCATCTGCCTCGGTTTCATTTCACTGTTCCTGCACATACTAAAAACATGGTCCTCTCCGCCTTGCAAAGAAAAGAAGCCTGTTAAATATTTTCAATGTGCTGTTTATTATTCTCGTACAATATCGAAATATTTGCAGGAATTGATACGTAGAATATTACCAAAATGCATAAGGCGCTTGAGACTCTTATTAGACAGTAGCACAACTCAACAGCCGTATTTAATTTTTTCGCCAAACGTGATAAACTACACTCCTGGAAATTGAAATAAGAACACCGTGAATTCATTGTCCCAGGAAGGGGAAACTTTATTGACGCATTCCTGGGGTCAGATACATCACATGATCACACTGACAGAACCACAGGCACATAGACACAGGCAACAGAGCATGCACAATGTCGGCACTAGTACAGTGTATATCCACCTTTCGCACCAATGCAGGCTGCTATTCTCCCATGGAGACGATCGTAGAGATGCTGGATGTAGTCCTGTGGAACGGCTTGCCATGCCATTTCCATCTGGCGCCTCAGTTGGACCAGCGTTCGTGCTGGACGTGCAGACCGCGTGAGACGACGCTTCATCCAGTCCCAAACATGCTCAATGGGGGACAGGGTAGTTGACTTACACCTTCTAGAGCACGTTGGGTGGCACGGGATACATGCGGACGTGCATTGTCCTGTTGGAACACCAAGTTCCCTTGCCGGTCTAGGAATGGTAGAACGATGGGTTCGATGACGGTTTGGATGTACCGTGCACTATTCAGTGTCCCCTCGACGATCACCAGAGGTGTACGGCCAGTGTAGGAGATCGCTCCTCACACCATGATGCCGGGTGTTGGTCCTGTGTGCCTCGGTCGTATGTAGTCCTGATTGTGGCGCTCACCTGCACGGCGCCAAACACGCATACGACCATCATTGGCACCAAGGCAGAAACGACTCTCATCGCTGAAGACGACACGTCTCCATTCGTCCCTCCATTCACGCCTGTCGCGACACCACTGGAGGCGGGCTGCACGATGTTGGGGCGTGAGCGGAAGACGGCCTAACGGTGTGCGGGACCGTAGCCCTGCTTCATGGAGACGGTTGCGAATGGTCCTCGCCGATACCCCAGGAGCAACAGTGTCCCTAATTTGCTGGGAAGTGGCGGTGCGGTCCCCTACGGCACTGCGTAGGATCCTACGGTCTTGGCATGCATCCGTGCGTCGCTGCGGTCCGGTCCCAGGTCGACGGGCACGTGCACCTTCCGCCGACCACTGGCGACAACATCGATGTACTGTGGAGACCTCACGCCCCACGTGTTGAGCAATTCGGCGGTACGTCCACCCGGCCTCCCGCATGCCCACTATACGCCCTCGCTCAAAGTCCGTCAACTGCATATACGGTTCACGTCCACGCTGTCGCGGCATGCTACCAGTGTTAAAGACTGCGATGGAGCTCTGTATGCCACGGCAAACTGGCTGACACTGACGGCGGCGGTGCACAAATGCTGCGCAGCTAGCGCCATTCGACGGCCAACACCACGGTTCCTGGTGTGTCCGCTGTGCAGTGCGTGTGATCATTGCTTGTACAGCCCTCTCGCAGTGTCCGGAGCAAGTATGGTGGGTCTGACACACCGGTGTCAATGTGTTCTTTTTTCCATTTCCAGGAGTGTATTACACAGAGATTATTTCTCTTTCTCTTCTTGATCAGCATCGCTTACTACCGTTACCTATTTCTGTATGTCCCACCTGTCTGCTCACTTTCCTTGCGTAACTTCTTCAATCGGCCTTGATATCTCGTGAAAGGTTCAAGCGTAAGTATCAGAAAATATCTTTGGTGACTGAGAATTGAATTTTATCACTTGACGCTTTAGCAATTTAACTTCTGTGCCTCTGGGAAGTGGGATACAGACTGCAGAGGGCCCATCAAATTCAATTTCTTATTTACTCTATGTCAGTCTTGCCTCGAAGTACTATAGCCAGAAGGTAGAGGTGATTACACTCAAATTCCCTCAGTTTTGATCTAGCATAAATGGACTCCATGACCTGCCGAATATATTTACAGAACGAAAGAAAACAGCCTGTTGATGAGATCAGAGTAGGTTAGGAGACGTAGAATCGAGCAAAATTTTCCAAATGACGATACATCGGAAATTCGCCGGTATGGACTTACGTCCACAAAACAACATCCAATCAACGACGAGTGCGCAGTAATGAATGCATTTAAATTAATGTATGCTGTGCTAAAAAGAGCGATTACTATTTAAAATATCTCAATCGTCATAATCAATCAAGCTTTAAATTCCTATCTATGGCTGGTAGCATTTTCTGTGACGATTACGGGGTAAGGCTTGACTACAAAATTAAATGCGGCAGAAGTATCGAAATGCCATTACTTTGGTAACGTAATCGGTGGCGAAAACAATAGTGCCAGACGCACCAAACACAACC
Source organism: Schistocerca gregaria (assembly GCF_023897955.1). NCBI lineage: Eukaryota > Metazoa > Arthropoda > Insecta > Orthoptera > Acrididae > Schistocerca > Schistocerca gregaria. The sequence goes on along the minus strand of NC_064921.1, from coordinate 372,821,600 downwards.
GCTTACCAGACAAACTTCTACGCTCTCGTCAGTGATTTCGTTTTATAGCCGTGACTCCACAACGGGGCATTTACTAACCTATTTGCTATTTTGCAAATTTTGCTCGCATCAACGGCTGCTGTTTTACTCTGACTTCATTATTATCTTGTTTTTTTCTCCGCCCTGTACAGGGGAAGAATTGTTCAGGCGAGTATGTCATCGTATGACAAAACTATAGACGTTATCAAAATGTTTCTGCCTAATTCCGCGAAACCCAGCACTTATTGTTACTGATGAGCAATTGTCGCGCACAGCTCTCGCCGTTTATGCTTCGTGGATGCTGGTGTTGCTCGGATTTTTTTAGGAGAGGAGGCTTCAAATCAGTTCACTGCGAAGATAAAAACGTTATCTGAGTTTGTTCTCAGATAACCTCGTGTTACGTCTAATCAAAGACACAAGGTAACACCGTGAGGTGAGTCAGCGTTGTATATGACGCAGCCTGGTTCCGGGAAAAAATAGGGACTCATAGAGCGTGTAGCTTGCAGCGCACTGCCGTCGGTGATTAGGACATGCGCGTTGCTCAACAGCAAAATTGAATTCTGCTACAGTTTGCATAGACACGTGTTATTGCATAAATGTTATCATATTTTGCAGCGATTGATATGTTTAAATAAATCTTTTGGGATTTTAACCGAAGTTTATGAACAATATAATATAAAAACCACTCTAAAACCCTACCTGTACGTCGTTCACCATAAGAACAAACCTGATGTAAACAAACACAAGCGCGACGATTGGACAGCAGCCGTAACTGTCTGACACTGGTGTTGTTCCGCTGTTCAAAGCACGACCAACTTATGTATTAAATATCTTACTACTGTGTCATTGTAAATGAAATTTTAGGACATTCTCGTATGTAACAGCCATCAACGTTTTTCTTAATCATACTTTAGCTAAGTAATCTTTATTTCAAAATCGTGTACGGTCACAGTACTCGTGTTCTAATTGGCTCGCTGTTAAGACGTACTGTGAAAATTGCTGACACTACTTCCTGCTTCGTTGTGTAACATGCTCGCGGAACACCGTTAATGGCGAGAAACAAGTTATTCTTAACGTTTTCCCCAATCTTACATTGAAAAATCTGCCCTGACGTTTTTCGGGAAACACTGTCTATTAAATATAAGTTCATATTCATATTATCTTCGTGGCGTCATCGGTAGCATTGTAGAATGATTATCATGTATAAGACCGGGTAATAGTTCGCTTTCCGTTGTGGTCTATTAGTTTTTTCGGTTTGAATACTTAGATCATTTAAATATGAGATTCATCAAATACATGTTAATTAACTCATGCTTAACCATTTTTTTTTTAAATGTACGTCTTCTAGTTTCTAATCATACATCGCACTCAAAATTCTGGTTTTCATTGCAGATATGAATTCTTAAGTATCGATATTTTATAAAAGTTTGATAAACATTGCTAAAGTTAAGAAAGCATTACATAATCAAATTTTTTGGAGAAAAATAAAAATTAGATATTGTTTCCTTGAATATGTCCGTTTTTTTTTTGTAGGACAGATACGGTCTCACACGAGCCAGAGTGATAAGCGTCGTAGAAATACGGAAAACAATTATTTTCACGGCGCCGAGCACACCGTACAAATGCTGCATTTTTAGTTAGTAACCTTACAACTGCTATCTGAGCGAAACAGAGATTTGTTGTGAGAAGTAACAGTACATTTAAGCTGCCAAACGTAATGTAATTAATGCACGAAGCTTTGTGACACGTCACTGCCGAACGATGGCGAAATGCAGAACAGCACGTCATATGAGGGGAGAAGGACAAGTGGACTTTCTTGGTAGCCTGGGATTCTGTTGTTGATCTTTCCGTTTTCAACGTAGAAGTACTGAAATGTACTCCTCGGAGTCCAATACGGGCTGGCCGGAGTGGCCGTGCGGTTCTAGGCGCTACAGTCTGGACCCGGGCGACCGCTACGGTCGCAGGTTCGAATCCTGCCTCGGGCATGGATGTGTGTGATGTCCTTAGGTTGGTTAGGTTTAAGTAGTTCTAAGTTCTAGGCGACTGATGACCTCAGAAGTTAAATCGCATAGTGCTCAGAGCCATTTGAACTAAGTCCGATAAGGAAGGAGTTCAGAAATTACCAGACGGCTGACTAATACCTTCAGAGGCTTCAATGTTTAACTACATGGGAAATCAGCAGTGCGCTTTTACGCCAAGCATAGCTCACGCAGAAAAATTACCCTTGTTGAAGCCAAAAATTTTCATCACTTTTTTTTTTAATTACAATCCCATGTTAGCTAAGATAGAGGGCTTGTTATGTTTTCCGTTAGCCCACCTAAGAAGGGTATCGCCTGAATTTTGCCATATATAATTTCCTTCCATTTAAAAATTAAATAACATTAAGAGCTATATTGTTCTCTACTCGTCTCTTTTTACGTCTTTACTGCAACTGTTCACATCACTGCAGGTTAGTTGGATCACTTGCCTGGCCAGTGCTGAACAAGTTAAATGCGCCGCTAAATCTGTTGCCCATATCATTGCTGAGTCGATGTTATCGTAACGCTCAGTGTAAAATGTGTCATTATTACCCTTGACTGTACTCGAGACTGCTTGGCTTCCGCTCCACGTGAAACGAAATATAAAGAGCAGCAAACGCGGAAGAATACATAGTGTAACGTTAACGTGAGGCTTATTTTTATGATGAAAGGAGGATAGCTGAGTTGTCAGCTTATATGACTGCCAGACCTGAATCCGGGTTCGATTCCTGCTACAGCCGTGGATTTTTGCTCGGTGGGAGGACTGGAACGGATTGCTCTCAGCCTCCTGATGTCATTTGAGGAGGTACTTGAATGAGAAGCAGCTGCTCCAGGCTCTGGAAACTCCATTCTCCTCCATACCGCTTCAAAATGAGACGCGAATTGTGCGCGCAAAGAAATTGTTGGTAAGCCTCCGTGTGAACTCAATTATCTCTAATTTTCCCTTCATGCTCTTTCCGCGAGATGTACACAGGAGGAAGCAATGTACTGGTTGATTCTTCAAGGAACGTACGCTTTCGGGAATTCAACAGTACACCACGTCGTGGTGCAGAACGCTTTTTTTACGTCTGCTACTGGAGTTTGCTAAACATTTCCGTGACGCTTCCGCGCTTTTTAAATAAACCTGTAACGAAACGTGCTACTCTTTTTTGGATATATTTTCCTTGCCAGTCCTATCTGATACGGATCCCTTCTGATTAGCAATACTGAGCCAGCAGGTGTGGCCGAGCGGTTCTAGGCGCTTCAGTCTGGAACCGCGCGACCGCTACGGTTGCAGGTTCGAATCCTGCGTCGGGCATTGATGTGTGTGATGTCCTTAGGTTAGTTAGGCTTAAGTAGTTCTAAGTTCTAGGGGACTGATGACCTCAGAAGTTAAGTCCCATACTGCTCAGAGCCATTTGAACCATTTGTTATGTAACCGTTTAGTCGACGAGAGAGCTTTGAACAAACTCCAGTGGCAGACGTTACACGAGAGATGTTGAGCATCACGGAGAGGTTTATTACTGAAATTTCGATAGAGTGCGTTCCGGAAAGCGTCAGGAAACGTGTTGTTTCCGCCGTTAGACGTCTCGAGAAATGACCACGAGAAAATCCGAAAAATTATATCTAATAAGCAGAGCAGATTAGTCAGTTGTACCAGAAGTACCTTCCGTCACACACCGTAAGGTGGCTCGCGAAGTATATACACACAGACGTTTGTGGAATGTTTTTGCCTTGTGGGCTAGCATCTTTTCTATTCTTTAACAGAGTATGTTCTATGTCGATAATACTTAATAGTTTAAGCCAAGCTGAAGCTTATGACAATGCACACAGGGCCACATTCACTAGTGTTTTCAAAGAGTTTGTTCCCACGTCTGGCACAGATGTGCTTAGAGGCAACACATTTCGGAGTAAAGTTCAGTGCAGGAATCTCACAGTCACAATCTGAAGTCAGAACTGGTTTAAACAAGAAGATGCATTATCTCTAATACTTTTTAATTTAATTTCAGAAAGGTAGAGAAAGAACACAAAAAATTTTAGCCCCTCTGGAATAAATCGTCGAAATAATACAAGAAATGGGCTTTCATATCCGAATGATGTTGTTCTCAAAGGGAAGTTGCAGCTCATAACAAGTTCTTACAGAAATATTGCAAGAGTTACGAATCGACGAAGAGAAAACAGAGTACACGGTCGTGAGCAAGGCGCGCAATGGCGGCACCCTATTGATAGTTGATGAATTCAACTTTAAAGAGAAGATATATTTAAATATTTGGAAAGAATCTTTTGCTAACAGAAGAGAATGGAAATTGAGAGTTTGGCAAGGTCCACTGTGCTAAGCACAGGGTAGATCAAAATGAATATACGGGCCTTAAGGCTTTGTAGCATTTATTAAATTCAACTTACGATTCTAAATAATATATCAAATGAATGAGCAACTCAAACAATTTTTTTACATGTATTGAGTGTGAGCATCATTCGTCACACATCGAGTCGATTGGCGAGTTCTCCTCAAACCTTGATCAGTGTGTATGGAGTAATTTTTGCAACAGTGAGGTTTCTAAAGCCGAATATATCGGCTGGTAGCTGAGGAGCATAGGCGTGATACTTTATGAATTCCCCAAAGGTAAAAATAGTATGGCGTTAGATCATGTGTGAACTTCGTGGTTATGCAAAACAAGCTCTGCCAGCCGGCCCTTTGCTCCCAGTCCAACGGTCGTGGACACCGTCGTTTAATCAATCGCCTAATGAGTTACACCAGTTAGCTTGCGTACCATCTTACTGTCAAACAAAGTTCTGTGTTTCAGATTCTTCCAGTTGGGGACACAGCCATAGTTCTAGCACCTCAAGATGAGGAACACCAGTTGCAGCTGCTTCAGCAAGAAAAGTCCCATGAGTTTTCGCCGGTATATGGCACAAAAAAACTTTCAATTTAGGGCAATCTCGATACAACCATACCACCTTGTGCGGATTTCCTTAACCCCAGATGCACATATTACCTGTATGTGTGTTCAGGTTTCCACTTGAGTGAAATTTCGTGTCATCTCTGAAGACGGCACGATCCAGAAAATCGTCGTCGTTTTGCAGCAACATTCTGTTTGCTAAGCTGGGATGTGAAATGTAGTCTGTAGGCTTTGGAGGCTGTAATAACTGCAAACGATACGGACTAATCTTTAAACGTCTGCTATCAAGTCTCTACACAGAGGTCAATGTAACTGTTAATTCACATATCGCCTTCCGAAATGACCTCTCGGCGCTACGTGTGAAATAGTCTTTCTCGTTCAACACGTTCTACAGTCATTCTTGTTCGTGTCAAACTCTTTCCTTTGCACACAGGTATACAAACAAAACTTTTTGAGTTGTTCTTTCATTTAATGTATTAGATGTATTATTATGGTTGTATGTTGAATGTAATAAATGGCACGAAATCTTACAACCAGTATAGCGTGCTGTGAAGTAGAGGCGTTTCGAGAAGTTTTAAAATCCGAGTGTATCAGACCGCTATTTTACCGGTACCTCTAATAAGTGTCTGAAACATTTGTATTATGAAAAGCAAGTGAACAAAGGCTGCTAATCTTAGAGAGAAAGATGATGATGAAAATATTTGGCCCTCCAGTCACAGGACTGGAGGGTCTTAAAACAGGTGGTGAACTTCACCAAGATTCCAATGATTTCATTTTTATGCAGGATAATGCTCCGTCTCACTTTCACCTTGAGGTGCAGTGTTATGTTAAGAACACCATTACACGACGTTGGATTAGAAGAGGTGGACAACAAGATCTTGTTCATTGTTTCTGGCATCCCAGGTCACCAGACCTCACACATTGTGATTTTTTCTGTGGGGGGTACATAAAAGACAGTCTTTGTACCACCTATCGCAGCTACTCTTCAAGAAACTGTCAAATCAATCAATAGGGACGTTTTTATTAGTGTGTGGAATGAAGTGGACTACCGATTCAATTTTTCTCGAGTAACTTATGGTGCTCATGTATAGTGTATGGTATAGTATCTGTGACAATGTAATTCTTTGAACCTTCCTCTATCCAGACACATGCGCATTGTGTTTCTGTCTTTTATAGTTTGTAACAAACAACTGAAATCTGTTCTTTCTTTTTGGATCACCCGGTACAATTGGCAAAGCGATACTCAAAAGTTGATATTGGGCGAAGGATGAGAACTGACACCTAATTAGCGTGGAAGAATCCTTGGAGAGGTCATGAACAAGATGGAAGGATGATATCAACAAGGATATGGAGCCAATGGGCCTGGGCAAAGGAGAACGGGTCACGCAAGCCGGCAACAGAAATGATTGGGAGAAGGGGGGGGGGGGGGGGCGAGAACGTAGGGAACGCGTGTAGTCTCACAGGGCAAAGCGACAATTAAGAATGGAGAAGAGGAGACCATCCAGCATAGGCGATTGTTACCGTGGATAGCGGCGCAGACGGCTGCGCACTGTAACAGCGTAGTAGAGCACCACCTGCGCGCTGTCGCCGGACTGATTGATCAGCAGCGCCTGCGGTCCCGTTACGGTCTCACCGTCCACCGCTTCCCGTCTCTGGACGATTCCTGTAGGTCTGCTGTGAGACTGTGGTCGATGCCGCGGGACTGTGGCGGCGCCATCACAAATCTGGAGCAGTTACGCGGTAACTGCATTAACAGCCGATTGCCAGATAGCAACGGCAGTCAGCATACTCTACGCGTGCTGCTCGCTCCTTGCCACTGACCCGGCTAGTGCGTCGTTACTCACGGCTGATACCGTTCCAGAAGTCATCTCAGACGTTCCATTCGTATGCAAACGATGTGCTATGTGATGTTCTTCCTCGCTGTTCGTGACGTTGATACCCCGTCTACTGCACCGATGGAAGAGAGACGGTGGCTCTATTTCACTTTGAAATGTTGAGAGCAGTACATACACCAGCCTGAAATATTACACAATTTAGTAAACCGTGCTATTCTATGACGGAACACGTAAATATACACGTAGGAACTGGCGAGTTACTCTTTTACCCGACATACTCACATCTGCAGATGTTTTGATGATACCGGGACCGGATATAACTCTACAAACATTTGTATTCAAGAGGGACAACAGAATTTATTGTACAGTGTAACTCGTTTGCCATTCTCTTCCTAAGACACTTGTGTGCGACGTGTTAGATGAGTAGTTACGGACAGGATGGCCGCAAGCAATATTCTGATTCGTACGAGGGGAGTTTAACAAGTAATGCAATACATTTTCTTTTATGAAAGCAGGTTACTTTTGATCAGGACCCCAATAACCAAATAATTTACTATTCCACTGGCTACAAAATCCCGTTTTTCAACACAATCTCCTTTCAATTCGACGGCCTTACGCGACCTCACTCGGAGGGCCCGTATGCCACTCTACTAGTCAACGTCGGAGTCAACATCGCGATGCATCAATAACGTTCCCGTTACCCACGTGCTGCATCCCTCACAGTGCATCATTCGTTGGGCCAAATAGAGGGAAGTGGAAAGTTGCGAGATCCGGGCTGTAGGAGAGTGAGAAAGATCAGTCCAAATGAAGTCCTGTGAGCTCCTGTCGCATGTACAGACCTGTGTAAGGCCTTGCTTTGTCACAGAGACGGAAAAGTTCATTTCCTTTTCTGTGGGGATGAAGAGGCTGAAGCCGTTACTTCAATTTTCTGATGGTAATATACTCCCCTTCCTGCAGTGGTTACACCGGTTCCCGTGAGATCAGCGAAGCTAAGCGCTGTCGGGCGTGGTCTGCACTCGGATGGGCGACCATCCAGGCCGCCATGCGTTCTTAACATTTTTCGGGGTGCACTCAGCCTCGTGAAGCCAATTGAGGCGCTATTGGACCGAATAACAGCGGCTTCGGTCAAGAATACCATCTCACGACCGGGAGAGCGGTGTGCTGACCCCACGCCCCTCCTATCCGCATCCCCCCCTGAGGATGACACGGCGGTCGGATGGTCCCAGTACGCCACTCGTGGCCTGAAGACGGAGTGTTTTTTTTTTTTTTTTAAATATTATACACTTCAGAGTTGATCGTTGCAGCTTGATGGAGGACATCAAACTGAACAACGCCTTCAGAGTCCCAGAAGATGATCGCTATGACTTTACCGGCTGAGGGTGCGACCTTGGCTTTTTTTTTCGGTGGATAGGTCACTCCATGGTTCAAGTGGCTCTGATCACTATGGGACTTAACTTCTGAGGCCATCAGTCCCCTAGAACTTAGAACTACTTAAACCTAACTAACCTAAGGACATCACACACACATCCATGCCCGAGGCAGGATTCCAACCTGCGACCGTAGCGGTCGCGCGGTTCCAGACTGTAGCGCCTAGAACCGCTCGGCCACTCTGGCCGGCGTCACTCAATGGATTTCCGTTTTGTTTGTTTCGAAGTAATGAACCCATGTCCCAACGACTGTGATGATGTTCGACAAAAAATTGTCACGATCAGCCTCGTAAGGCGCAAGCAATTCCGCACAGATGGTTCTTCGTTGCTATTTATGGTCGTCTTTTAGGCGACGAGGAATCCAGTGGTCACACACCTCCGAGTACCACAACTGGTGGACGAGTGTGTCAACACTACCAGCGGAGACGTCCAGTTGTGCAGCGAAGGGCTTGATTGTGATCGGTCGATGGTGGATGAGAGCGTCCGCAAATTCCAACAGGAGTCACAGCTGTGTCCGGCAGGCCGGCACGCAGGAGCAGGTACAGCTGCCCATGCAGCTTCAACACGATACCACAGTTCATCAAGAGTAGTGACTGGCGTATTGTGACGAGCCAGTTGCTAGGCCACCATTGACCAGATGTTTTCAATTGGTGAGAGATATTGAGAATGTGCTGGCCAGGGCAGCAGTCGAACATTTTCTGTATCCAGGAAGGCCAGTACAGGACCTCCAACATACGGTCGGGCCTTATCCTGCTGAAATGTAGGGTTTCGCAGGGATCGAATGAACGGTAGAGCCACGGATCGTAACACATCTGAAATGTAACGTCCACTGTTCAAAGTGCCGTCAGTCCGAACAAGAGGTGACCGAGACGTGTAACCAATGGTACCCCATATCATCACGCCGGGTGATACGCCAGTATGGCAATCATGAATACACGGTTCCAATGTGCGTTCACCGCGATGTCGCCAAACACGGATGCGACCATCATGATACTCTAAACAGAAACTGGATTCACCCGAAAAAATGACGTTTTGCCATTCGTTCAGCCAGGTTCGTCGTTGAGTACACCATCGTAGGCGCTCCTGCCTGTGATGCAGCGTCAATGTTAACCGCAGCGACGGTCTCGGAGCTGATAGTGTATTATGCTGCTAAGGTCGTCGAACTGTTCGTGCAGAAGGATGTTGTCTTGCAAACGTCCCCATCTGTTGACTCAGGGGTCGAGACGTGGCTGCACGATCCGTTACAGCCATGCGGATAAGATGCCTGTCATCTCGACTGCTAGTGATACGAGGCCTTTGGGATCCAGCACGGCGTTCCGTATTACCCTCCTGAACCCACAGATTCCATATTCTGCTAACAGTCATTGGATCGCGATCAACGCGAGCAGCAGTGTCGCGATACAATAAACCCCAATTGCGATAGGCTACAATCCGACCTTTATCAAAATCGGAAATGTAATGGGACGCATTTCTCGTCTTTACACGAGACACTACAACAACGTTTCACCAAGCAACGCTGGTCAACTGCTGTTTGTGTATGAGAAATCGGTTGGAAACTTTCCTCATGTCAGCACGTTGTAGGTGTCGCCACCGGCGCCAACCCTGTGCGAACGTTCTGAAAAGCTACTCATTTGCATATCACAGCATCTTCTTCCTGCCGATTAAATTTCGCGTCTGGAGCACGTCATCGTCATGGTGTAGCAATTTTAATGGCCAATAGTGTAGTTTCTCAAAAAATACCACAAGTCCAACAAATGTGCAAAAATAAGTTCATCGATTTTTCATTACATGACAACAAATCTATCATGATTTTTATGTATCTGACAACGTCTCAGCAATAAGAATGATTAGTTTCTCATTTATCCGTCGATCACACAAGTAAAAACAGATGTACAACAATCAACAGAGCTATCACGAGACACGTAGCAGTAATCCTCTGAGGTACTTACTTCAGCTGATGGAAAATTATCATTGATTAATTGCTCTGTCAGGGAGATCCTTTTGCTACTGTATGACCGTGTAAGAGCGAATCTTTTAGACGTGTTTTAGATATTTTTACGTATTCTTTGCCCGTAGTGCAGGATCGAAGTTCTAACACTTGTAAGTTCTAAATAATTTGTAACTTTTATTAATATCCTTGTACGTTAATGCAGATTATTAGCTTCGGTTATAGGGACATGTAGACGAAGTTATCAATGGAATAATGAAACGTTGCTGTTTTCTGACATTTTGCAATCACTCATGACATGAGTTTCTGCAACAGTGCTCTTGTCGAAAATACTTGACGCACTATTCCCACCGAATACGACACTTAACGGAGCGGTAATTATCGCTGGTTTTCGGAGCAAGATTCTGCTCGGAAAGAGATTTCGTAAACAGCTCGGCTTACTTCTAGACATAGTCTCCTTTGACGGAAAAACACGTGGTCCAGCGATCCGCCAGCCTTTCCATTCCATCGGAAAAATACGTTCTGTCAAATTCCGCAAAATATTCGGTGACTGCAATAACCACTTACTCATGTGATGGAAATTTCTACCGAGCAAGCCAGAGTTTCATGTTGGGGAAAGGGAAGAAGTTACATGCGGCTAAGTATGATGAAGAAATTGGATGAAGAACCAGTTAAAAGCCCATTTCGTGTAATTTCGCCGTTGTTGTGTGTGGGATGGTTGATCACCTTTGTGAAAGATCACTCTTTTGCGTGCCAACATTGGTCTTTTTTCAGCCAACTTAAGTTTCAAACAATCCAAGAATAAACCGTAATAGGAGTTAGTTATGGTTCTGGCTTTTACCAATTAATCTTTGAGGATTATTCATTGGTAATCCCAAAAGACAATGGCCATCAACTTTCTAGCTGATAAAACAGTCTCTGTCTTTTTCGGCGTGCATTCATCAGCATTTGTCCATTATTTTCACTCCCGTTTTGACTTCGTTGTGAAATAACGGACCCATGTTTCATCAACAGTCACAAATAGGCGCAAATTGTCTAGCGAATTGCGATTAAACATCGCCAGACAGTTTGTTGAAATGTTCTTCCGGATGAGCGTTTGGTCATCTGTGTGCAGTCGTAACACCCACCTCGTACACGGTTTCTTCATGGCCAGTTCTCCGTGCAGGATATTATGCAATCACTTATTTGTGATTCCTACAGTCTCATTATCATATCATGGATTTTGTCAAAGGTTTCCTGTGCGGTGACCTCAATTGGATGCCTGGAGTGGACTTCATCTTCGATACTTGTTCGACCACGTTTAAATTCATTAATCCAAAAGAAAACTATCTTCAATTATGGTGCAGAGTCCGCGTGAACTTCATCAAACTCTGTTTTGATTGCCGGCTGGTGTGGCCATGCGGTTCTAGGCGCTTCAGTCTGGAACCGCGTGACCGCTACGGTCGCAGGTTCGAATCCTGCCTCAGGCATGGATGTGTGTGATGTCCTTAGGTTAGTTAGGTTTAAGTAGTTCTACGTTCTAGGGGACTGATGACCACAGGTGCCAGCAGGTTTGACAATTGAAATAGTCATATCTGTGACAGTGAGAACCCACATGTGACTGCTACTATATCCAACTGGAAACTGTTCTCTGTGAACTGTTGGTAATAGTTTTCTTGGATCTGTGGTTCTGCCAGCGTGCTTAAGTGAGAGTACCTTCAGTTTCTGCACACCATTCTTGCTGGACACTGTAACACGTGTAGTGCAGTGCAGTCTGTTTCCGGCCTGACTGTGATATATGTCTTACACAAATCCTCACCAGAACTGAGCCGATTGCTTGACTGTTTATGCCTCACTCTGTCATTTTCCACAGAGCCTGCGCGTGAAACAAGTGTATAAGAAGATCGATATCAGCGCCGATGAATTGATTAGAACTCGCCAAAAGTTGTACACAAGCTACTTTTGTTCACTGAAAGAACCAAACTTACATCTCACGTAACTCACGTACTAAGGACGAAATAAAATAAGTCCCACAATAAGAGAGAAAGGAAAAATAAGTATCATCTGTGTTTGACGTACAACACCTCTAAGTTTATCTGTTCAGCGTTGAATACTACTGCACTGCGGGTATCTCAGTCAAATATAGCTGCGGAACGTAACTATGTTGCAAGAAATAGGATTTATATGTATGGGTTGAAACTGCATGAAGTGGTTTACACCTGAGTAAGTCCACTCTCTAGTGAGAACTCACATATTACAACCAATGTACAGTACTAGAAGTTGTACCTAAAACTCTTACAAGAGGTCATATTTTTTTGGTACATCGCTATTTTTAAGACTGATTGCTGACTGAATTTAATGCAGTTGATAATTTCTTTCTTGGTGTACTCATTGCGTGGTCCAAACAACTGTTTCAGTGCAGTTAAGGATACACCCTCACAGCTCGAAAGATTGTCTACATGAGCCGCCATGTTACTAATATTTATATTATTGCCATGTATAGCTTCAGACAGTTTTTGCGAAAAGGGTTTTGTTAGTAATCTGACGGAAGTCAGTTTTATAACTTCCCTCGTATTAACTACAATGTTAATGTTATGCGTTTGCAGTTTGCCCCTCGCGAGAAATAGTAGGCTGTAGGTAGGCAGTAGTAGTAGTCACCCCTCCATTGTTGCTGAATAGATGGCTGGTTTTTGGTCGCCGAAAGTCGTAAATCGGAGCAGATGCTGAGAGCCCAAGCTTGATGAATGTTTTCTATGACACGCTATTCGAGACAAAGCTTATGAGTATGTGGGTGTAGATCGTCACCAGATGCAGGGAGAAACAAATTCTAGTCTCCTCTCTGTCGAGAACGGTCACAATCAGAGTAAGAGAAGTGTCTCTAGTGCTCTGTAATTAAATGAGCGACTACATAATCCAAGAGGCGTTTGTGCTCTGGACGCAACGGAGACTCTTTGACGGATGTTCTTCTTATATCCTGCATCGAAGCGAAGGAACACTTCACTGTCTGACTGTTCAAAAATACCTGTCGGGCTGATGGAGTATTCCACTTACAAACAGTCGCTGATCAGAAAAATCACACCGTTTCGTTATATAAATTCAAATTTATGATGAATATCTGTGTCTAGTACGAAATGCAGTCGATCTAAATTCTAGCCTAAACGTTGTGTTAACAACACTATACATACTATAGTAACTATAACAAAACAAAACCTCAGCATACTTAGAAGTGTTTCATATGACAGTTGCAGATGCATAAGTTCAAAAAGCACTTAGAGTATCTATGTGCTTTTTTCTTTACGTCCGTAGATGACGTATTTTTGTATTTGAACAAGAAAGAAATAAAAATCTAGCAGAACAATTAAGATTCGCTTGTGTGATTCCAATTCGTTGACGCTCATATGACGGATTACGTTTATCAGACATCAAAATAAACACTGCGTATGGGTCCATGATACGACGGCTTATCATCTTAGTGGATTCTGTTTAGGATAAAGACTTCAAAATGATTGACGAGGCGCAGAGATGAACTTTACGTAACTCACAAACAACATAAACAGTGGAAGACTCTTATCAGTAATTAATCTAGATAGCTTTAAATCGAGTTCACTCAGTGAATTTCAGTTATCAACTATTAATTACATAAAAACCTACTTATGCACATCGGAAGCAAAAAATTTTTTACGTTTCGTAATAGTTGGAGATGCTTTTTGCTGAATTTTCATAACTTATCTTCACCCTGATGAGCCTACCTACACATTCCATGTGTCGCTATTCAGTGCAGAAACGGGTGCAACAGTCTCATTGGTCCTTGCGTAACAGAAGGCCAAACCCTTGTTAAGACATTTCCTCCTTTCTCGGAAATTAATGTAAGTTACGTGTAGATAAGTGGAAATGACGATAACTGATTCGAACTTAAGTTGGTTTATCAGCCTACACGTTCTGGTGCGTTACAGTTTCCATCTTACGTCCCAAAAGGTGAAACTTTTCATTACAATCCATTTTGCCCGCAATTTAACCTTTATTGGGCAAACAGTTTCTTTTTTTAGCTCTTCGCAGGCTTCGTGAAAATCTTTAGCCGACTGGTACGCGTACGTTGCGCTATAATGATACCATCATCAACCCAGTTTTAAGGGGATAATTTCGTAACAAGGACTGGAGTTAAGAGCTCCAGAAACCTGCTGAATTGAATAGCTGCCTCAATTCTTTTCCTACATCTCTTAGTATTTTTCATTAACTGTGTTCTTGAAAATAATTTTTAGGTAAATATCTTAATTCTTTTTATGAAGACGGGGAGTGGTATGCTTGAAAAGGGCTGTGTCTAGCTACAGATTTCGTCTAACCCTAAATTAGTAAGAAGTGTTTATTGTGAGCGCTGCGTGAAATTTCCTTCGCCGGGACAAAGGTGATATTGAAAGTTTGATTTTGTTTCATAGGGCCATTTTGTACAATAAAGCAATTCAGGTATCAGCTAAAACTGCGGAATAGTTTTGTTTGTACGGCTTTTAGAAGAGGTGATATTGTATGTGAACCGTCATAGAAAAATTCTTAATATGAACAATTTATGACCGACGGGAGCTTGGACAAAGTTGGTGAAGTTTAGTGACGAGTCTACATTTTCTTTATCAATAGTTCAGGACTGAGAGGCGGAACCGAAACATGATAGTAGAAAATACTAAAATGAATTTATCACCCTTTTAAAAGAATTCAAATGATTGCCTGTATGAATTCGTTGGCCAAAAAAAAACCCGGTTCATCAGTTCACGGTAGAACCAAAATTACGATAGAAAATATGGTTAGTAATCGACGGGCCCGTACATAAACATTTGAAGGTGATTTCATCGGCTAGAAACGTTGATCATCGTCATCAGGAGCCATTTGACATCTAGATTTTTGTGCGCATTTCAGTTTTCAGCTATTTCCGCCCTTGTTACGCGTTTCCTAACCGTCGCGACCCCTTCAGCCCTTACACTATGCCGTCGTGTTTGTCTTTTCTTACGTGTTGCAGTCCCGCAAAGGCTTTCCTTCGTCCATCTGCCTTCCATTTGCGGGGTACACGTCCTGTTCTGCTTCATTTCATTTGAATTACGGTCATAACTGGTTCCTCAATTTGTTCCCTGGCGAATTTGTATCTTTTCCACTATCTCCTAATAATTGCCAACAAACAATCTCCATGTATCGCTGACCAATCCTTCGTTTTAGGATGGTTATTATTATTGAAAGTCCATGTTACACAACATAAATCGAAACTGCTAACATACTCAGATTGTAAAAGTTCCTTTAGAGAGAAAATGAAAACTTAGTTCTGAAAAACCTGTTCAGTTATGAAAGGAATCCAGCCCATTTTCACACTTGTGCTTATTTCCTTTGATGTTTACTCGTTCGCTGTCTTGAACTGCGCTAAGTACAAGAACTCATTTACTATTGTTATGACTTTTGGGGTGGTTGGTCTAACGGAAAACAAGAGGTCCCGTGATCGAACGTCGGCCGGACCACGGAAAACTCCAATCTACCTTTAATCTAGCCATCATCCCTCAACGATATGAGAAGTCACCAGGAACGACACGTGGTTCGAAATCCACGTTAAACTGTAGTTCGCCTTACCCAGGTTGGCTAATTGGTGTAGATTAGGGACATGCAAGTTCCTGAAATGGCGTCCAATTGAAAGACTTGCACTCAGCCATTGAGCCACATGAAATGACACTGAGGTGTCAAAATTCATAGAATACCCCATAATATCCTGTCAGACCTACTTTTGCCCGGCGTAGTGCAGCAGTTCGACTCAACAAGTCGTTGGAAGTCCCCTGCAGAAACACTGAGCCATGCTGCCTCTAGAGCCGTCCATAACTGCGAAAGTGTTGCCAGTGTAGAAGTTTGTACACGAACTGAGCTCTCGATTATGTCCCATAAACGTTCTATGAGATTCATGTCAGGCATTCTGGGTGGCCGAATAATTCGTTAGAATTGTCCAGTATGTTTTTCAAACCAATCGCGATCGATTGTGGCCCCGTGACATTGATCATTATCATTAATAACAATTCCATGGTTGTTTGGGAACATTAAGTACACGAACTGCCGCAAGTAGTCTCCAGGTCGCGAACATAATCATTTCCAGTCAATGATCAGTTCAGGTGGACCAGAGGACACAGTCCGTTTCATGTAAATACACCCGACACCATTATGGACCCGCCACCAGTTTGTACAGTGCATTGCGGTCTAAGGCGCTGCAGTCATGGACCAGAGGAGAACGAGTCCTCCCTCGGGCATGGTTGTGTGTGTCTGTCCTTAGGATAATTTAGGTTAAGTAGTGTGTAAGCGTAGGCACTGATGACCTTAGCAGTTACGTCCCATAAGATTTCACACACACGTAAGCACACACACACACATTTCCTTGTTGATAACTTGTGTCCATGGCTTCGTGGGGTCTGTGCCACACTGTAACCCTACTACCAGCTCTTACCAACTGAAATCTGGACTCATCTGACCGGCCCATAGTTTTCCAGTCGTCTGGAGTCCAACATATGTGGTCGCGACCCCAGGAGAGGCGCTGCAGGCGATGTCGTCCTGTTAGCGAAGGATCTCTTGTCGGTCCTCCACAGCCATAGCCCATTAACGCCAAATTTCACCGCACGGTCCTTACGGAAACGTCCGTCGAACGCTCCACATTGATTTCTACAATTATTTCACGCAGTGTAGCTTGTCTGTTAGCACTCCGTTAAATGAGAGTCCGTCGGCCACTGCGTTGTTCATGGTGAAAAGTAATGCCTGAAGTCTGATATTCTCGGCACACTCTTGACACAGTGGATCTCGGAATACTGAATTCCCTAACGATTACGGAAATGGAATGTCCTATGCGTCTAGCTCCAACTGCCATGCCGCGTTCAAAATCCGGTAATTCGCGTCGTGCTGTGATTTTCACGTGGAAAACCTTTATCACATGACTCAACTGAATGCAAATGACAGCTCCGCCAATGTACTGGCCTTTCGTACCTTGTGTAAGCGATACTACGGCCGAGAGTTTATGTGCGTATCGCTAATTCATGACTGGTGTTATCCAAGTGAATTATTGCGTAGTATGACTTAATTCTTAATTTTTGTTTTCAATGTGTTGATCATACATAATATGAGTTCTATTATAATTGATTTTTGTCTTTCGCAGTACTTTCTAGGATACAAAAACATTATTAACTGCCTTGCAGCTGTTAAACAATAACTCGCTAATATTATGCACATCATCTGTATCAATTGCGTAAAACAAAACTATGCGAAGAGGACTGGATTCCAAAAGAAAAGACTCCATATTAGAGCACGACAACTCACCTGTCCGAAAAGAAGCCATGGCAATGGAAAAACTCGGGTATTTGATGTATGCATTTTTGGAACTCCCACGCTCTTCACCCGTTACGGAACAATCCTGCGTCAATGTATTCCCACATTTCAAACAGGATGTGTCGGGAAAATATTTTGGGTTTAATGATTTACTTACAGCAGCCGTTGACGGGTGTTTTGCAGATATTGCAGCTCTACAATTCGGATTGGAAATGTACTGACTGACAAACTTTCGTCAAAGATCTGTGCTCTAAAATGGAAATAAGAATAAACATTTTGTGGCACAAAGGACTTTCGTTGCCAGGTCGAGGCTATTAGTGTCTTATATTTTCTATGAACCATTACTGTAATGTGGAACGTCTGAATTTAACAACTGAAGTCCTCTTAACATTATTTTGAGAAAATCACCTGCATTTATTATCGTCTCTCTAACATGTGAGTAGCGCTCTAATTTCGATACGAACTGTAAGGATTATTACCAGACAAGAGGTAACCTACTATACCAGACTATTATAGGTCACAGAAACGCAAAGTAGAGAATATATACTGCTTTGTATCTAATTTTCTTTAAAACTGAAGCATATATGGAGTTGTGTTACTCTTGACACCGCGGCATGGGAATCACCTAACAAGGCTCGACATCACGTTGGCATTGAATGAGGTAACTCTCACGGCAGAACGGGACCTCACGGACATCCTGCTTCCTCACGAGCTATCTCTCATCCGACAGTACCGTGGTGCTATTTTTCAACTGGGTTTTATCTATTAGTGTAGATAATGAATTGCTTGGCATGTGTACTTGGTCATTCAACAGGATATCCCCCTCTGCTTTCGTTTTCTGTATGTGGTAATTTTCTTGCATGGTTAGGAGGTGTTTTTTATTGTTGATTCTAATTATTTTCAACCACTAGAGAAGATGATATGAAAAGACCTCCTAACCATGCAAGAAAATTATCACATACAGAAAACCAAAGCAGAGGTGAAAATCCTGTTGAATGACCAAGTACACATGCCAAGCAATTCATTATCCACACTAATAGATAAAATAATAGAATAACGTTTGCAAAAAGTATTAATATAATAATACTGTCCAATATAATAATAATAGAACCCAACATCTTTACACTCACTCGTCCATGAACCCCTCCACAGAATATTGAAACGAAAAGTCATATCAGCTGTCACCAAAATTTTCAACCACTCGCTAACAGCTAGTACATTCGCTGCCCCCCCTCTCCCTCAAATAAAATAAAAAGAAAACTCGTCGGCTCTATCCCCATCTCTCTCACACACACACACACTATAAACATCAGAAATAGGAGCTGTTCTCGAACATACACTTCGTTAGGTTGGCAAGAAATGGGTAAACATCCCAAAGAGGATGAAACACGTAATGGAGTCGCAATATATACGTTGGGAAAAGCAGTGTACGACGAAATAGTTGTATCGAGCGACAAAAGAACAATAGTCCACCACAAAAAAGAGGGAGAAACATAATGAACAGTGTGTGGAAGGCAAGACGACAAAGATGTGGCGCTGATAAAAGTGGTAGTGCGACCTCCAGAACAGATGTGAGGAAACGCAGATCAGCAAATCTTGAGTAATTACTGTTTTACGAAGTGAACTGTTTAATAATCTAAAACTAACAAAACTGTATCGTTATAGATTCCACTGACGATGCCTTAGAACAGGAGAATGTGAAACGCGTATGGGATAAATAAAGTAACTAGCAGCAGGAAAAGGCAGTTTTATTTACAAAACAAGTATTTTATGGTTGCTGCGGAGGATGGCCACACAAAAAAATCGTTGTTTCACACTGTTACCAACTTCTGGCTAAGTTTACGCCCCAAGAGTGAAACATGGGAGGGGTTCGGTGATGATTTGGGCCGCCATATTGTGGTATTCCATTGGCCCAAAACTACTTTGTAAGGTCACATTACTCCCAAGGATTAAGCGACTATTTTCGCTATTCAGGTCCGTTCAAAAAAAAAAAAAAATAATAATAATAATGATTCAAATGGTTCTGAGCACTATGGGACTTAACATCTGAGGTCATGAGGTCATCAGTCCCCTAGAACTTAGAACTACTTAAAGCTAACTAACCTAAGGAAATCACACACATCCATGCCCGAGGCGGGATTCGAACCTAGACCTTAGCGGTCGCGCTGTTTCAGACTGTAGCGCTTAGAAACGCTCGGCCATCGCGGCCGGTGGTCCGTTGCATGGTACAATGTTTGTACCACAATGGTGATGCTGTGTTCCAAGAGAACAGGCCCCCTGTTCACACAGCTTACATAATTCAGGACTGGTTTGTGAGCAAGAGGATGAATTTTCGCATCTCTGCTGACCACAGCTGTCACCAGATCTCAGTATTAACGGGCCTTGCGGCCTACTTTAAAGAGAAGGTTGCGTGATCGCTGTGCACCTCCATTACCGTTGCCTGGACTAGCCACTATTTTTCTGGTAGGAGGTATGTCCTGAAAACCATACAGGATCGATATTTGTCCATTCAGAGACGACCGGTAACTGTTTTGAATGCCACCTGTTATTCTACAACCTATAGGGTCGGTAAGGTGTTGCGTTTGTGGTGTTTCCATGTATTTGTTCAAGCTTAGTAGACGTTAACGGGCAGCGTGTGTGCTGGTCTCGTGCAGGCAGACGTGTGCAGGCAGCTGGCTGTGGAGAAACCTGGGGGTTGGTGCGGCGCCGCTGTCGCGGTCCACTTGCGTGGCCGGAGCGCGCGGCCGGGCAGGCTTTCTCCGGCGCCGCCTGGCCCCGTGTGGTCCGGCAGCGGCTGCCCGGCGCTCGCTCCTCCTCAGTCGTGCGGCCCGTTCCTCCTTCACATCACACGCTCGTGGTCTACGTCTCGTGCTTCACACTAACATTTCTATATATTATTTTGATTCGTGACACCCTTTCTTCTGCACTTGCCCTATTAGAGGACAGTGGTGAAGTAACGAATTTCGATGTATGCAGAATGAGATTTTCACTCTGCACCGGAGTGTGCGCTGATATGAAACTTCCTGGCAGATTAAAACTTTGTGCCGGACCTAGACTCGAACTCAGGACCTTTGCCTTTCACGGGCAAGTGCTCGACCATCTGAGCACGACTCACGCTCTTTCCTCACAGCCTTACTTCTGCCAGTATCTCGTTAGGCAGTCTTTGATCATCCCTCATATTTTCCACAAGCCTTTTCGGAGGATTATACATCGACCTTCAAGTAGATTTACACCGTATTAACAAAAGCATCCGGACTGTCCTACGTGATGCGGAACTGATAATGCAAAACTGACCAGTATATGCCACAAGAGGAGGACCCGCCAGTATTAAAGAGAGCGGAGACAATTGGGTTCCTAGTAGAGAAGCAGTAACAGCAGAATTGACAGTCGCGTGATGGAGATTTGAATGCGACAGGCAAACGCGAAGGAAAAACCACAGCTAAAACCAGTCACACCTCGAGTACTGAGGGACGGGTACCGTTGAGCATTACAAAGGGTGATTGTAAAAAATCCCATTAAATCAATGGAAGCAATCACTAGTGAGTTCAAAGTGCTGCCAGTAATCCAGCTAGCACAGTAACTGTGTAAAGGAAGTTAAGAAGAACGGGCTATAACGATCGAGCAGCTCCTCATGAACAATACATATTTGTAACTGATGCTAAGCGAAGCTTGAGGCGGTGCAACTAGCGACGCCAGTGAACAGTGAAATACTGGAAACGACTAATTTGGAGTGATGAATATCTATCCGATGGAAGTGTTTCTGTTTGACCAATGCGTGGAGAAGGTTATCTGTCATCATATGTAGTTCAAATGGTTCAAATGTCTCTGAGCACTATGGGACTTAACATCTGAGGTCTTCAATCCCCTAGAACTTAGAACTACTTAATCATAACTAACCTAAGGACATCACACTCATCCATGCTCGAGGCAGGATTCTAACCTACGACCGTAGCGGTCGCGCGGTTCCAGACTGTAGCGCCTAGAACCGCTGGGCCAATGCGGCCGGTCGGAATACGGAAGAGGTGGTGTTAGGGTTTTCGTGGTCAGGGTGTGGTTTCCTTATTGCGATTGACAAAATGCTAATGCTGGAAGAATAGGAACACATTTCACAACGTTTTGTGCTCCGCATAGTAGAGCAACAGTTCGGAGACTATGATTGTAGCCGTCTGACCAAACACCCTGTTATATAGAAGCATCTATAAGGCAATGGTTTGTGAATCTGCTCATAGTCCCAACATGAACTCACTGCAACACCTTTGGGATGAGTCAGAACGTCGAATCCGCTTCAATACCATTATCCAACATCAGTAACTCCTATGGTTTCCGCTCTTTAAGAAGAATTGGTTGTCACTACTGCAAAGACTTGTAGGCGCCTAACTGAAAGTCTCCCCAGCAGAGTTCGTCATAAAGCATAAGGTTGGGCACATGTGAAGTTAATGTCCACTAACATTTTTCCGGTTACTTTTGACCAGATAGTGGTCAGGGTGTCCTTTTCGAGTCGTATTTACATCACATTCAATTTAGTTCTCAACATGGTATGTGATGGAAGTACGATCGTTAAAGTAGTCCGTGGCTACTAAAAAAAAAAAAAGAGTGTCACTGGCTATCCCATTGTCATACACAAAATACATACACGTCTTATTAACTGATGTAAATCTACCTGATGATGGAGGTGCAGTCATCCGAAACGAGTGGTAGAAATTATAACATAATAAATGTGACTAGTTGCGGCATTTTTGCTTTAATTGTTGTTATGAATTTTTGTAAGTGTAGTATTTACAGCGTGTAACTTGCGACATGTGCAGTCTGATGGGCATTCGTTACGTCAGGAGCACCTTTCGCGCCTAAATTATTTCTGAAACCGCAAATTTTGTAAACTTTCCATATGCCTCTACGGTGAAAGTATATCGTACAAACCGCAGATTGCTACACATCCAAGTGAACTGCGCTCACGAAGGTGTGTGGTGACTTACCGAGACGGTGCAGTCCAGATAAAGCAAAGGATGACGAGACATGTTGCGTGTGCGGCTTCGAAACGGAAAAATGATGTCGGGCTGTGTCGACTTCGCTCAGTAACATGGAAGTTTGACTCCTGATTACAAAACGTGGATTTTCTTTGCCTATGAGACACGTCTTGTGCTTCATAATACCAACGTCGTTGACATGTTCGGCGAGAAACGTCGGAAAACATTCTGCAACGATTGTCGGAAGAATATTTTGGAGGTAGGGGCAGCAGTATGACTACGGTAAGTTGGGTAAGTTTTCCTGGCATCGTCTACGGCCATTAACCAGTGCAAACGGTACTGTTAATATGTTTTCTCATGATTCCAACCTCTCACATCACGTTCCTTCATTTCAGTGTCAGAAATTTTGCGCAGGAGACTGCTATTTATGCATTTCCATCAAGTTTTCGATAAACTCTAATGCAAAGACCAATAAGTAGGTCTTAAGATGGAGTAATACTTGTAGGTAAACTTGTAGGAGCGTTTGATAACATGATTAATGAGTCGGAACTGGGGTCAGTTGTCTCATACAAATACCTGGGACCAGTAATACAGGGAGAAATGAGGTGGAGCATCAGCTAGATGCAGCTATGTTTAGCTGTCTTGGAAATGTAGCTTGAATACGTTGAAACTGCAGGATTCCTGCTAAAGGATATTTCATAGGAGCAAAGGAACGAAGCAAGAGAGGCTAGGGTTAAACGTCCCGTCGATGACGCGGTCCTTAGAGACGGAGCACAAGATGGGATTGAGGGAGGACGTGGAAGGAAACCGGGAGTGTACTCAAAGGAACCATTCCGGCGTTCGTTTTCAGCGATTTAAGTAGACTACGGACTGCCAAACTTTGGATGGCCGGACGGCGATTATAGCTGACGTCCTCCCGAGTGTGAGCTCTGCCTCTCACCACTGCGCACCACTGCGTCCAAAACGTAAGCGGCCCTGTAGAAAAGCTGAAGCGAGACTCGTCGGAAAACACTCCACTTTGCCACTGAATATGCTAGTGACAAAGTTCGCGCGGCCTTTGCAGTCTGTGGCGTTGGTGGTTACTGGTACACAATGGAGTACTCGCACGTCCAACACGTTGCAGTGCTTCAGCGTCGAGCCAACACTGTGGACGGGGCTGTTCTGTCGGTTAGGACCATGCGGACATGGTAGCCGAAATGCCGTGCTGTGGTCACATTGTATGCTCCAGTAGCCAGCTCCCGCTGTGTACGACCCTCTTCTACCTACTGCTCCCACATGCACGCATCTTTGTCCTTGCATTGCGCCCTATGCGAGCCGCAATGTCACGCCACGACAAGGTTGTTTCCCGGAAACCGATAATTCTGCTCAGCTGGAACTCAGACTCAGCCGAGGCAGACCAGCATCTGATGCCACGTTTCCACTTCGTTTGATATCTTTACACCGACTGAGAGTGGCAGAAGAGTGACCAGTCGGGTCAAGCACAAGAGAGGGCTGGTGGGCCTACGTAAACGCCACATCTTTGCGACTTTGATTATGATTTGTTATTAGGGGCAGGAAAATTTCGCGAAAATGATACGGCGAAAAATAACGCGGAATTAGCGAATTTTACAATATATCGCGATATTTGTCACTTTCCCGTATAAAAAGAAAAAATAAATCTATGGACGGCAGTTGCCTAATACTCATAACTGGTAGTTATTAAATGAATTTTTACTTACTTTTCCTCAAAGTTGAGATTCGTATATAATCTTAAAATGAGATTTGATTTCCCACGGAATTATCTACGATTCGATGTCAAAAGTAGCACCTAAACTGGCAAAAAAAATAGCACATAATTTGGCAAAAATAGTACCTAAATTGACAAAAAATATCCAAACTGTCAATAAACTCACAAAATTTGACGAAAAACTTAGCGGATGCGACATAAAATAATACCGAATCTGGCAACAAAACATGGAATTTAGCAAAAAAACACCAATTTCGGCATAAAATAACATGAAATATAGCAAAAAATATCATCTTTTGCCAAAAGAAATACAGAATTTGGCAAAAAATAAAAAGATATGTGGCAGAAAAGCGCTGAATTTGGCAGAAAGTAACGCCGAATTTGGGAAAAAACATGGAATTTGGCAAAAAACTAATACCAATTTTAGCAAAAAATAACACGGAATTTGGCAAAAAAAATAAACTTTGGCTAAAAGTAAAACCGAATTTCGCAAAACATTAACTTTGCAAAAAAGCTCCAACTCTGGCAAGAAATCGTAGCAAATTTGGCAAAAACTGCGGATTTTAACGTAAACTAAAACGATTCTTTCCCATATGTACTTATTGTGGTTCTACTGTTCTACATATCCTCCGATTCTTGAGTGGTTCCAACCAATCCTTCTGGATGAGATTTTCACTCTGCAGCGGAGTGTGCGCTAATATGAAATTTTCTGACAGATTAAAACTGTGTGCCACGCCGAGACTCGAAATCGGGACCTTTGTCTTTCGCGGGCAAGTGCTCTACCGATTTTTTAATTTTTTTTCTTTTTTGGTTTTTTCCTTTTTATTGTTTTTATCCATCTTTTTATTTTTTTGCTTTTTATAATGGTTTTTCCCTTAAAAAGCCCCTTAGGAAAATGGAACTAAAAAAAACCCTAAGTGCCACCGCCACTTTTCACCCTATAACAAAAAAATCTGATCCACTTCAGGCGTTGGCTCCTGAGTAAACCCACCCCAGAGAGCTGCCTATACATGAGGGGAAATATGGGAATTCAAGGTTATGGCTATCCTTTGCCACTTTTTTTACATGATTACATTCAGGGAACGTGTACAAATGAGAATTCTAGTAACTAAGTGTTACAAGTAAGTGCTACAACAACAAAGGTGGCATAAAGGGGTAATCCAAAAATAAAAACTCAAATCACTGATGTAATTCCAACTAAAAGGTTCTTCAATAATGTAACTGGTTCCACTTGGAACCTCGTCATCGTTATCTGATATCTCCAATTGCGAAATACACCAACTGAGCTACCGAAGCACGACTCACGCCCTCTCCTCACAGGTACTGACAGAAGTAAAGCTGTGAGGACGGGCCGTGAGTCGTGCTTGGGTAGCTCAGTTGGTAGAGCACTTATCCGCGAAAGGCAAAGGTCCCGAGTTCGAGTCTCGGCCTGGCACACAGTTTTAATCTGCCAGGAAGTTTCAATCCTTGTGGATGTTGCAATTTCCACAAATAGTAGTGTGTAAGGATTACTGTGAGACACGCTGTACTTCGGGTTACCGTGAGCAGATACTGCACGTACAAGCGGACGTGGTGTGCGCCGGGCCCGGTCCTGCTGGGTAGCAGGTAGCGGCTGTGGACGTGGAGAGGCCGGGCAGCCAGACGCAGTGGAGTCGCGGTCCACTTGCAGCGGCGCGGCGACCCACAAATCCGTAAACTGCCGCGTGCCGCCTGCTGCCTGCGGAAGCGCCGGCCACGCGCTCCCAGCTCCGCACGGCCGCCGTTACTCCCGCTCTCAAGCGTGGGATACGAGCCGCGCTCTGAGAGCTCATCACATTCACATGCAACGCCATACGGCGTCTGCGTCTTCTACCCTTCCGTACATGCGCTAGATATGTAAAAACAATGCTTATTCATATCGCTGTTCCGGACGAACAATGTTGCAATTGGTAGAGCAGTAGTTTCACAGAATTGAAAAATGTATTAAACTTTTCTTAAAAATTTGACGAATATGGCCTAACAGATCATGCTACGTCGATTCTTTTACAACGAGTATTCATTTCAGTCCAGATAGCGAGTAACTTTTTCAGTCATCTGTGTCCTCACTGGTCTGATGCGGCCCGCCAGGAATTCCTCTCCTGCGCCAATCTCTCATCTCAGAGTGCACTTGCAACCTACGTCCTCAATTACACTGTGTGATCAAAAGTATCCGGACACCCCCAAAAACACACGGTTTTCGTGTCAGATGCATTGTGCTGCTACCTGTTGCCAGGTATTCAACATCAGCGAGCTCAGTAGTCATTAGACATCGTGACAGAGCAGAACGTGGTCAGGTGATTGGGTGTCACTTGGGTCATACGTCTGTACGCTAGGTTTGCACACTCCTAAACATCCCTAGGCCCACTGATTCCGATGTGACAGTGAAGTGGAAACTTGAAGGGACATGTACAGAACAAAAGCGTACAGGCCGACCTCGTCTGTTGACTGATAGAGACCGCCGATAGGTGAAGAGGGCCGTAATGTGTAATAGGCAGACATCTATCCAGACCATCACACAGGAATTCCAAACTGCATCAGGATATACTGCAAGTACTATGGTAGTTAGGCGGGAGGCGAGAAAACTTGGACTTCATGGTGCAGCGGCTGCTCATAAGCCACACACCACGCTAGTGAATGCTGAACGACGCCACGCTTGGTGTAAGAAGCGTAAACATTGGACGATTCAACAGAGAAACGTTGTGTGGAGTGACGAATCGCGGTTCACAATGCAGCGATCCGATGGCAGGGTGTGGGTATGGCCAATGCCCGGTGAACGTCATCTACCAGCGTGTATAGTGCGAACAGTAAAATGCGGAGGCGGTGGTGTTACGGTCTGTTCGTGTTTTTCATGGAGCGGCCTTGCACGTCTTGTTGTTTTGCTTGACTCATTCATGTCTTAAGCACCTTATTGTTTCCCACTGGGTGAAGAGCAATTCGGGGATGGCGATTGCATCTTTCAACGCGATCGATTCAAATGGCTCTGAGCACTATGGGACTTAACATCTGAGGTCATTAGTCCCCTAGAAATTAGAACTACTTAAACCTAACTAACTAAGGACAGCACACACATTCATGCCCGAGGCAGGATTAGAACCTGCGACCGTAGCAGTCGCGCGGTTCCAGACTGAAGCGCCTAGAACCGCTTGGCCAGTGCGGCCGGCTCAACGCGATCGAAAACCAGTTCATAATGCATGACAATAACATCCCTGAAATTGACTGGCCTGCACAGAGTCATGACCTGAATACTATAGAACACCTTAGGGGTGTTTTGGAACGCCATCTTCGTGCCAGGCCTCACAGACCGACATCGATACCTCTCCTCAGTGCAGCACTCCGTGAACAATGGGCTGCCAGTTCCCAAGAAACCTTCGAGCACCTGATTGAACTTCTGCCTGCGAGAGTGGAAGCTGTCATCAAGGCGAACACCATATTGAATTCCAGCATTACCGATGGAGGGCGCAACGAGCTTGTAAGTCATTTTCAGCCAGGTGTCCGGATAATTTTGATCACATAGTGTATATGCTGGATGTATTCGTGCTCCGACATGCTCTGCCCTTTTTACGATCTTCAGCTCTAGTACCATGGAAGTTATTCCCAGATGTATTAACAGATGTCCTGTCATCCTGTCCGTTCTTGCCACAGTTTTCCACATATTCCTTTTCTCGCCGATTCTTAAAAGAGCCTCCTCATTCTTTGACTCATCAGTTCACTTAATTTGCGACATTCTTCTGTAGTAACACATCTCAAATGCTTCGAGTCTCTTCTGTTTCGGTTCTCACACACTCAATTTTTTACTACCATAGAATGCCGTGCTCCAAACGTACATTCTTAGTAATTTCTTCCTCAAATTAAGGCCTAAACTTGATAAAGGTGTATTTTCTTGGCCAGTAACGCCCATTTTGCCTGTGCTAATCTGCTTTTTATGTCCTCCTAGCTTACTCCGCCACAGGTAATTTTGCTGCCTAGGTAGAAAAATTGCTAAGTTTCATATACTTCGTGATCACCAATTCTGATGTCAAGTTTCTCGGGTTTCTCATTTCTGCTACTTCTAATTACTTTCGTACGTCTTCGATTTACTCTCAGTCCATATTCCGTGCTCATTAGACCGTTCGTTCCATTCAGTAGATCCTGCAGTTTTTCTTCACAGTCACCGAGGGTAGCAATGTCGTCAAGGAATCTTATAATTCGAATCCTTTTAATACCATTCTTGAATCTATCTTTTATTTGAATAAGTATCATCACCTAATCTTCTGTTCGTGAAATAGAGTCAGTACAGACTGCCATCGCTGCAATTGGATAAATAGCCCTAAAAGGGCACTTAAGGTGTTTTCCGTTTCGCTCTGCTGCTGGCGAGGGATCGCGTGGTGTTGGGAAGTGGGCACGGCGAGTCAGGAGTCAGATTTGGACAGCCAATCACGTTAACGGTTCGTAATTTCTTATGCTTCTTGATTAGCGTTCGCCGGTATTTTGTTTCATTTGCAGCAACTGATTTTGAGATATTAGGCCCCATCTGACAACAATCTCTATTAAAAACATCTCAGAAACCGCAATAAATTCCGAAAAAACAGCCAAATATTCGAGACAGCCAAGATTATAAGATTGAGTATTTCTCATTGTATACTACGGATCTATTGTGTATGACCAACGCCAGCGAACTGCCTACTGCAGAACGCAACGGAAGGGCCGCTGACACCTTAAGTGCACTTCAGGTCCACAGAATTTTAGCTAATAATCTGAGCCAATGTCAGACCTCACGAAATGGGTAAGAGCAGCGATTATAATGCGAAGAGAAATCTGCTTCTTTTGCGTCTGTTGGTCCCGCTTATCACTTAAAGGTGTGCTTATCGCGTCACAATAACAGAGCCGTGGTAACTGTGCTTGCAAGAATAAATGTCAGGCGATACCGCAACCTTGCACGACAGTCGGCAGTGAAGTTAACACGATGCTCATGAGCCGTACATATCTTTCTGAGACAGCTAAGCTACATAAAAGTCACCTTAAATAAGAATCTTGAGGATTAGATTGTTTTTCACGTTTGCTGCGTTCACAACTTTTACAGACCATGCACGTATTGTTACTTCACGAGTCAACCCGAGACTAACCCTTGAAGTGAATTGCGCTCCAACCATCCACTGATCCGCTTTGTTGTACATATTGGTGTCTCTCTGCTTTGACTCTCGGCCAGCGGTACAAACCTGAGTGTAACAATAGCGCGTATGTGCTATCTTCGAGAGGCGTTCAGCTTACAGCACTTGTTGATACCAGCCTTCTAGTGGCTGAAACGAGAGCAGAGCGTAGTTGGGGATAAGTTTTGGTTCTTTTCCCTCGCGTGGGGAAGAGCAAATATCATTCATTTATCCGTAAGCGCAACATGTGGTCGTCATTGAACGACTGGCTTTCTGGATGGCTAGTTGTGATAAGTTACCATTCTAATTGCGTGTAAACAACAGGAAAGCGAACATTTAACATGGACAATCCTCATTTTGGTTTTCCTACAGTCTGCTAATGAAGACCATGATAATTATTTCTGTATATGAAACTTCGATCTCAAGTTGAGTACCGTAACTGTCTTCTCGCGCAGTACCAACAGCCAACACCACCCTCAAACATGTAGTTGTCTGATACGTACAGCCCAAGCAAGTGGATTATCGTGCCAAAGGCGTGAACTCATCGTTCTGTACAGCATTGCTGCAGTGACAACATATTAAAATTTTTTGTGAATCGCTTTACACTTTCCTTAAGTATCATAGGTTTTGTAATATCTTTCGTCTTTGTAGAAACCAGAATATGTAGCAAACGCACGGGTCGTTAATACTAAAATACTGGATATCAGACACCTTTACAGCCAAATATAATATATACTATAGAAGGTCGTAAACTGAATATTTTGAAATAAGCAAACAAGGATTCTAAATTATTTAAGACAGTAGGATAGCTTGAATGAGGAACGCGTACAAGGGGCTTACTTGTATACTGATCATAGTCTATAATGAACAGTTCTGCTTGCTACAATGAAATTCGTGGCTCTAAATTAAGAAACAGTGTGGCGCAGACCCCGCGAGGCCATGGACCCAAGTTATAAACAAAGTACTGTGCAAGCTGATGATGGCTCCACAATGGTGTGGCCTGTGTTTATATGGAATGGACTGGATTCTCTGGTCCAACTGAACCGATCATTGCCTGGAAATGCTACTTGGAGACCATTTGCAGCCATTCAGGGACTTTATGTTCCCAAACAACGATGTTTTGTCACCGGTCCAGAACTGTTTGCGATTGGTTTGAATAACATTCTGGATAATTTGAGGGAACGGTTTGGCCACACAGACCACCCGACGTGAACCCCGTCAGACATTTACGGGACATAACCGAGAGGTCAGTTGGTGCACAAAATCCTGCACTGGCAACACTTCCGCAATTATGGACCGCTTTAGAGGCAGCAGCACGGCTCAGTGTTTCTGCAGGGGACTTCCAACGACTTGTTGAGTCCACGCCACGCCGATCTACTGCACTACTCCTGGCAAAAAGAGGTCCGACACGGTATTAGGAGGTATACTACGATTTTTGTCACCTAAGTGTGCAAAGAACGTGACTCAGGATATTCCTTCGGTGACAGACTATCGTTCTTTCTTCTTTATCTTTATCATTAATTGACTGTGGACACTCCCATCTTCCAAGATGACAAAGCCTTGTACACAGGACTGCACCCACGTTTCACGAGCACTCAGGCACCTCGGCTGGCCCGCTAAATTACCCTAGTTTAATTTGAGATTTGAAACATCCAATGACATAAAGCAGTCAGCTTCACCACAATATGATATCCACAGATGTAGTCACAAATGAGTGAATTCATTAGGACATGACGTACTTAAAGAAGTGTGTGGACTCTTTTCCTCACTTAAATGAGGCCATTATCAAGGACAGAAGTGGTTTTAGACGTTACGAACTTGACGCTCCTGGATGTAATTAAATTTTTGCCCGGTGTGGTTACTGTCTGTGCTTTCTACTCTTATTTCCCGGATGTCCTCTGTGTTTATACTGCAATTCCAGGTAACACCTATGTAGTAAAACGGCGGTCTATGAACAGCTGTGATGTGCGACAGCAAACAGCCTTCGTTCGCCGTTTAGCGGCGCAGTGCGGTAGGCAACCGTCGAGATTGCGGAGATAGCGAGGAAACACAGCTTCACTGCTGCTGAATCAGCTATAAGCCGAGCGTCACATTCGTGATAAGGGCCGTCCTTGTGAGCTGGTTCAGCGCCCAGCTTCTAACGACGGCAGCCGCGCGTACGCTGGACTAACCAATACACCAACGGATGTCTCTGCTGTAGCGGTACCGAGATCCGACGCGAAAGTAGCCATTCTAACAGACGAATGGAAGTAGCAGTTCGTTATACCTTCAAGTGTTCCCTTAAATGCAGTTTCGTAAGCTAGCTCTGTTTCTGCCCCTTGATAAGTGACAACCGGTCACTTTCATTTTCGTGACCAACATGCATTTTAACAAAAGTGACAATAAACTCCCCTCCCCTCACTACTGGAAATTGTGTTCAGACGCAAGTAAAGATCATAGTTCATTAATCCCTCGGTTCAAATGGTTCAAATGGCTCTGAGCACTACGGGGCTTAAGTTCTAGGTCACCAGTCCCCTAGAACTTAGAACTACTTAAACCTAGCTAACGTAAGGATATCACACACATCCATGTCTCGAGGCAGGGTTCGAACCTGCGACCGTAGCGGTCGCGCGGTTCCAGACTGTAGCGCCTAGAACCGCTCGGCCACTCCGGCCTGCTAATTCCTCGTAAAATACCAGATTTCGAATCCAGAGGTCTAGAGTTCGATCTCGTGTTCCTACTACGATAATTTTTTTTTCTTATGTTTCTCATATCTGTTGTTAAGATTTATTAAGGTGAGAAAAGCCAAAATGTATCGTGGTACAGAATTCACGTTAAACTGGATGCCATTTTTAATGTTGGAAGAAAATAACGGCATACCAGAGGAAAGAGGAACCTTTTCGCGGCAACAGTTTAGGATGTTCCCAAATTATGTTTACAACTTTGATAACGTATATTTCAGAAATGGGGACAGATAGAAAGTTGCTATTTGCGGCATAGTGTTCAAACACATCCAAGGTTTTAGTAGCCGTTTAACAAAGTTCAGTGTTCCCGCCGTCTGTAGCACGCAGGATACCTAAGTGATATTCCAGTATTCCTGTTTCTCTCTTCTCCGACCTAGCATTTCCACATTAACGTGTGCAAATGCTGCTATGATCCTAGATCGCAGTTTCTGCAGGTAGTGCACCCGGATCTGGTAGACAAAATTCTTCACAGAGCTTTAAAGAAAAAAATCTAATGCGGAAATATCTGGAGATCTCAGAAACCAGGAAGTGGATCCTCCACTGCAAATCCAGTAACCTGGAAATGTGCCGTCCAAAGCCTTCCTAATTGCCGGCCGAAGTAGCCTTGCTGTTCTAGGCGCTGCAGTCTGGAACCGCGAGACCGCTACGGTCCCAGGTTCAAATCCTGCCTCGGGCATGGATGTGTGTGATGTCCTTAGGTTAGTTAGGTTTAAGTAGTTCTAAGTTCTAGGGGACTAATGACCTCAGAAGTTGAGTCCCATAGTGTTCAGAGCCATTTGAACCTTCCTAATTATCGAGGTCCAGTGAGGAGGTGTACCATCCTTTTGCAGCATGATGTCAAGCTGCAGTTCTTCGACCTCTTAAAACATGTCGAGATAAATAATCGAGGTTACTGACGCCTCTGCAAAGAAAACCGATGAAAGCACACTCTTATGAAGCAGAGATCACCACGTGTTTACCTTTGGACAATGGTGTACAATTTACATGCTAAAGTGGAGTCTTAGAGCCTCATATCCTCACATTGTGTCAGCTTATCTTACTGGATAAATGAAAGAAAGGTTCCCCCGCGAACATCACCTGTTTTAGATAGTTTGGGTCATTGTCGATGCAAGTCAGAATCTCAATTGCAAAATATTTGCGCTTTGGCTTGTCATCAAGTTAAAGCGCATGCAGCAGCTGCTCCTTGTAGATATTAAGTTTCAGTCCCTTGCGTGGCACCCTGTGCGATGTAGTTCGTTGTAGCTTCAACTATCGAGGCAATTTACTGATTGATTTTGTTGGGCTCCGTATAAATACCTTCCACACCCTTTCCATATGTCGGTAATTTGTGCTTGGACGCCAAAAACTCATCTTCTTCAAGATAGTTTCGAATTCGCTGAACCTCGTGCACCAGTGTCTGATGGTCGGAAATGATGGTGGCGTGCTTTTGTAACGTGCTAGCAAGTTCAACTGGACTTGTGTTTCAAACTTGGTTTTGATCAACCATTCCACACACTATGTCATTTGCTGGAGTGGGGAAGGCGGCAATTTTAGTAAATAACTAAGTCAGAAACAAAAACAAAGAATTAGTGTGTGTGAACACGATGGCATGAACTGCACCTTTTTACCTATTTTCATTTCTGAAATATACGTGATCAAAGTCGTGAAGATGATGTTGGAACACTCTGTATTTATTACGATGCCCCCTAATTCCAAATTTTGAAACCAATGTGAAATTCATGTCAGACTAGCACCTATTAGTGCTTCTTTCCGTTCCATTAATGTTCGGAGCTCGAGCAGGATGACTATTTAAATGATTCTTCACGCACTCTAATTAGTGTAATCGTGGTTGCGCTCCCTATCGGAGCGATACTTAGAGAGCTTTAGCATATGGCTAGATTCAATACTACCCGCGCCATACTTGTCAAACTACAGCTGTAAGTATGTAAATGTGTGTACATACAGGGTGTAATGGGTATAAGGGCAAATATTTCTATTGGTAGCTGTACTGAACAACGGTACATCACTGTTTACCTCATTAGTAGACTAATAGTTATAGCTATTGCAAGTCATATATTTTTAGACTGGGTAGTACCACTAAGTACATGTAAGATTAGTGGCTATTTTCCCCTGGGCCACAGGTCAGGTGTTGAAGTGCGGGTACCTGGACGCAAAACGGTTAGCCTGTACTGAAAGAGTAGTCCACTTAGTGGTCCAGTTATGACCGTGCAGAAAACATCAAGTGAGTGATGTGTTTGTGAGAAGATTGTTCAACGCAGAGGAAAAACAACCGCACTCTGATGCGTATACGTATTAAGGTACCAAATATGAAATATCTGCACTTATACACATTACAGAGTATATGAATTACGTTATTTTTGTTGTTCTTAAGTTGTAATACAAAGACATGTCAATATCATTGTATAAGTGTATATTAGTGAACAGAACTACTACTACTACTACTACTACTACTACTGGGAAAGTAGACGGATATCATTAAGAGCGAGCCAGTTCCGGTTGTTAATCAGTTCTGTTACATTCTGTTGGAAGTCAGACAAACCTGTAACCATTCTGCTGCCCTGCTTTTTATACGTTCAATACCTCCCTGAGAGCTCTATTTGGTGTGAGTAACACACGCTTGAGCATTATTCTGACAAGCTGCACGAATATTTTGCAGCAGTGTCCTTTACAGTCGCTCTGATTAATATTTTTTGGAGCACGTTGCTTTTCAAAATTGCAATTT
Organism: Schistocerca gregaria; assembly: GCF_023897955.1. Lineage (NCBI taxonomy): Eukaryota > Metazoa > Arthropoda > Insecta > Orthoptera > Acrididae > Schistocerca > Schistocerca gregaria. The sequence goes on along the minus strand of NC_064921.1, from coordinate 372,786,891 downwards.
CAGTTTGAGTCTTCCATTTTACGAGGGCTTCACTGTCTAACCTCCAAGCCTACACTCCACATCAATCCCATGTAGCTGAAAATGTTCAGAAGTGCTTTCTTTTTATCAAATTTACATCCGAAAAAAGCAATAAAGCAGTAAAAAAAACAAAAGAAAAATTTGGAGTAGGTATTAAAATCCAGGAAGAAGAAATAAAAACGTTGAAGTTCGCCAATGACATTGTAATTCTGTTAGAGACAGCAAAGGACATGGAAGAGTAGTTGAACGGAATGGACAGTGCCTTGAAAGGAGAATATAAGATGAACATCAACAAAAACAAAACGAGGATAATGGAATGTAGTCGAATTAAGTCGGGTGATGCTTCGGGGATTAGATTAAGAAATGAGACACTCAAAGTAGTAAAGGAGTGTTGCTATTTGGGGAGCAAAATAACTGATGATGGTCGAAGTAGAGAGGATATAAAATGTAGACTGGAAATGGCAAGGAAAGCGTTTCCGAAGAAGAGAAATTTGTTAACATCGAGTAGAGAGTTAAGTGTCAGGAAGTCGTTTCTGGAAGTAGTTGTATGGAGTGTAGCCACGTATGGAAGTAAAACATTGACAATAAATAGTTTGGACAAGAAGAGGATAGGAGCTTTCGAAATGTGGTGCTACAGAAGAACGTTGAAGATTAGGTGGGTAGATCACATAACTAATGAGGAGGTATTGAATAGAATTGGGGAGAAGAGGGGTTTGTGGCACAATTTGACTAGAACAAGGGATCGGTTGGTAGGACATGTTCTGAGGCATCAAGGGATCACAAATTTAGCATTGGAGAGCAGCGTGGAGGGTAAAAATCGTAGAGGGAGATCAAGAGATGAATACACTAAGCAGATTCAGAAGGATGTCGATTGCAGTAGGTACTGGGAGATGAGGGAGCTTGCACGTGATAGAGTAGCATGGAGAGCTGCATCAAGTCAGTATCAGGACTGAAGACCACAACAACAACAACAACATCCGAAAAATTGGCGCAATTTGATTTTTTCGCAGATTTTGTCATTCTAATGCATCGAAATAACAAGACGCAACCAGTCGAATGAACCATGGAAACTTGTACTAGTAACAATTTGCTGGTAACAACGAGAATGGATCCATTTAGTATGCGATATAAGCGCTTCAAATCTTGCGGAACTCTTTCTATGCGTTTAATATGTGGCTAGTAAATTCACTTTGGACGTTACCGCCAATAAGGAGCGGACGTTTCCCCTGGACGCCGCCCACCTCGCAGCCTTCCTTCCGGGAAGAGCAGCGGAGGCGCCGACCAGCTGGAGCTGGAACCTGCTCACAGCCGCGCCTCGCCTCGCCGCGACCTTGGCGCCGTCGCCCCGCAGGGCCACTTTCCACGGGTCAAGGTCACGGCCGGCGCTCTCGCCTCCTCTCCCCTGTCCCGGATCGTAAACACTGCGCGTCTACTAACCTCCCCCCCCCCCCCCCCCCTCCAAAGTATAATTTCTGAATCTCTCCGTTTAGGATACAGAATGTGCAGAACGGTGCGAGTTAACAGCTGATAATCATCAGTGAAAGTTACACTACTAAAAAGGGTATCGACGGAAAATGCAAAACTGAAAACCGAATTGTAAACTTCGGCGGCCAATGAATGAATATGTGACGCTGCAGCTCCATTTCTTCGCCAACAGGCAAGGATAGTAAACAGCGGACATGCCGATACCAGGGTATAAATTCTTTGCCAGTTTTATTCCGTGTACTCAGCTGGACAGTAACTATATCTCGCAGACAGGCGGGTGAAAACTAGATGCAGAAGTCAGCGTTTGAGAGAGGACGTGTAGTTCGCGCCAAAGAACCGGTTGGAGTAATCGGCGAATCGCTCTGCGTTTGAGTAGGAGGGGTGCCACTATTCCACGATGTTGGCAGGGATGGGTGAACAATAGCCGAACACAGCGGCAAGAAGAAAGCGATCGACCTAGAGAGGAGACAGAACGTGAGGTCCGAGCAATTGTTCGAGACTCAGTGAGAGCCCTGGATGCATTAATATCATCGACCCTCCGCCACACACCGTTGGGTGGCTTGCGGAGTATGAATGTAGAACTGGTGTTTCATTGACTGTAATCACTATTAATAAAGAGCTCACAGAAAGAGAGCTGAGCTCACGGCGCCCCTGCTGACAACCATTGACCTCTGTACATCAACAAGCCGATCTGCAGTGGTGCGCCGGCCGGGGTGGCCGAGCGGTTCTAGGCGCTACCGTCTGGAACCGCGCGACCGCTCGGTCGCAGGTTCAAATCCTGCCTCGGGCATGGATGTGTGTGATGTCCTTAGGTTAGTTAGCTTTAAGTAGTTCTAAGTTCTAGGGGACTGATGACCTCAGCTGGTCCCGGCGGAGGTTCGAGTCCCCTCTCGGGCATGGGTGCGTGTGTTTGTCCTTAGGATAATTTAGGTTAAGTAGTACGTACGCTTAGGGACTGATCACTTTAGCAGTGTAGTCCCATAAGATTTCACACACATTTGAACATTTGAATTGATGACCTCAGAAGTTAAGTGCCATAGTGCTCAAAGCCATTTGAACCATTTTGCAGTGATGTCGGGCACATTCGGCCTGGAATCTTATTGACTTTAGCAGAATTATGTTCAGTGGCGAGTCGCGTTTCGAATTGGCATCGGTGACTACTGGAGACGTGTCTGAAGACGTCCCGGACAATAGTGGAGTACCAATCTGGCTGTCACCCGCAGTACGGCCCGACAACCAGGAGTGGTCGTCTGGGGTGCACTTCTTTTCGTCGCGGGACCTTTGGTTGTCATCCGTGGCAACCTAACAGCACAGCGGCACCTCGACGATATTCTACTCCCTGTTTTGTTGCTCTTCATGGCTAGCCACAAGGGCCAGAGTAAGACCAACGCGTCGATGGCTTGCTCAAATTGCACAGCTGTTTCTCTTGATAAATCACGGACTTTTTCTGTTATTGTAGCCGTTTGTTTGCCTTTACATATACATCATATCTACCGATATCCGTCCTATTCGGATAATTCCTTCACGGGGCGCCATTTTCTTTTTGTCTTAGAGTGTGTTTCATACTTTTTGAAAAAACTGCAGATGAGTGCAGAACCGAGCGAGGTGGCGCAGTGATTAGCACACTGGACTCGCATTCGGGAGAACGACGGTTCAATCCCGTCTCCAGCCATCCTGATTTAGGTTTTCCGTGATTTCCCTAAATCGTTTCAGGCAAATGCCGGGATCGTTCCTTTGAAAGGGCATTGCCGATTTCCTTCCCAATCCTTCCCTAACCTGAGCTTGCGCTCCGTCTTTAATGACCTCCTTGTCGACGGGACGTTAAACACTAACCACCACCATGAGTGCAGAAAACAGCAATCATAAATTATTCTTTGGTAATATTAATTTCTAGTTGACAGACGTGTCTTATTTATTACGTTTGAAACTGATATTATGGATTTTCGTGATGTAAGCCAAGTGCATATAAGTCTAATTATAAAATGATATTTAATAACTTCCCTTTCTGTATTAGTATCCTAAATCAGCTTTTCCTCATTTTCTCTACTAACTTCTTATTTGATAGTGAAGTCACACACATACACACACACACACACACACACACACACACACACACACACAAACGCAGCAGGTCATTATACAATGTCGGTAGAGCATATACCGCAAAAGAAAGAAAGAAGAAACTAATTAGTACCATAAATGAGATTAATAGTGAACTTTCAACATCAAAACAGGGGACCACGAATCAGAGGAAGTGAAGAAATTCTGCTACCTCGGAAGCAAAGTAATTCAAAACAGATGAAGCAAGCACGACATAAAAAGCAAACTACCATACGTATGAGGACATCCTGACCAAAAGAACTCTGCTAGTGTCATAGTTTCTGATACGAGTAATAAAATGTAGACAATGTACGTTTGGAGTACAGTAACTGCGCGTGTGTGACCTCATCGTTATGAACAATGGAAGCCGGTCGGAGTGGCCCAGCGATTCTAGGAGCTTCGGTCTGGAACCGCGCGACCGCTTTCAGTTTTTTTCACCTGCGCTCAGAAATTCGGATTTTCTGTAATTTTTTTCTTAGTGGAGGGTCTTTCCCTTTCTGTACTGCGTTAGTCGACTCCCTTGGTTTGCCGCAATCGTCTCGGATATTTTGTTGAGAGCAGCTACGGACATCGGACAATCTGCATGTGCGTATTTAGGTTGCTGAAATGTTATTCGTCAGACCACAAGCCTAACCGTATGGTCAGGCCCGCTCGTAAGCCACTGTGTAGTATGCTGTGCTCAACGTAGCTTGTAATTTCTAGAACTCTGTCGTTTTCTAGACTGTCAGTTTTCGTTGTTCTGTATTCTCCCGACGTTAGCTGTGAAATCCGGAAATTGATATACGTTAAAATACTCGGTGATTCAGCTGCCCCGCCGGCCGTGGTGGCCGAGCGGTTCTAGGCGCTTCAGTCTGGAACCGCGCGACCGCTATGGTGGCAGGTTCGTATACTGCCTCGGGCATGAATGTGTGTGATGTCCTTAGGTTAGTTATGTTTAAGTAGTTGTAACTTATAGTAGACTGATGACCTCAGCTGTTAAGTCCCATAGTGCTCAGAGCCCCTAACTGTAGCTTTTATGCAACACGCAATACCTTCAAAAGCAACCAACGAAATTTCCGTATTCTGTTGCTAGTTACATGAAAACTACTAGTAATAAAAAAAAAATGGGGGAAGGAGGGGGAAGGAAAAATTGAATCTAGTTAAATTTTTTATCAGAATACGTTTCCGCTAGAGGCCACGGTTTTTGGGTTATTAAAGAAAAACACATTTAAAGTTCACTTTTGCACATTTTCCTTCAATAATTTGAAAACTACGGCTTCTAGCGTAATCCTCTCCCAGTACAAAATTTAACTACATTTAATTTCCTACAAAGGAGTCCTGCTCATTTTTTCCCTGTAGGACTAATAGTTTACTCATACTGAGTGAGAGAATATAAATATTTTGCACGTGATATTTCAACGTGAGGCGGGTTGCATAAAACCTATCGTGGGAGGAGCTGTATGTACGCCCCTATTAAAGTGCCCCTACCTTTTTTTTATGAGAGGGTGGAGGAGGGGGTTCACGACCTGCTGGATCGCCACCTGACAGTAACAGAACAGTGAACGACCCGCGCTAACACGAGGCCACCTGAGCTACTGTCGCGTGTCGACCTCCGCGCACGCCCCGTCAGAGATCTGAATGAGATACGGGGCGGCCGCGCCGGCGCCATCCGGCGTCAGCGAGAGTGCAGAGTGGGATGTGCGGGACCTTGGGGTAATTTCGCGCCAATAGCTCGGCGGAGCGTGGAGCGTGGAGCGCGGCATCCGCTTCCTGGCCGCTCGGCGCCCTCGCGCTATGCTGCGCAGCCAGATACGCGGGGCAATGGCTCACCATTCCTACTGGCTTCCTCTCCCTGACGAGCATTTTCCCCGAGGCGACGTCTTAGCCAAGCGGAACAGCGCGTCAAGCGCCGGAAGGCTATTCATTTGTTTTCCTGTTCAGTTGCCTCATCACGGTCTCCTAGGCATCCGCTGAGTGGTCAAAGTTGCTGAAGATCATGGTCAACTCCACTGCCACGCATTTTTAGGTTCTAGTGGAAGGGCAGAGTTCCCAGGGACAGCACCTTACTGTTCGTCTGATTCTACCTCCACGAGAGCCTCAAAGATTTACACAGGGTGCCAAATAGTTAACTGAATTTCTTTTCCAGGAACACTGTGAAAAACGCGCCAGATGTTGTTACTAGATTGTGCTGCCCACGCAGACGCTTCGACAATATCGATGATTCAGTCAATGCAAGGACAGCTGCCGTGAAAGTAACTTCGTGCAAGTAGCGCCAGTCAAACGTAGTAGCACCATGGATAAAAGCGCTGTGATAAAATTTAACACTCAATTTGAAAATCAATGGTTTACAAACAAATGCGGCTATGACTGTCTTAGTTGTGCACTAGTGTTCTGTTATTTTTCACCATTTAGAAACGGAAAGGCGTGGAACTTCCTGTGTCTGCTTGGCCAGATGAAAATTTGGAAAAAGCCAAGGAAGGTATTGCCAGTGGTGCTTGCACTGAAACTTAGAATCAGTAAGCAAACGAACTTGTCCATTTTAGAGAATTATTTCTTTCCAGTTCGCCCCACATTCATTGACAGAAGGGCAGTGATAGGATCGGGCTGCATGTTGCGTCAGTTTCGTCGACATAGTTGAATAGGATATTATCTATTGAAAAGAATGTTAACTGCGGTTGAAAGCCGATGTTTTCACTTCTACCCAGAGATAAAACGTCAAGGTATGAAATGGTGTGGAATGTTATACCGAGACAGAAAACACTCTGGTTTCAGAAGTCGCGCATCACGATAACGGTGACTGTTTTTTTCGGTGCTTCTGGAGTTATCCATGGTGAATTTCTCCCTAAGGGTTCGACAGTGACCGGAAATTACTAATTAAAAGTCATTCGTCGCCTCTTTCCTCTCACGCTTCGTGTCAGGACAGCATCTGTTCCAAAGCAAGAGTCGGTGTCTTCTGCATGACAACGCACCGGATCACTATGTAGTACCTATGGCAGAGTCTTTGGCATCAGAACAGATCTGCGTGCTGGAACAAAACCCTGTTCTCCTGATTTTACACATGCAGACATTTTTTTGCTTTAAATGGGGAACATTCCTGTGAGATTGAGGTTATGACTGACAGACTGAAGAATGCACAAAATCAGGACAGCGTTCATTCAGGAACGTGTGATCCATGTGAACATTGTGCGGTGGAGCAAGGGGTTTATTTTGAACCTATGTAACTGCGAAATTGAAATAAAATTCATAGTTTGAGTGTTATGCTAGTTATCTCATTGCTTATTTCGTGCAATGTGTAGAGTAGTGATTCCCAAGCTGAGAGTAAGTGACGTCAGGAGCCGGTCGGAGGGTTGGTAAAATTTTATTTTTCGTGGGGGGGGGGGGGGGGGGTAAAAGTAACAAGAGTTCGAGTATCGTTCAGTCACACTATCATTATTTCGCTGGAATCTAAGATTTATTCGTTTTATAACTAATTATTACCCAAAATTTTCAAATATGAGTCTTAACGTGTGATGCAATACGTCAAAAGGCAAAACCTGTGAAACTAATGTATGAAAGGTATTAGAAATTTGAGAGCAGTGAGCAATGAGCACAACTTACCGCAGGGGATTGTAACTACTTGGCGTGGAACGTTCAGTGTTCCGACCGAACTATCGCCTCACTTAACACTGATTGTTTCAGCAGTTTGCTGTTTGGTCGCCGAACAAAGGGTATTGTTTTCGTTTATGAACTAGCAACATTGTAGATTTATATGTGCTTAACTTCAGCTTGCAAGGATATTTTATCAGCACAAGACACTGCTGCCAGTTTTCTTCGGAAAATGGAGCTTTACCAGAGTAAGGCTAAAGTTGAAGACGTTTCGATGTTCTCGGAACAAACATTCAAATTCGATGCAAGCGGTGAAAAATGGCGACAAACAGATGAAATTTCATCACTTGACATCAGCCAAAATTTTGTAATGCCTGTGCTTAATTCGGAAGATCGACAATTAAATTCGTGCATTCTAAGATGATTTTCAATGAATGAAATAATTTTTTCAGTTACTGAAATTCGGGAATAGTTAAAATATTTTGTTGAGCTCGAAGATGACACACTAAAAATAGGTTTTGATTAGACAGAATTTGTAGCGCTTTGGAGAAAAATGGGTGACGAATGTCCATTATTATTTAAAAAAAATTAAGAATACCGATTTCATTCCCCTTAACTTAGAGAACTGAAATTGATTTTTTACTATGGCACCAATGAAAATAAAAGGCAGGACCAGTATGAAATAGGAGCATGAACTTACGATGTGAATCGACAGAGCAAAACTGAATATAAGGAAGTATTGACAGAAATGATCTACACAAAACCCCCTTTATGTTTGGTTTCATAGGAAACTCATAAAACATGTGAGAGTTGTTTGCTTGAATGTCTATTAAATATTATTTATCATCCTTCACTTAAAGAAGTGTTAATTTCTTTTCAGTTTACAGTTTAGTTGTTGCTAAACGTTTGGGAGGTATTATCTGACGTCTAATCTCTTTAGGTGATAATATTATTAGAAAGGTTGTAACCATTAATCTAGAATCCCGCCTCTGGCAAGATTATCGGAAGCAAACGTAAAGATAGAAGTGGAATTTGTTCCAGAGATCAGAGAGGCTAGAGGCGAATCACTGTGTGGCCTCAGTTGCCTGAGACTTTAGTCATGTGTGTGAGAGTTGCGTTTGCGTGACTGTGTATGTGTGTATTTGTCGTATATTTTGATGAAGGCCTTACTGGCCGAAAGCTATATTTGTGACAGTCTTTTTGTTGTACCTATCTTCTACTCAGCATCTACGCTATATGGTGAGTAGCAACTTTCTTTTTTACAATATTGTTACATTCCATCCTGGATTTTCCATTGTTTGATTTATGATTCACTGAAATATTTTCATCGGTATTGCAGTAATTACGTTGATGTTCTTGTATAACGAAATGAATACAGTGTTGGTGTATGCGACAAGGGTGAGGATCGCGATGGGTTAGATTTCTCGGCCTGAATTAACGACCGGTTGTCTGGTACGATGGCCAACCTGTGAGTGGCTTTTAGGCGCATTCGTGAACCTAGCTAGGCTACTCTTGATATGGCTTCCAGTCTAAGCCTGAGGAAACATGAAAAGACATAGAACAATATTCATAACCCAGAATTCTAATATTTTACGAGGAAAAAGAAACTAAACCTATTGATTAAAAAGGAAAACTAACGCTAAAAGTTTTATATTTTATGAATTATCGAGAAGCGATATCAATTGTTAAAGGGGCATGAGAAGAATTAATTGCTGGTAAAGCCAGTAATATAACAGAGACGGCCACAGAGAAACACCACACGATGAAACAGATGTACATTTCCGGAGTGTAATTATCGGTCCTCCGGCAGACTGAAATTGATCTATCGTAGCAAGTTATTGCGGTGTGGCGGGTCAGGAGAAATAGCTGCGAAAGCCAGAGTTCTAAAGATTCTGTCCCGGTCTGTCGCACAATTCCGGCCTATGACGTAAGATGCGCTCTAAGAATTCCGAAAGGAAATGATGGATTACGAAAGCCCTCAATTAATGATGACAGAATACGTTGTTCTGACAAGTAAACACGTCTTTATTGAAGTTCCAGATGGCAGCTCCCTTTTTGCAGACAAAAGGCCTCTCGCGTTTTGTTGGTTGAGTGGACGTTAGTATCTTCCGAATACAGTTCCAACTGCAGATGACTGGCATGAGCAGCATGCAGAGAATTACCCGCTGCTCGCTGTTGCATGTCTCCTGGTTGCCATTTGCCCACGAAGACTGTCGCACTCTCTCAAAGATCCCTGTGTCTGTTGTACCAGGAGAAAGACACCATGCACCCTAGCAAGCAGGTCTTCATTCGTGCACCAACATCTTGACGTGATCCCAGAGCAAAAATCTAGATCTGGCCATCGTGCCGGTCATGGGACAGGAACTCGCCTTCCAATCCAGTGAAGAGCATACGTGTTATGCACGTGCACGCAGACCTTAACATCGAAGTGGGCCTACGCACAAGCTATATCCCTTCGCAAGGGGTACAGTCTCCCTTTCCTACACCGACAGGTTCTGGGGACCTTCCACATACTTCTCGTTTTCGAGACTTTGGGATGAATCCTTGAGACACAATTCCTTGCAGTGACTGTTAGTTATGCTACGTTGTTGTTAGAGGCACGTCAGTATTGCACACATATGCAAACATCTTCTTACGGCACTCTATATTAAATTTATGCGATATAGCTCCAGAATTTTTTACATATTTTCTCAATCTTGTGAATTCTTGTTATTTACCATGCCAAATACCCTACCATCTGAAGTGAATAAAGAGCACACTGTATTCCCATCAAACTCGTACCGCCGGCCGTGGTGGCCGAGCGGTTCTAGGCGCTACAGTCTGGAACCGCGCGACCGCTACCTCAGTGACTGCTACCGTGACGGGTGAGATGTACGCCGATATGTTACAGAATCGCATCATCCCCAGTCTGGCTGATAAACACCTGCTGGAACGTACGATGTTCATGCAGGATGGCGCCCCACCCCTTGTTGCTAGACGCGTGAAAGATCTCTTGCGCGCGTCGTTTGGTGATGATCGTGTGCTCAGCCGCCACTTTCGTCATGCTTGGCCTCCCAGGTCCCCAGACCTCAGTCCGTGCGATGATTGGCTTCAGAGTTACCTGAAGTCGCAAGTGTATCGTGATCGACCGACAACTCTAGGGATGCTGAAAGACAACATCCGACGCCAATGCCTCACCATAACTCCGAACATGCATTACAGTGCTGTTCACAACACTATTCCTCGAATACAGCTATTGTTGAGGAATGATGGTGGACATATTGATCATCATCTTTGCTTTGCCTTACTTTGTTATCCTAATTATTGCACTTCTGATCAGATGAAGCGCCATCTGTCGGACATTTTTTGAACTTTTTTTTTTTTTTTTTTTTTTTTGCTCTGATAAAACCCCATGTCATTCCATGCATGTGTGTTGTACCTCTCTGTCTACATTATTCCGTGATTTATTCGGTTTTCAAATTTATACTGACTTTTTGATCACCCGGTATTTACCGCCGAACGATTTGTTTGGCGTAACGCTAATAAATCGTACACATAAACCTTGCCCTATATTCTAGTGAATGTGTACTAAAATACCTACAGTAGGTCCCGAGATTGTTCTTCACATACAGAGAAACGAGGCCGGGCACTTTACGTTTGTAACGTGTGTAGAACAGTGAAGCACCCGGGGCTTAGTGCCCGAGGTACAGGGTGTCACTGATCTGAGCAGAGACATGACTTGACGTGTGGTGCGGTGCTGTCCTGCAGGTACGGCCGGCTGAACGTGCTCCGGTGGCTGCTGTGGGAGGCGGAGATGCCCGCGCTGGAGCGCAGCGCCAACGGCGCGCTGGCCCTGCACTACGCCGCCGCCAGGGGATGTCTGGACTGCGTGCGCCTACTCGTCGAGTCCTCCAACGAGCTCAGGTAGGCGATTGTAATCACGTTCACGTTTGTCAACGTTCCAGCACTCCGAGCGAGTGGCCCGGAGTATATCTGTAGCAATAGAACTGCGTGCCAGCCATGAAGCCGACGTCATACGGGACTTCCCGTTCAGAGTGCAACGCGCTGAGGTGATCTCCGGCAAGCTCCTGAACGCACGCGAGCTATCCCACTTGTTCGTACTGTACTTACACCGCGACCTGATCGTGTGCGATCGCAGCGTGCTCCACTGGCAGCAGTAGGCTACGGGCGACGAGCAAATGCACGAGCGTAACATAACTTCCAGGCAGATCAAAACTTTGTGCTGGACCGTGTATCGAACCTGGTACCTTTGCCTTTCGCGGTCAAGTGCTCTACCTCCTGAACTATCCCAGCAAGACTTACCACCCACCTTAATAGCGTTACTTCTTCCAGTACCTCATCTCTCACATTTCAAACTTAAGAGGACTTCTTCTGCGCCGGCCGGGGTCGACGAGCGGTTCTAGGTGCTACAGTCTGGAACCGCGTGACCACTACGTCGCAGGTTCGAATCCTGCCTCGGGCATGGATGTGTGTGATGTCCTTAGGTTAGTTAGGTTTAAGTAGTTCTAAGTTCTAGGGGATTGATGACCTCAGAAGTTAAGTTCCATAGTGCTCAGAGCCATTTGAACCAACTTCTTCTGCATACCTTGTGGGACTGTCACAAGAAAGGCACGTGCGTAGATGTTGAATAGCCAGAGACAAGGGTGTAGGAAGGTAGGAGATGATGTACTGATAGGATTAAAGCTGTGAGAGCGGTCCGTCCGTCGTACTTGGGGACATCAATCGGTAGAGCTCTTGCCCGCGAAAGGCAAAGGTGCAAGGCTCGTATGCTGGTCCGGTACACAGTTTTAATCTGGCAGGATGTTTCAAAACAACGCACATTCTGCTGTAGATTGAAAGATACATTATGTAAACAATTATCTACGCTGTGGATAACCCAATTCTTCCACGAATGGTAGTTCACAATATATATATAGGAGAACTTCTACGAAGTTTGGAAGATATGAGATGAAGTACTGACGGAAGTAAAGCTGTGCAGGCGGGTCCTGAGTCTTGCCTGGAAACTCAGTCGGTAAGAACAACATTGCCAGTGAAGGCCGGAGTTTCGTGTTCTCGACCCTGTCCTCCTCATAGTTTTATGAGGCCATGAAATTTCAAAGGCAAATTTAGTCAAGATCGTCTTGAGTCGATACTCTATAATCCAAATAGCAATCCAAACAATGTTAGATTAACAGTAATGACACCTGGCGTGGCAGGATGATGTCCTGCGAGCAGACTAGTTTTTTCTGTCACTGTACGTCTTGCTATGTGTGTGCAGGGTGTTCAGAGTCAGCTGAAAAGCTTGTTGGTGTGCTATAGTGAAGGTAGTGCTGATAAATACTTGTCAACAGAAAAATTCGATACATTGCGCTATTTCCTAATTATTTAGCACGGAAGCTAGCCAATCTGGTCGTCGTGAGCGCGAGTCTAAGCAGCCTGCCACAGTGTCGCCAAATTACTTCTTCGTTTGTTTTCCTCAAACCGAATTAAGGTAGCTTCTGCTCACCTAGCTTAAATTTATCACTTCCGAAAATGGTACATTTTAACTGGTAGTGAGCATTTGAACAAGTGGTAGCTCAGGAACCCACTGATGACTGTACATTACCGCACTTGTAGCGCCTGCAAATGCCACCACCTATTGCGGCGCTTCTGTGTCGGTGGGCACAATGCCATGGAGCCAGTGCGTTATCTACACCTAAGCTGCTGTCTGTCGCGTCTTTGTCAGAGCCTATGAAGGTACCGAAGTTAAAATAATAGAGGTGCGGCTAAACGTGGGTAGTAGGGCCCTCTCGCATTTGATCGGAGAGGTCGGTTTTCTAAAAGCTCAGAACGTTGAAATAAGAGCAAATGTCGTCGCGAAAGGGCACAACAGTAGCTTGTGACTGGGCTGGAGGATGGCAGAACGAATAGTCTTCGGATAATGTGTTTGTCGCAGTATGACATTCTAGCTCGTACAGGGCATCCTGCTACAATCATGACACCTACGTGGAACCAGTGGATAAAGAGGATTGCATCTCGTGGCAAACGTTTCCCGAGGCACGTAGAGCGATTCAAATAAAATAGCCACAATGCCCACAGGTCGTTGCGTACTATTACGCTAGGCCAGTTTTCTCGACGCAAGGACCTGTGTGCCTCAGTCTACAGTGCCGACGTGAACGCCTGCGTTCGAAAGGGGAAGCATAACCCTTTTTCCATAACGAATCCTGCTGTTACCGGTCCTACAGTGACAGACACACGCTTGTTCCAACTTTCCGTGATTCCCAATTGCTAGCCCCCATTGTTGAGTGACATAGCGGAGAAAAGAGAAATGTTATAGTCTGGGGCGCTATTAGATACAAACTGAATTCTCGACAGTGTATGCTTTTTGACTTCTACAAAGCTACATGCAGAGAGACTCGAGAGTGACGTATTCAATCCTTTGATTCCATATAATTATAGGTTCTGGTTCCAGCACACTAGACCATAACAATATATTGAATTGTCAGTATTCGAAAACGTGCACAGTTCTGTGACTAGTGGTTTGTGTATTGTCGTATACCTAAATGTGCTATAAAATTAATTTGACTGGTGAACAGCGCAACGAAAAATTGGAGCGCTGTTCAGCTGAGCTTTTCGGCACAACATACTCCAATCTCCGTTTTAATCTGCAACTATTTGTACTGAAAATCTTACTCTCTTTGTGAGGTACAGTTACGATATAATATCTTGTACACAAATCCACGTGATAATAACGAATAGTAATTGCCTCACAGGGAAACGCATCCTCACACATAAAAAATGTCAAGTTACAATTACGTGCTTGTGTTTAAGGGAATAAAAATATCTCTTGTTTAGCACATTTGATCAAAGAGTAGCAGATTCAGTAAAACACAAACCCTCAAAATTGATCTCGTGAATAGATTAGAACTACCCTGTTAATAATCAGTAAAAAGTCGCTGACCCTGTATGAAAGTTTAAAACTTAGTGGTCGGAACTTCATCTAAACACTCACCATCAACATGCACTCTTGAAACGTTATTTATTTAAAATGTGTTGGACTGTCCCGCAAGGAGCATAAGTAGTTACAGTTTGGTACTCATGCTGATCTGGAGAGCTGGACTACCTTCGTTAAAGACAAATCCTTGGGACTTCAGAAAAGTTTGGGCGCAGGCAAATTCTAGGACCACCTGCTGCAATTATTTTTGTACACATTTCATTCAGAGTAATAAATGTATTTCTACCCTCTAGTCTGAACAAAATGCTGGCAACAATTAAGGGCAATCCAGCAACTATACGAATGATACTGCAATAATTTCTCAAGTATTACGAAACGAAAACTAAATTTCACGTAATCTTTAGTATTTTCCTCTGCACCGATTAAACAGTGAAACTACTTATGTTGATTGCTGTTTGCTGCACTGGATTCCGGGTTTAATTAGTGATTTCGCAAATATTCCTCCCCAAGCAATCTGTTCATCAGCAATAAACTACAAGGAATAATGACTCTATTGCCTCATCACCTATTATATACGTTTCTAACAACAATTGCTTTTTATTTCAGACGAAACAACAACTGGTACTACCTCATGTCAGACATACACTGTTTGCTGTTTTCTGCTATTGACTGGTCTATTCCATATAGATCGAGTCAGGGCGTACCGTACCACATCTGACATTACCGTTCCGATTCAGCAGGTCGTAAAAATACAGTCGACAAACTTTGAGGGTTTGTAGATGGTACCTTGAGGAAAAAATTAGTAACAACAACAAATATTCGAAAATCCGGAAACGTCGTCCAACGACGCTACGCAGCGGGTAAGTTACAGGAGACAACGCCTGTCGTTAGGCTACCCATTCAACAGCATGCTTATGTTCGTAGGCTGGCACCGGTGCTCTCGTGGCAGGAGTGGATGCGTTCGACGTCATCGAAAGTCCTGAATGCTGTCAAGAGAACGACAGGTTTTGCTTATCGACCGTCAGCATGTATGCTCACATTGCCAAGGGCTTGGCTTAGCGGCGGATTGTAATTTTTGCACTGCAACTTTCACAAACGTTTGTGTACTTGTGTCAGCCAAGTTACTGAGACTTGACATTTCTCTACCACAATTGAAAACCCACGTGGCATGTTCCAGTATCAGTGATCTGGGTGGTAGCGGAGACCACACACCGTTCTCTCTCCCTGTCGCACGCTGACTGATGTCGCGGAATCTCATAGGCTGTAATGAAATCTCCTCACCAGTCGTCAGAGCAAAATGAGCGCAAAAGGGATACTGCTGGAGTTGTATCCAGAGCATCACAAGGTACCCGAAATGTGAGCAATCAACTCTGATCTTCTCACCTCCAAGCTGCTGCAATTCTTGGAGTCGTGGTTTCAGAAACGAGCAACGCCTTGGGGAACAAATCGATATACATTTTATCATATTTTTAAAATCTCGAAAGCCTCTGATGACAAAAGATAGTACATTTAAAATAGGAATACAAATAATATGGAACGGTCAAATGAAAATTCATTCTGGATCATCACGAACTTCTAGCAAAAATAATCGAAGAAGCCTTCCACTGTCTTTCTTTAAAGAGAGACGTTGAATCGTCAGAAGCAAGAAAACTTAAACTAACTCAGGATATGATACCAGTTTTAGAGACGGAATATTTCGAATAGATATCATTCAAGAAATGCGTGGGTGGAAGATCACGAAAAAAATGACAAGAAGTACCACTTGTATTTATCATTCATTCGCGAAAATTTTATAGGTAGTCGCAGTTTACGTGTTCGTAGACCTCCCCTACATTTCTGTATCTCAAAATGAAAAATAATAATAAAAAAGAATTCTACCGCTATCGCAAAAGTTTTCCTTAGAGATGACTCTTGATTTTCTGTTAAATAAATTATCAATTTGAAATTTTCGATTTTTATTGCCCTCTAGGGAAGGCACGTTCATTGTTCAGTATTATTTATAGCTGCAAGAAGGCTTCTGCGTTCTGTTAGCAATGCATTTGCTTTTCTCCGACTTGTCTGACAAACAGACAAAGCTACGTATTATGCGGAGGCCTAAGGAAAAATTACATATCTATTACTGAGATTCACAAAGCATTTCGCAACAAGTGCAGGAAGAAAGATCTAGATCTTTTGTATACTCTTCTATTCATTCGCTTCCGCGGAAAATCGAGTACATATTAAGTTCTTAAAGCAGCAGTGATGGGGAACGTGCATAGTAGGAGCCGTGCACGACTCGTGACATAGGCAACCCGCTCAACAGTAGTGTTCGCTGTGCTGCCGTCCACTAGGTGCAAACTATGAAGAGATGTAGCTCGACGCTAAAGTACGGTTATTTTTCTGTTATCAGTATATACGACTTCGTCAGAATGGAACAGAGTAGACTGTAGAATAGACCAGGGAAAAGTTTGATATGTTTGAAAAGTGTATCTTTTGCCATAAATTTAGAATAAACTGAGTATAAAATGAATACTTATCCTTATCTTTACATTCTTCTTGACTACTTATAGTGTTCTGGTGTTAATATTAGTAGCGTTATTGCTCCGTACATACTGTTTCACTGTTAAATCGGAGCGATGTTCTGTCAGAAAACTGCAAGATTCTCATCGAGTTACCGAGTGTATACATGTTAAGTACTTCTGTGCAGCTCAAAACCCTATGATTTCCTTGAAATATGGTTTTGGCGTCAGACTCCGTGGTGTACATAAATAATCTGGCCATAGAAGTTAAACACAATGTTTTCCTGTCGATTCTACAGTGTTTGTTGTTAGAAATAACGTTGTGTATTGTTTATCATTTGTAAATATTTAGCGTTCAACGCATTTAACTGTTGTTTAATGTTTAAAACTGTTTCGAATACATTGTTAATTCTTCAGTTACAGAAATTTATGGTGAATGCGGTTGTTTTTGTTATTACAGAAAGGTATTCGCCAAGATCGCATAAAATGCACCATGATTACTAGGTTCAGCGAAATTAAATCGCTAGCTTCAGATAATTTGTATAGAAAAAAATATTTACAGGGCCAGTCCATTTCGTCGGCTGTTCACATTTACTGGACACAACTTATAGAGACGATACTGCATAGAACTGCCTCTCGTGATACAATAAGAGAATAGCTGTGCGAACAGTGCACAATAGTCACGAAATACATAAGACGTGCATATAATCATATAATCCTTTCATGTTGTGTTCTTGTTGACATCTCAATATGGAGATTTAATTTAGCTGAATCACTCTGTATGATTATGCGAACTAGACGTTTAAACTTCTGTAATAAGAAGAAAATCGTATTTGGATTCTGAGATCTAGTGCAATACAGCTGACAATGTCAGGTAATCATCATAATTTACGGTCAATAAAATGCTGTACATTTTTGTAAGTATTTATAAAGAATATGGATTTTAAGCCATAGTTCGTAGGTCGTGTAACCTCTAATATCTTTACACAGAAGAAAGTATTTTAACACATGGAACATGTGACGCTTGCAATGAACTGAGTTTCTTGAATGATTTTACAAATATTATTCGTAAATGGAAATTGGTGTTGGTTTGCAACAGCTTCTGTTTCAAAACTTGTAACTGGCTTTTGGAAACACTACTGCTTAATTTTATTTCACTTACTGATTATTGGGGTACAGTGTAATAACAAATGATTAAACAAAGTCCTGAGGAGATTTTCTTGAAATCAGAGCTTTTAAATTTCAATAGAATACTTGTTCCTAGATACATGACCAAGTTGTACCTTGGAACATGAAAACATGTTTGGAAAAACCTTCAATTTCCGGGGTAACTTTTGTAATCTCAAAAGCTGATTGCAGCAAATAGAAAGTGAATTTCATCACTTAAAAATGGAATTAAAAATATATTAAACTTTTATCACAAGGTTGGCTGGAGGTGGAAATCTTAAAAGCGCTTCAAGTACACCGCTCTCCCCTGCCTCTGAGGGATCCGTTTAAAGACACGGAAACAACATTTTCGCCAAGTGGTAGTATGGAAAGATGCTAATATTCTTCTCTTTTGTCCAACAGCCGTAACGTTTTCATCTTCAAAATTATTGTAGCAACCGTGCGTTTTTTAAGAGAACTTCACATTTTTAACAATATTCGAAATTCCTTGAAAACAGGAGGATAGTAATAGGCAGCTTCTTAAAATTTGGGAGAATGAGCTGTGACGACAATGTTTAGCTTTCTTGTTTACGATATTCTAAACTAGTTTTTGCGAATAGTTTCACTAATAACATTAACAAGCGGCATACACTATTCCCGCTCTTTGAGCAGCATCTGAGTGATGTTGGAAAATAACATAATTTAATTTTTTAGAAATAGCCTCCCAGCAGTAGCGAGAGACTTTATCACTTTCTTGTCTGCTGAAGAGCTCCTTGCATAGAGGAATATTCAAATTCTGATACATGTTTTTCCGTGCTGGTTGTTTTTTAAATTTTTAACGTGGGATACAGGATTGCATACAGTATGAGCGAAATAAGAGTTTGTGAAAACTTGCTAACTGCGAAAAAAGGGAAGGAGTTTCATCTGACATGTCCATCTCGTGCATTTAGCTGGTTGCTTCACGGGAGCTTATTCAGAGAGAAGTGCTATAAATTGTATTTTTCACATAGTTTAGATTTTTATTTTTTTCACCTTAATTATTCTGGCTAATAATGTAAGCATTTTATGAAAAATTTTTAAAACACTAATAATCTATAATAACTGTCATGGTTTAATGTTATGACAAGATTTAGCAAATGAACACCATCATAGCTAACAGCCTGCAGGTACCATGTGCCTAGAGCTGCGTACACTAGGCTTAGGGCCTTGTATGTTTTGATACACATTGTGATGTGTGCAACCATAATATGCACTATCCCTCCGGAATGTTTATGATGTAAGGCTTTTATGTAGGCTTGATCCCGTTTGGTTTGCACTGGATTGCTCCACATGCCTAGTAAAGTAATCTTCCGCTTTCTTCTTATTTCCAGTGTGGGTTACCATTTTAGAGACAAAGTAGAGGCTACATATATTTTAAAAAATACCTTTCGGTTATCTTGTGTTTAATTTTATTTTGTAGGACATCGCACAATGTTTTTAAAGTTTTCACAATAGACATTTACCTTCTGGAATATTTTATGCTCGTTATCTCATGTACCCATCGCAACCAAATATCAGTGAATTGTTTAATATTTTCTTGGTAACCCAATACCACAAAATGGAGTCACGCCAAGCGTTATAAAATTTTGTGTTTCTTCTGTAGGGTAATCCGAAGGTGCTTATAAAGGTGAAACGCTTCATTGGAAAATAATTAAAAAAATTAATGCTACAACGAAGACTGAATGTTTCTTCGTAAGAAACAACTGCTGAGCCTTATGCTGTCAGTTAAAGTTGTCAGTGTCAGTCTGTTTGAAGTAATGGGTGAAGTAGATATCAGATGTCAGATCTTTGTGTTAGGGAGCAAGAACTTAGGAAACGAGAATGTGATATCGACTTTGTGGTTGACGACGTTACGCTTTCGTGGAAGGAGATGGTCCAGTGAGAGATGGTGTGGTCGGCCTTCGCCACGTGGTCGCTAAATGTCATCCTGGAACCGGTGGACCATGAAAGCGGGTTTCGTTTTTCCTCGTTAGCAGTTCGTTAACGTTCTCTATAAAGCTGTCAGCTGCTGCCTTCCACCACGGTCTGCGGAAATTTTGTAATAAACATAACAAGCTGTCGACGCTGAACTTTCCAAATGTGTTTATTCACCACAGACAAAGTGATATTAAGGCATGTAAAGCCTTACCAGGTAAGTACAGAACACTCTCTGAATATTAGAGTATTTGGCTGCGTTTGTGTTGAGCCGCTGGAAAGTCAGTGACCGAACGAAGAACGTTGCTTAAGGACGTCTCTTTGGTAACAAACGGGATTCAAACAGCAATAGGAGTTCACTTCTGGAAAATTGGCTACTGTAATTATAGAGGCTGCTTCATGCTTCATTGTAAGGAGCGTAGTTTGTTTTGGAGTTGCTGCAAGAACTCGACCATTAGGAGGTGTAACCTGGATTGCCGTAAGAGATATATTCTTGCCGACAAGCTCTTTTTTTTATTCTCCGGCCGCATATGAACTTTCTCTTAGATCCACTCTAAGTTTCCGTCGTTAAACCAATTTCGTTAACTTGGCCCAGGGAAAAGGAAACCGAAGAAGAAAATTACCAGTTTATTTCCTTACGGACGTACAAGTCATTAGAGACAGAAGAGTAACACAGTCCGACAAAATGGGGAGATGAAATACGTCACATCATTTTTATGGGAGCCATACCGTTATTCTCTTAAGTGATTAACAGGAACTATAGAAAATATAAACGAGGATGAGGGCACAGGGTTCCATACTCTGCTCGCTCCAAATACGAATCAGTGTAGTAACTTCTGTTCCACTTGTATCTCTTTGGAGATCAGTTGACAATTACTGCCTTCTGCGGATTTTGAACCTCAGGACTCTGCGTCTGCAGCAGCCGAATGCAGAATCACGCCACTTTCGACGAGTCAACCAGAAGCGTGCCACTGTACAGCAGAGGTTACAACAAGTCTACGTCCTGCTACTTTGCTTCGTGATAGCCTGTCCCCGCACAGTAAAAGCTAAGTTTTACCCAATTCTAATACTACCTAAAAATTAAACTTTATTTTCTTAAAATACAAATAGAATAAAGTTTGATTTGTGACTACTATTGGTATTCTACAAAACATAATTTTTAATTTGTACCACCTCTCTTGCGAGGTTTCCACTAGCACTTGCAGTATGTATCGATATTGTACTGACCATTTCGACTGTATTTCATCACAGTACTAGACAGCTCGTATACACTACTATCATCATGGCAATGTTATATAAAGCTATCATTATGAAAGTAGCGCAAATGGAAGCCTCTTCCAATAGGACTGAGAAGTTAATATATATTACTGTATGAAATAGCAGACTACCGAGAAAGACTTTATTGAAACGGATAATATTCGCGGCAATTTACACCTGCGTATAATTCCTTCATCATCTACAACTCAGACTCCTTGCAGTCAGAGATTTTGTTTTGAAAATAGAAGTTCCACATCTACACTTTACTGCGGATGGACCAACTAAGGACTACGTGCCAGTTTCAGTTCCATATTATTTGTTGTTCTTTCTTTCCTTTCAGTTATCTTTCAGCTTTTCACTATGTTTCTTTCTGTCTGTCTTCCGACCACTTCTGACCAGCTTTTTCCTCTCTCCTGCCTTGGAATCCTTTCGTATTCAATACATTTTTCCTAAACATTTATCTAAAAGATGTTTCTTCAACTTTATATTATTTTTCTAAATGAAATTTCGCTTTGCTTGTTGTTGACTTTTTATGCCACAAATATTTCAAAAGTCTTTTGGTGAATCTACTGTCTCCCACTCGATGTAAATTGCCGAAACATACCATTTTCTTTTCCTAATTGCTTCTATACGTTTTCTAAGTTCCGATAAAGTTCATCGTTACTTCGTACATCTTCATGGATACTCTGCAAATTCCACTTATGTGCCTGGCAACCTTCCATAGCTCTTCGTGCGCCTAATATATTTCTAATGATTCGACTTTCCAGTATTTCTAATTTATGTAAATTACAGCAGAGTACTAGACATTTGCTTGAATTTGAATTTCCAAAATTTACTAGTCTAGTGTAATGTTTTATTTTTGCACTTTTAGACTCCCATATTTTATTGTAAAGATCTTCAGCTGCATCATAGGCCCAAGCCATTTTAAGTTTTCTTTTTTCTATATCAGCTATCTCCAAAACATTTTCTGGAATTAGCTCCCCAAGACACTTAAATTTTTTAATCTTCTCTGTTTCACTATAACCTGTTCCCAGAAATTTTGATGCAATTTTATCGTTTGTTAAAAATTTGTTTCTTTTTTCTGCAGAAATTCCAAGACAGTCCTACTGGCTATTTCTTCTAAAAGATCCATGTTTATTACAGCAGATGGCATATATTCAGAAAGTACAGCAAAGTCATCTGCAAATGCGTAACAGCTGATTCCAATATTGTTGTTTCCTCTTCCACGTCTTATTGGGAAAAACTTATATTCGTTCAGTTTTTCATTCCAAATTCTCACTTGTTTTCCAGAACACAAAAAGAATGGTGGATAGGTCAACAAAACCAAAGGCCTTTTCAAATCAAGAAACATTACTACAATATGTTTCGAATTCAGTGATCTGTGACGAGTACTTGTTTCGAATTAAATACTCGCATTTGTTCAGAACATGATCTGCCCTTCCTAAACCTATCTTCATGTTCATCTAAATTAGTATCCTGTGTTGTTTCTACTCTTTTAATAGAAGGTTGGAAAATGTTTTCTATACAACTGGTAGCAAATAAATTCCTCTGTATTTATTAAAGTTTTGTTTATTGCCTGTCCTGTGTAGTGGATGTATAAAGGCCACCATCTACTCTCTTAGTATTTTTCCTGTTCTCCAGATTTCTAAGATAAATTTTAGCTCATTTCAAAAGCAGCAATAGTCTCTGCACTAGATTTATTGGCTTTTAAGGCTTTCATTACTTCTTCGATTTCTTTAATTGCCGGAGGCAAATCTTCTTCTAGATTTGCATGTGTGTTTGAGAATTCCATCTTATGAATTGGTTTTGGACAATTAAGAATCTTATCAATATACTTTGCAAGTACTCCCCAACTTTGTGTTCCTTAAACCAAGTCTACCATTTACATTTATGAAATAGGCGCTTGCGGTTTGGTTTCCTTTCGGCCTGCACTTAAATGTCGGAAAAAGTTACTGTCATTATTTTTCGAAAAATTTTCCTCGAATACAGCTGCAGGTATCTGAGTTCGTGTATTGGTTTAGCAGAGAGTTTGACTTATCGCTAATGGCCTTTTGAAGAAAAAAAAACCTGAAAGATTTTTTAGGTTAGTT
Organism: Schistocerca gregaria; assembly: GCF_023897955.1. Lineage (NCBI taxonomy): Eukaryota > Metazoa > Arthropoda > Insecta > Orthoptera > Acrididae > Schistocerca > Schistocerca gregaria. The sequence goes on along the minus strand of NC_064921.1, from coordinate 372,763,867 downwards.
TAGTTTGATATACAGTCCTGCTAGTTAAGAAATTAGTATCTGTGTGGCCGGCCGGTGTGGCCGAGCGGTTCTCGCCGCTTCAGGCTGGAACCGCGCGACCGCTACAGTCGCAGGTTCGAATCCTGCCTCGGGCATGGGTGTGTGTGACGTCCTTAGGTTAGTTAGGTTTAAGTAATAAGTTCTAGGGGACCGATGACCTCAATGACCTCAGATGTTAAGTCCCATCTGATCCAGTGTCTGTGCTTGCTCCACCAGAAATCTTTCTGGCCATGTTAGGGAGCTCCTCCACGCATTTAGTGGCTTTCTGGAATCAGAATTTGGAGCTATATCCCACAGGAGGACATACAAAAACTTTATCAATCTGTCTCTTGAATAAATCATCCATTGTTTAAAAATTGTAATCATTTGTCTGTACATGTTCATCACATCTATGGATTTCCGCCCCATTCGCCTAATTTCTCCGTCGCGTCTTTTTTTTTTTTCCTCAGAGCGTATTACAAACGCTACCGACTTCAGTGTCTCAAGAAATGCTGCCATTCTGGATTTCGAAGAAATATCAATCAGCCGAACCCTTAAACATAACTCACTCTTGCGTTTTGCGATAACCCAAGCGTGTTACGTAGCGAGAGCGGGAGGTGACTGTAGTTTCCTCCACCGCGTCCATAATTGCGTGTCATTAGGGAAGTAGCGCTCTTTGTGCGTGTGTGAGCGTCGCGTCACGACCGCACGTCCATTCCGCGTGCGTCCCGAGCGACTGCTGAGCGCCGCGCGTGACGCAAGAGGCTCGCTCCGTGGCCACGCCCTGTGAGGCAACGCGGCAGGTGACCGGCCGGCTGCGCCCCCACTGGGCGGATTGCGCGTCCTGCCGCAATCACTTCACGGCGCCCCACAGCAGCGGCCGTCGTGATCGCCTCACGCCAGCCTTGCGTCAACCACAGCGCAGGTGAATTGCTTCCCCCTTTGCTGCTGACGTACGGAAGGTGGCCAAGCCGCTGTATACAAGCCGGTCGTTCCGAGAGGTGTTTTCCTTTCTCGAGCAGACAACCAAGGTGGCCTTCTAGCTGAGAAGTCCGCTTACGCGATTTGTCTCAGCATAATAATAGGAATAATACTATTAATATTATTATTATATTATTAGTAGTAGTATTATTCCTATTATTATGCTGAGACACAATTTTGTAATCAATCAAAAAGTGTAACGACCTGTTATAAAGGATGGTCAGAAACAGTCTGAAAAGTTTTTAAAAGTGTTGAGGTGTAGGCTATGATGAGAAACAACTGTTAAGAAAAAATTCGATACGTTGTATCATTTCCGTGTTAATTAGCATTGACATTAGTCATTCAGGCCGTTGCGCACGCAAATTCAAGTGCCCAGCAGATACAATTGGTGTCAATTGTTCTCATAGCGTAGATGGTAGCACACAAGATTGCTCAGCCTTCGGCTCGGGTTCAATCCTCACTATCGTCCCAGGTCCAATTTTTGTATCGCGGTCTTCTTCGGTTTTAGGAAACCGAACGAAGAACATGTTTGGCGACACCATCTCAGGTGGGCCGCTTGAATTGGAGCGCGAAACGGTCTGTTTGGTTAACTTCAGTGCTAATTAATTCAGAAACGGTGTAACCTATCGATTTTTTTATTATCAGTTATTTCTCAGCACAATCTACCCTGCATCATACTAACAGGCTTTTGAGACCACCCTGTAGAAAAAGAGACTGTAGGTCTAAAAGCAGCAATACAATAAATAAATAAATTACGAAGCTGTAGCAGAGTTGTCTTGCCTGCTACGACCCGCTGAACGTAGCGTGCATCAACTCTCGTGTTACAATACGATAACGGAGCTCCAAGTTTTGTCACAAAACACGAAGAACGGCGACTGAAGTTCATGCGATGTTGATGTAGACGTACGCAACATCCACGGTGAGCTACTGGCGGAAATGGTGTTGGAACTTGTAGGAAATTGGTTCGTGACTCACCGCGTTCTGGTTGACCGTCAGTAACAAATGACAATACTTACTAGGGAGACGAATGCATCCCCAAAAATCGTTCATTGACTCACAGATACTGCCGAGAAACTGGACAATAACAAGAATAGATTTAAAGCGACTATTCACAAAGATATGGTGGGCGGTAGAGCTGTTCCTCTCGACTGATGAGAGAATGTCAAAGGAAAAAAATCTGCAGGAGGTTTCATCAGCCTTAATAAAGGCATGAAAAAAGTTATGATGGCGGTAAAGGGCGCACTCAGTGGTTAATGCAGTCTCAGCTTAATGTAGCTGTCACTGTATTTCTGATTTATACGACGTTGTGTCATAAGCGCAAGTGAAATGCCGCTACTTTTAAGTTGTACAGCCCGTAGATGCAGACTGGGATGTTAATTTCTTATTAAGAAGAAGCATAAATATTGAATGAAAATGTTATCATTGTTTAATTGTAGGTGCGTGCTTATAACGTTTGTGGAGGGGAGAGTGCAGGAGATGGAGGAGGGAGGCGGCATTTGTAGCATTCTTATCATTCCGGGCACTACTTGTGCGCTCAGTGTTTTCTTCGTAGGTGGGATCCCCTGTCACATGTTCAGCATTGTTAGAACGGGGGTGTCGTCACGTTACTTACCGCTGTTTGGGTTCGGCACTGACGTACCGAACACGTATTGCCTCACTGAGTATAGGAACATTAATTTATTTATTCATCATGTTCGCAGCCCATTTTCTGGAAAGATAAAGTAGCTCTCATTTTTGTGTCTGATAAAAAGTGTATATGGTAATAATAATTACTAATTGGTGCTTACGAACATTATAAGGAAACAATAATACAACAATGTTACAAATACTACAAAGAAAAGAAACATCTAATACTGCAATAAAGAATATAAAAAAAGAGAAAAAAAATTCTGTCACTATAAAACTATTATTGACTCCTTAACCATTTCACTAATACGATACTCGTACTGTCGGTATTACTTCTGTGATTTAAGGCATTGCCCATATCTTTTTGTTCACTCATTAATATCATCGTTTCCCTGCAAAATTGTACATCTAAACTATAGAAAGCTTTGTCCACTACTGTATCCGCATTCAAACTACTCCAGTCATCAGCCGTTGTCTCGTGTACTCCATAGGAGTAGGACAGCATATCAGAGCGTTTTCGTTGTGGCCATCTATTCCATGATTAACTGAATTTTCTTAGAACTCAAATGTCCGTAATAACTTGGACTAATGCGATCGACAGTTTTGAAGACCGTTTCATGTACCCGTTGCCGAGCTCAGTTGCTTTCAGTCCAACTGCAAAATACGAGTCACCATCTTCTCCATGAAAGCAATCCAGAGTAGTACATTGTGCTGTTTTTTCTTCGCTGTCAACATATTTGGTCGCCATCGTGCAGATAACGTATTATTTTGTAGCATTTCAGCTTCATTTTAGAATTCTGTAAGTGCTGTAGAGAGATCACTGATCGAAAGGACGCAAGATGGTCTTAGTGTCGTATTCGGCCATGTGACTCAGTATTTACGGCAATGGACGACATGAATCCGTGGTGAACGAGATTCATATCCCCGTCTGTTATTCCAGTTTCATGTTTTCCGTTATTCACCGAAGTCGCTTAAGCCAGTTGCCGGGATGGTTCCTTTCAAAGGACACGTACGACTTCCTTTCTCCATCTTCGTCCCATACTGGCTTAACTGCCGCCTCAAAATGTCTTGTCGTCGACTGACACTAATGTTCTTTATTGCAGCGCGGGATTAGCCGAGCGGTCTGAGGCGGTACAGTCATGGACTGTGCGGCTAGTCCCGGTGGAGGTTCGAGTCCTCCCTCGGGCATGGGTGTGTGTGTTTGTCGTTAGGATAATTTAGGTTAAGTATTGTGTAAGCTTACGGTTTGATGACCTTAGCAGTTAAGTCCCATAAGATTTCACACACATTTGAACAATCTTCTTTATTCCTCACATCTGCATCCACGCGTTTGACTGATCCACTGCTTTCCTCTTGGTATACTTTGAATGTTCTCATTAACTCACGAAACCACAGCGTAAATTGTCCTCCTGTTGCTGTAGAAGACCTGACTAATGTATAGTCCACATCCTTTAAGACGGGGCTCTAGCTCAGTTGGGCAAAGACTTGCCAGAAAAATTAGCCGCTCTCATTCTAAAGGAATTGTGTTGTTATAAGCCTGAGTCGGCAGAGGGAAACGACAGAAAACGTAAATAGCGTGGCTGGATAGAGATTTTAATCCTAATTCTTTTGGATACAAACAAGTGTGCTAATCACAGCGCCACATTGCGATGATACACTGCCTGTCAATAGTAATGAGGCACTCAGAAGGAGAGGAGGAACCGAAATGAAACTTCTTGGTTTGAGATGGTATGTGATGTAATTTCAGTCCTCATCACATCTAGTCAGGTTTACATACTATTTGGCAGCCTGGAGATGGTATGTGAAGTGATTTCAGTGCTCGTCACATCTAGTCAGGTTGCAATCTCTCTCTCCTAGATGCAGGCACTGATTCCGTTTGGAAGCGGGGTGTCCATCATAAAGCCGTTGCATCCTGTCCTAAGGCAAGCTGGCCCATAACTGTTGGTCCTCGATAACCCAGGTACCGACACTGTGAAGGAATTGACGTCTGAGCTGATCCCACATACGTTGTATCGGGAACAGTTCTACAGACTGTCCAGGTCATGGGAGTACCTCAACATCACGCACACACATCGTAGAGAAGTGTGTCATGTACGGATGGAATTGTTGGGCTGAAAAATGGGACGACGTGAGGGTCGCATAAGAGGTAACACATGAGGAGACGGGATGTCCGCGACGTACCTTTGGCCATTAAAGTTCCTTCAGTCATCACCCATCAGTGCGATTTTACGAGTATCTCAAATTGCTTTTTATCTTTTTTCTCGCTTTTCCACTTTTTAACCTCATCCGCTTCTACTAATTTACTACTTATGGCCGGCCGTTGTGGCCGAGTGGTTCTGGGAGCTTCAGTCTGGAACCACGCGACCGCTTCGTTCGCAGTTTCGAATCCTGCCTCGGACGTGGATGTGTGTGATGTCCTCCGGTTAGTCAGGCTTAAATGATTCTAAGTTCTAGGGGACTGATGACGTCATATGTTAAGTCCCACAGTGCTCAGAGCCATTGATCCACTTGAACTACTTACGCTGATAACCTCGTCGTTGAGCACCAGGAATAATATCTTTGTGCCTGCACTGAAGGGATGGGGCCTCTCCTCATGACGCCCCCATACGCGCCGAAGGAGGTCACTCAGACTAGTGGAAGACGGCGCTTCATCGCACAACATAATGCAACGCCATGCTTCCCTGTCACGGCACTCCAACCGCAGCCGTTTGTATTTTAGTGATGGCGGCAGCTTCTGCACGGGGCGTGAAGTCCCTAGTCCGGCTGGTGCTAGCCTTCGACCAATGGTGCGCGATGACTCACAACGTTGCAGGGAGTCCATTGCTTGTTCTGAGATGCCAGGCGCAGACGCGAAATTACGATGTGCTTGGTGTACGGTACAGCGATCCTCCCTTGTGGCGGTCAGACGAGTATCGGGCCACTGTAACATTCGAATGCACCACTAATCTGTATACCGCTCGATTCGACTAGCCGGCCACATTGAATCCCAGAATGAGGCCCCTTTCAAACTTTGTCAGATGCTGATAATGCTGTCTCAGACTAGTACGCTGCAACTCCATGTCCTTCACAGTGATTACTCGGCATCTGAAGCTGTTTGCACTCCTTACATGCCCTACCAGACCTGATAATAATTCTCATCTACTCTGGTGTCCATACTACCGGCCACAGAGATTTGCAACGATAATTATTTACATACCCACCGATGGTGTGTAGGTGTACGAAGTTACAGTGACTTTTGATAACGTCTTCTGGGTGCTTCACTCCATTTTTAGACAGTATATCATAGGATTCAAAAGCAGAATAAGATTAAATTCCATATCTTTGCCGCCGATCTACATACTCATATTATGTGTTCTCTGAAAACTACTATTCTGTCCTCTGTGTACTACACTCATGGATCAAATCTATTGGCAGAGTTATCTGATACAGCGCTAAGACGCTGGATTCGTATTTGGGGAGACAGCTTTTCAATTCCCAATCCTGTCATCCAGAACAAGGATTTTTTTTTCAAATTATAGATTGCAGCGATCAGCCGTCCTTTTTAAATTTTATTATGCAAATCTAGATTTCGGCTAGAGCCTACCCATTATCAATGCACTATTGTTTTCGCTCAATGCATGTAATTCCCTTTTGGTCGGGCTTCATCCACAGTTCGTTCAATACCAATATTCAAAGAACTGTGGATGAAGCCTGACCAGCACGGAATTACATGCATTGAGCGAAAACAATAGTGCATTGAGAATGGCTAGCTTCTAGCAGAAATCTAGATCTGGACAATAAAATTTGAAACGGACGGCTGATCGCTGCACTCTATAATTTACAAGTCAATATAACAGTCACTGAGTGCAACAGCTTTCTGAATGGAAGGTAACCTCACTAGGTTTTTTGTGATTCCTATAAATCGGTTAAGGCGCATGGGGCAATTCCTTCGGAAGGATACGATTTATTTTCCCATTCTTCTCAATTACGGGTTTGAGAGGCTCTCTAATGACCATATCAATGACGTGAAGTCAAATCCTAATTTTTCTTCCTTACTCCGCAATGGAGTTTGTTGAAGAAATCTGTACTCTGAGGAACCAAATCGATAATAGGCCGCGCTCTTCTTCCGCCTATCTTTCGTATGTCTCCCGTTAAACCTACTTAATAAATGTCCCAGACTGACGAAAATTAGTCACGAATCAATCGGATCGAAGTTTTGCAAAGAAACCATTCAAAACCGTTTCGAGACACTTTTCCCCACAAGTGACTTACCACTGGCCACCCTCGATCCCCCTTTTCCTTCGTACGTTTTGACCTGTGCCAGTTTCCGCCAGCAATTCTGATGCCCACTGTATGTGAATTTTGCATCTGGGACCCCTGGCGCTCCTCTCAGCTTGGCGGCCTGTGTCTCTTCCGCACAAACTGGCCCTGGGACTACTGATCCTCATCATTCGTTCACTGAATCGCACTCAGGTGTCTTCCTTCCCCCTGATTTGTTACAAATAAAACTCCTTCCAAGTAATTCAGTTCCTTCCAAGTAACTCAATCTGCAAACATTTGCCAACGAGAAAGTGGAAACCTCAACAGCTTGGAGTTTTCTCGAGCTCGGTCAGCACTCTGTCCTGGTAGCTGAAGCGTAACGTGATGAGCGGCAGATAAATGCCAAGGCTCTGCTCGGAAGAGGATGTCCCCGCAAGTTTACAGGCTGCCTCCGACATGGCCTTGTGGAGCAAATTACGACCGTGCTTTCGCCCGCGGGGAGATAACGTCTCGGGCACGCACCAGCCCTGCGCCGCAGACTACGCTGTGACGTTTTTCTGCGGGCGTCACGTCGTCTTCACCAGCAATGCGTGCTTTTCACCACGCAGAGCAGGCGTGTGAGCCGCGGGGTCGCTGCGCGAAAGCGCCGTGCGGGTTCCCTGCTGGGCGCTGAGGTTCAGCTGAGAGCTGGTCCCTGCTGACCGACTTGTCGGCACTCGGAGAAGTTCTAGAAAGCCTGTCGTTCCAAATCTGCCCTCTTTAAGACCATTTTACACTGGAGACTTTCTGGTCACAATCGACTACTCGTTAGAGGTGCGCCGGCCAGAGTGGCCGAGCGGTTCTAGGCGCTACAGTCTGGAACCGCGTGACCGCTACGGTCGCAGTTTCGAATCCTGCCTTGGGCATGGAAGTGTGTGATGTCCTTAGGTTAGTCAGGTTTAGGTAGTTCAAAGTTCTAGGGGACTGATGACCTCAGAAGTTAAGTCCCATAGTGGTCAGAGCCATTTGAACAATTTTTTAGAGGTGCGCGTCACGTTCTTGCGTTTAAATCGTCGGCCAACCACGGCGCAAATGGGAGGTGTTAGTGATGAATTGACTGTGCTGAGTGTGGAGCTTCATGAATTTTATGCGTAGAAACGGGGACGTCCTCTGCCAACACCGGAAGTTAGCTTATTGTGGCCGAGCTCACTCCAACCGTTGTAATAGATTTTGTGCTTTTCTGTCATCTTCATTTTGTTGATTGCTTTGTATTCGTGACACAATGCAAAGGTTGCACAGGGACCAGTATTGTGCTTATTAGTGGCCACCCACGAGAGAGACAAAATGTTATATCAAAAAAGTATTTACGTTCTACAAAATCTGGACAAAGAAAAAGCTTACAATACACACAAATAAAAACATAATTTTTTAATGAAAGGAGTTTCAACAACGAAAAAATTAGATGTATTTCACGAGAAAAATAAGTGTCATTGTTAAGGGGAACTTACAAAAAAACATACAAAGGATAAACTGAAAAGACGCCCTTTACTGCGTCATAAATATTGTTTAACGTTTTTGTGGCCTCGAGCAATGAAATGTAGAAGTTTCCAAATGTTTGGCCGCCATTCTTATTATTCTTCAGTTCTCAGCAGTGTGAATTTACCATACACCATTTGTCAAGAACATCCAGAACGAATTTTGTTTTGCTCATTAATAAACTCGTTTATTATAACTTGTTCCTACTTTCTCTTACTTTCTATTTTGTAGTAAAGTGGATGATAAGTTGCCTGTTGGCTCCGTCTGGGGATCTCCGACTGGCATTTGTTTGAAGATTTCTCTGACGTTCCGTCAAGAACAGTAGCTGGCATTGTCAAAGTTTCACCCTCCATTGCTGGTGGTGGGGATGAAGCTTTGAGAAGGTCAGCACTCGTGCTGCGTAACATGAGAGAAGTCATCAAACAAACGTCGACCAAAGAACCTGAGACACAAGCCAGTAGTCAATTCGTCAACAAGAGCCCACGAAGGCCTTAACAATTTTGAACGTGGATAATCGCTGATAACCTTACTGTCACCATTCAGATATCAAACTGCATAGCATACAGCCCGCACAACATTCACAATTTTGGTTGGGTAATTGGATGATTTGCACTGCTGTAGAACACTTTATGGTCAGTACCGCCATTAGACTGTTTTTTATTTGCAGTGTTACATTTACACGATCATCATTTCGGCTTCAGAGTGCCATTATCAAGTGTTTTAAGTGTTATACAGTGCCTAAGATGGCACACTGTTTTATTTAAAATACACTATTAGACACATTGTCTAAGGGTCGTGCATAGTAGACTGATTACCTTCGCTCTTTGGTCTCCTTAAACACTCACTCAGTATCAGTGTAACTATCTTCTTGATTTCCATCGCGAACCTACTGAAGCTTTCTGCGGTGTAGATGGTGTCTTCGTCGCTAAGGCGCGCCGCGCGCCATTCACATCTTCGTGGAGGACGATGATACATTTCAAGCTTCCGCCAGCGCGCCTGCGTGGATCCCGGTCTCCCAGCGCTCCCAGTCTCCGACGGCTGTGGCCGCGGACGCCACCAGGATACGTCACTCACTGCTTTCACTTGTTCCGGCGACAGTTCCTTTTAACACGCCGCACACCGAGATCCGTCCCAGACCTCGGAAGACTTACGGTGCGAATATATCGATGTAGCACTACGCTACTAAACTTAACAGCTTTCCAGTGATTGTATCTTATAACTGCTAGCATGTGAACCAGTTTGTATAAAGGACAATTCGGCTATTAATCTATCACAACGCCAATGAAGGATTCATAGTGTTACTGTCCCTTTCAGCGAACATTTGTCGATGTTGTGACCTTGTATTGATCCTGCTTTGCCTGAATGTCTTGCGTGTTGCAACTCTGTGTGCCATTGTAACCCTGTATGCCACGTATTTCCTGAGAGGTTATATTACAAGCGCTATTGTGATTCGTTTACGTTTAGGAAGTCAATTACATGAATTTAGATTCAAATATTCTTTCAAATCAGTTTTCCTTGCCAATCATATTCCTATTCAGACGACTTACACCCAACAGTCAGCACACGATTATCAGTGCCAAACATACTACTTGGCTACAGCAATTGATAACACTTAATAGATTGCTTACTGCAGTTAACATCAAAATTAGCATAAATTATGGTGAATTTGTTACTTCGCGCTCTTTGAATTATCTTTCACAGAAAATATATTTATTTAATCTGATCTGATTGGGTTGCGAGCCCCTCTCTTACATCGGCCCAGCATTTCACACACACAGTACCTTCTTACATCAGAGTTTCCTAAGAAACAAATAGGATTAAAATGATTTGAGTATCTGAAGTGGCAATGTGAGCAAATAATAATGACTCTGAACTGTAAGGTCAGTGCTGGCAATATTTGTACTACTGCAACTGCTGCCACTGATATTGGCATCAGTAATAATAATAATAATAATAATAATGCGGCAGTTATAAGAAGAATTTATAGGTGTAAAAGATAGACGTTTTCAGATAGAGCCGTTCTGGGAAAGGAAACTTAAGGAGGCTGCACCAGCTAAGAGTACTGAGAAAAGAGGGAAGTCTGATCGGAAAGAAGGCCAAAACGGTAAAGAGTGCGTATAGGAACAATGGTAATCCTTTTTGTTGCTTTAATAGATGTGTTATTAATCTCTTCTGAATCTGATGTTATCATCTATCAAATAATGCAGGAGGCTATTCCAGAGTCGGATACCTGGTACTGAGAAGTACTTCGAGCGAGTGACTGACCGATACAGTGGGACAAAAGAGATTAAGCTGAGATGGGAACGAGCATTTCTGCCATGTCGTTCAGATAACACCCTTAAGAGGGAGAAAAGAAATGACGGAGAATGTTCATCGCTAAGTGAGCAGAGAAAACAGAGGGTATGGAAATCTCAGCTCTTGTCTGAACGCAGCCAGGATAGTTGTGCCTATGATGGTGAAATATCATCAAAGAGTCGGACAAAACAGATATAAAGAACACAAGCATTCATAACCATTTCCATGTGCCCTGAGCTTTCCTGAAAAAGACCTACCAGGATAAAATCGCTGTAATAAATAATAGGAAATATGTGTCTGAAAAGTTTATTTTCAAGTCAAGAGAGAATAGCTTTTATATATTTTTGTAAGGCATGGAGAGAGACGCTGATGCCTTCTTGCACACTGCTCAGCCCAAAATAGATTTTCATCTATTATTACTGCTAGACTCTTTGCTGAAGGAGAGAAGTTGATATTTGTCCCACTTAGGGCTAGAGATGGTAGGAATTCGAGGTATTTCAGGCTGATGAGCCTAGAGTGACCACACAGTACAGCTTGGGTTTTGGATGGGATGAGTAAATGTCGGTGATGGCACAGCATACAGTCACAGCTATTTGTTCTGCAGTACGTATGTTTCTTCGATGCCTTGTGTACGTGAGCTATTGTAACAGACTGGACCCACATGCCCACAGCGGCCCATAGCGCTTCACATGGCTGTAAGCTACGCCGCTTCACATATTTTCATGCTGGTGAGATGGTTGTAGCACTTATTCTAGTTCATCTAAATTCAGTTTCCTGTTGCTGCGCCCATTGTAAATTGCTGTACAGAAAAGAGAGTTTTCATTGTTTATATATTATTCTATAACTTTTGAGCAGTCACTTCGCTTTACTAGCTTTATTCATGGGTCATGATCGAAACATTTTACATGAAGGGATATTTTCCTTAATTCAGGGGATATTCGGACTACTTTCATAGGCATTAGCTTTTTTAATAATTCCTAGCAGGAACTTTATTCACTGTACTAGAGCTTTTATTAAATTGATAATGCTGTTAAAAATGTACCGGGTGATCAAAAAGTCAGTATAAATTTGAAAACTGAATAAATCACGGAATAATGTAGATAGAGAGCTACAACTTCACACATATGCTTGGAATGACATCGGGTTTTATTAGAACCAAAGAAATACAAAAGTTCAAAAAATGTCCGACAGATGGCGCTTCATCTGATCAGAAGTGCAATAATTAGCATAACAAAGTAAGACAAAGCAAAGATGATGTTCTTTACAGGAAATGTTCAATATGTCCACCATCATTCCTTAACAATAGGTGTTGTCGAGGAATAATGTTGTGAACAGCACAGTAAAGCATGTCCGGAGTTATGGTGAGGCAGTGGCGTCGGATGTTGTCTTTCAGCATCCCTAGAGATGTCGGTCGATCACGATACACTTGCGACTTCAGGTAACGCCAAAGCCAGTAATCGCACGGACTGCGGTCTGGGGAACTGGGAGGCCAAGCATGACGAAAGTGGCGGCTGAGCACACGATCATCAGCAAACGACGCGCGCAAGAGATATTTCACGCGTCTAGCAATATGGGGTGGAGCGCCATCCTGCATAAACATCGTACATTCCAGCAGGTGTTTATTAGCCAGGCTGGGGATGATGCGATTCTGTAAGATATCGGTGAACCTCTCACCCATCACGGTAGCAGTTTTGCTGTCCAGCGCCATCTGTCGGACATTTTGTGAACTTTGTTTTTTTTCGGTTCTAATAAAACCCCATGTCATTCCAAGCATGTGTGTCAATTTTTACCTCTCTATCTACATTATTCCGTGGTTTATTAAGTTTTCAAATTTATACTGACTTTTTGATCACGCGGTGCATTGCTCCTTCAAACAATACTTCGCAGATGAAAGAGTACTATCCTCATTAAAAATATACATCCCTCTGCCTTGTATCATTTGACCAAAACCTCGTTTAGACATCTTGAACCGTTCACGACATAAAGGGGTGCAAGTTTCAAAAGATTCCAAGTATTTGATAAACTGTCAATGGTTTGTGTAGCTTTTGTTCCCGCACTGAGAGGTAAATCAACACCTGCATTGCACGAGCCACGTAATGCTTCTAGATGTTCCGTGCTGCCGTCTAACGCTTCCTGGACTTTTATTGTTCACTCATTTTAAGGCGTAGAAGACACGTTTAGCCCGTCGACCGTATCCGATTAGTTTGCAAGAGTAGTAAAAAACCTCGCAGACGGAAGTAATCACCAGCTCGTCTTAGCACGAGGTAGCGAAGCGACACTGGCTAATTTCTCGACATAATTGCGGCGCTGTTCGAAAAGGACTTAGAGAGGCGGTCGTAAACTGATATTTTGTAGCCACCTGCAATGCAGGAAAGCTCTCGTGATAGTTGAGGCGTAACAGACGTCGTCTGTATCAGAGCGTAACGCGGCACCCAGGCCAGTTTGGCAGTTAAACCGCTCTCTTGCTACCGTGCTTACCCTTTCATCTCGATGGTGTGTATTACAAGGAACAGGCTCGAACGAGAAACGTGATCATAAAGACCAAGTACTAAAATACAGTTAAAGCTGCCGTGCTTTCACCCAAACATTACGGAACGATGGTACTGCCTGTGCTCGGTTATTACTGGTCTTTGCTTCCACGGTAATTAGTATTGGAATATGCCTATTCTTGTTTAGTATCGGTTGGCTTGTGTGGAAAGCGTGAACAGAAGTTTTAAAATGTTTTTAAAGTCATTTATTGTCCTACTAGTCAGCTTCCAGACTACCCAGACTCATCTTCAGATGTTAGAGGAACTTCATGTTATGCTACGTGTCCAACTAATCGCTGCATTTGATGTGAAGTAATATAATCTTGAAAGGTTGGGTACGGCACTTTAAATGGACCCATTATATACCATCATGGAAAGTACGGCACTCAGATGGAAGTGGTTTAACGTGTAATGTACAAACATTCAAGTTAAGATTTACTGAATATTCCGTCGCCACATTGTCGGACATAGATGTATTAAAAACATAAGTACACAGTATTGATATTCCAAAATCATATTTATTTTGTAGTTCGTTGTGAACCGGCTTTCAGTTTTGTAGGTCACCCTCAGACAACTTAAGTCCAAACAAACAATCGACACAATATCAACGAGAGTTTGCCAGTGTACAAAGATTGTTTTTCTAAAGAAACGTAACTTTTACGACTGTACATGTATATAAAACCATATGCATAATGGAAGTCACAAAGAAACTATGAATAGATAAATCATTTGTCAGTTTGCACTCGTGTTTTTGTATAGATAAATATAGTTGCAAAAAGCCACATGTCCTTGGAAGCACAGTCCTTCTTAGATCTATACAAACTCGCGCTGATTTTGTGTGGATGACCTGTTCAGTCTTGAGTTGTCTGAGGATAGCTTAGAAATCTGAAAGCCGCTTCAAAACTAACTATAAAATAAATATTATTGTGGACCATCAGTATTGTGTATTTCAGTTTTTAATTCGTCTTAAGCGCTAAGAGCAACAAGATATAAGACACCCTGAAATATAATGAATCCATTAAAAGTGACGAACTCATAACTTCCGGGATTATACAATGTCGCCGTAATCTCAAAGACTAGATGCAAGGGACCCATAAAAAAAATTCTTTACATACCCTACATCCGACGATCCTGAAACGGCTTGCAGGAAGGATAGTATGACAGTGAAAAGTATATAAAATGTTATAAAGCGACTGGTCATACTTTCTACGTAAATCGTACCCTATTTAATCAGAGACGCATGGTTCATCGTCTGTAATGGAAAAGACATGAGAATGTGCTGAAAAGTAATGGCACAGAATGTTTTAATTCTGTTCTCAATATCAGCTGAGGTATTGCATGTCATCCGTGTAACTCGATCGGCTTTACCGCTTCCCTGTCGCATGTTGCAACATTCTGCCGCTAGCGTGTAACATGGCGGTGTGTAACGTAACTACACTCCTGGAAATTGAAATAAGAACACCGTGAATTCATTGTCCCAGGAAGGGGAAACTTTATTGACACATTCCTAGGGTCAGATACATCACATGATCACACTGACAGAACCACAGACACATGGACACAGGCAACAGAGCATGCACAATGTCGGCACTAGTACAGTGTATATCCACCTTCCGCAGCAATGCAGGCTGCTATTCACCCATGGAGACGATCGTAGAGATGCTGGATATAGTCCTGTGGAACGGCTTGCCATGCCATTTCCACCTGGCGCCTCAGTTGGACCAGCGTTCGTGCTGGACGTACAGACCGCGTGAGACGACGCTTCATCCAGTCCCAAACATGCTCAATGGGGGACAGATCCGGAGATCTTGCTGGCCAGGGTATTTGTCTTACACCTTCTAGAGCACGTTGGGTGGCACGGGATACATGCGGACGTGCATTGTCCTGTTGGAACAGCAAGTTCCCTTGCCGGTCTAGGAATGGTAGAACGATGGGTTCGATGACGGTTTGGATGTACCGTGCACTATTCAGTGTCACCTCGACGATCACCAGAGGTGTACGGTCAGTGTAGGAGATCGCTCTCCACACCATGATGCCGGGTGTTGGCCCTGCGTGCCTCGGTCGTATGCAGTCCTGATTGTGGCGCTCACCTGCACGGCGCCAAACACGTATACGACCATCATTGGCACCAAGGCAGAAGCGACTCTCGTCGCTGAAGACGACACGTCCCTCCATTCACGCCTGTCGCGACGCCACTGGAGGCGGGCTGCACGATATTGGGGCGAGAGCGGAAGACGGCCTAACGGTGTGCGGGACCATAGCCCAGCTTCATGGAGAGGGTTGCGAATGGTCCTCGCCGATACCCCAGGAGCAACAGTGTCCCTAATTTGCTGGGAAGTGGCGGTGCGGTCCCCTACGGCACTGCGTAGGATCCTACGGTCTTGGTGTGCATCCGTGCGTCGCTGCGGTCCGGTCCCAGGTCGACGGGCACGTGCACCTTCCGCCGACCGCTGGCGACAACATCGATGTACTGTGGAGACCTCACGCCCCACGTGTTGAGAAATTCGGCAGTACGTCCACCCGGCCTCCCGCATGCCCACTATACGCCCTCGCTCAAAGTCCGTCAACTGCACATACGGTTCACGTCGACGCTGTCGCGGCATGCTACCAGTGTTAAAGACTGCGATGGAGCTCCGTAAGCCACGGCAAACTGGCTGACACTGACGGCGGCGGTGCACAATTGCTGCGCAGCTAGCGCCATTCGACGGCCAACACCGCGGTTGCTGGTGTGTCCGCTGTGCCGTGCGTGTGATCATTGCTTGTACAGCCCTCTCGCAGTGTCCGGAGCAAGTATGGTGGGTCTGACACACCGGTGTCAATGTGTTCTTTTTTCCATTTCCAGGAGTGTATATCGGTGCGTGAGAAACAGCGTGCTGTGTTTCCAACCGCAGAAAACGTACCTCCAATTGATATCCATAGGAGAATAAAAGCTCTGTACGGTGACGATTGTATCGACATCGGCAATGTGTGACGATGGGTTGTTCGTGCTCGTAATGAAGGAAACGGTGGTGAGCCGGAAAACGATTGAGCGTTAATAGAGTTCCGCCGCGAAGGATCACCGACGCCAAAAGAGTTTAAGACCACGCTATCAGCGGGAAAAATCACGTTTACAGTTTTCCGACACGTTCAAGGCAGGTCCTCAGCAACTGAAAGCACGGATTCGAAGAGTTCGCCCCCACATGGAACACTCTCTCTTCAGCATGGCAATGTCAGGCGACACACGAGCACCGTGACATCTGAAAAAATCAGTTGCCTTGGATACACTGTCTTCGGTCATCCTCCATACACTCCCGACTTGGCTCCATCCAAATTTCCTCTGATTCCAAAACTTAAAGAACGCCTTCCAGGACTTCACTTTGACAGTGATGGAGATGTGCAAGCAGCGATGAAGTTGTGGCTCCGTCAACAAAGTCAAAGATTCCACAGCGACGGTATCAACAAATTGGTCTCTCATTGGGAGAAATTTGTTCGTCGCCAGGATGACTCTCTTGAGAAGTAAAGTGTAGACGTGAAGAATAACGATGAAGACAGCTAATAAAAAAATAAATTCAGAGGCGTTAATTTTTAGTACAGCCTCGTACGTTTTTGTTTAGCTTCAAATGAAGTGCGTTACTCCGTTTCTTATTTAGAAATTTCGTAAGAGGTAATGATGTGTCATTTTGCAAGCAGAGACGCAAAACAGCCACTGCAATATTAGAAAGGTGTCGTGGTAAAATGTACTAAAATATTATCCGGTCAACCATACTAGATTCCTTCAGAGTATTTGATGAAATATAAGAAAAATGCTTGCGTCTGGCCAATAAAATTGCAACTCCAAGAAGTATAGCAAATGACAAAATTTTTCTTATTGTAGGAAGAAGACACCATTAAATACGTAAGAAATTATAAGTTCGCGTGGCTCAGTGGCTGGGAAGCGCAAATGTTTCTTATTGGACGCCGCTTCAGCGACTTCCGTGTCACTAATCTTCCCCAGTTACCCAACCGGAGAAAGGAGACTTTCAGTTTAACGTGGAATCCGAACGACGTGTCGTTCCTGGAGACATCGCACATCGCTGAGAGGTGAATGTTAGATCAGAGCCAGACTGAAAATCCCCGTAATTCAACCGACATTCGATCCGACGACTTCTCGTTTACCAAGCACACGCTTTACCACTAGGCAACCAAGCCCGACAAATGCGTAGTTGACTTAGAGTATACAGGGCTCGTAGTTCAGCAGACAAAGGTGCCACTTCTAGCAACAACATTGACTACTTCGATCTGGGCTTGTATTCAGGTAGAGGTACGTCTTTCTACGCTGCGTCAGCTCTTTGTCAGAGTACATCAATCGCGTGCTCGGTGAATGGTGGCGTGACAGTCGCTCGGCAACCGATAACTAGGCGATTTCGGTGGGTGAGAGGTTTTGAGTACGTGCTCAGCAGAGCAACAGTCGAACGCCCTACTTATTGATGTAGTTGGGGACAGCACATGCAACATTCCATCTTTATTATCTTGTTGAAAGATAACGTATCGGAGACTTCTTACATAGGATACAACTACTGGTCTTAATATGTCAAAATGTATGTACTGTGGTAGGTCGTAGCAGACAGGCAACATTCGATCTTGTGTTATCTTGCTGAAAGATAACGTATCGTAGGCTACAGCCACTGGTTTAATGTGTCGAAATGTTACAACTACTGTGCGAATTAACTTCAGCTCATGATAACCTGCCTCCTGACTGACAATGAGCCAGCAACGTGTAGAGTCATACAAATGCGTCCCCAGTCCGTTCCTGCTATTCTGCTACTGTAATATTGTGTGCCTAGTACGCATAAATCACGTCCTGCCCATACAGACTGTTCCAAGTACACTGACCACTCTCGTACTGGCGTGCCGTGTACGCGGATATTCTTGTGCAGTGTCGCCACAGTTTAGTCCGCACATTGTCGCAATAATGCGTTTTTGTTTCCTTTACGTCGATATGGAAGACCCCTTAGTTAAGAGGCATCTGAGTAATTATATCACGTAACTGATTTTACAGAGTGCAACACCATAAACTTGTACAAATTTTGAGAAGACTGGGCATAAACGGAAAAGATATTCGTTGTATAAAAAATCTATACTGTAATCAAACTGCCGAGGTCAGAACTGGCGGCCAATGGACAGAAGCACAAAAAAACTGTAGAGGAGTTAGACCAGGCTGTGCACTCTCATCACTTCTCTTTACCCTGTACTCAGAAGGCGCTTGAAGATTATGACATAGGTAGTAAAGTAAATGGGGTATGTATTAACAACATAAGATACACAGTCTTAATTGCAGATAACATGAACGACCTGTAAGATCTTCTGTCTACAGTGGGAGAACACAGCAGGAATATGCTTCTCAATATCAACACCAAAAAGACCAAATTTATGGTAGTCACTCGCAATTCAGATGAGCATCAACTTGCAGAATTAATGCATAATAGTCAACCCATAGACAGGGTGACCAGTCTTACCTACTTGGGGACGTGGTTGTGCGAAAATTGGTCATCATACATGGAAATCAGATGCACAACAGAGAACGACCGCAATGCATTTGTGACATTTAACGACGTGTTCACTAGCACTGGGTTTGACCTTAACCTCAGAGTTAGGTTGATGAAGAGCTATGTGCGGTCAGTGCTTTTATATGGCGTGGAAAGTTGGACGTTGAAAGCGAACACCGTGAACGAGTTGGAAGCATTCGAGTTGTGATTATATCGAAAAATACTTAAAATTCCACAGACAGCAAGGAAAACAAATGAAGAGACTCTGAGAACACTAAAAAGAGTCAGCGAACTGCTAACCACAATCAAACGTACGAAAACAGCTTCTTAGACCATGTGATATGAAATGAAAGGTATCACCTTCTTAAACTGATAATCGAGGGGCAGATTGAAGCCAAAGGGGAATTGGCAGGAGAAAAATTTCACGGCTCCGCAACACCAGACAGTGGATAGGAATAAGCAACACCGGCGACTTGATCCATGCTGGAAGAGAGAGAGAGAGAAGACTGGGCAAATGTGGTTGCAAACGTCCATTGGTGGGTATGCAGCAGAAGAATAAGAAGAACTGATTTTACAGTTACGGACAACTCTAACTGAGTTCTCACAAGTTTTTTACTGCCAAGTATTACCTGACTAACAGTCCTGAAGGAGAGACGACACCCCGCCCACTATCTCGTACAGTGCTTTTGCGAATTTTCTCACTTCTAACAAATTATGACTAATTTATTTATTTATTGTTCCGTGGGACCAAATTAAGGAGAAGTCTCCATGGTCATGGAACGAGTCAATACATAAAATTACAACACGATAGTAGAAACACATAAAATGAAATATAAAAAAACGAATTCAGGCGACAAGTCGTAAGTTTAAATAAAGAAAATCAACAATGTAACACTGGAATTTGCTTAATTTTTTAACTCTTCCAAGAGGTCCTCGACAGACTAGAAGGAGTGAGCCACGAGGAAACTCTTCAGTTTAGACTTAAAAGCGTTTGGGCTACTGCTAAGATTGTTGAGTTCTTGTGGCAGCTTATTGAAAATGGATGCAGCAGAGTACTGTACTCCCCTCCGCACAAGAGTCAAGGAAGTGCATTCCACATGCAGATTTGATTTCTGCCTAGTATTAACTGAGTGAAAACTGCTAACTCTTGGGAATAGGCTAATATTGCTAACAACAAACGACATTAAAGAAAATATATACTGTGAGGGCAATGTCAGAATTCCCAGACTATTGAATATGGGTCGACAAGAGGTTCTCGAACTTACACCGCATATAGCTCGAAGAGCCCGTTTTTGAGCCAAAAATGCCCTTTTTGAATCAGAAGAATTTCCCCAAAAATCATGCCATACGACATAAGCGTATGAAAATATGCGAAGTAGACTACTTTTCGTGTTGAACTGTCACTTATTTCAGATACTGTTCTAATGGTAAATAAAGCAGCATTTAGTTTCTGAACAAGATCCTGGACATGGGCTTTCCACAGTAGCTTACTATCTATCCGAACGCCTTGGAACTTGTATTATTCCGTCTCGCTTATAATATGCCCAATCTCTCTGTTCAAAATATCGGTTCTTGTTGAATTGTGATTTAGAAACTGTAAAAACGGAGTATTACTGTGATTTAGCATCAAATTATTTTCCACAAGCCACGAACTTATTTAATAAAAGTTGCAAATCATCTTATCGTCACTGACATCTACAACGAACTAACGCTACATATTGTAAAGTTGTTTATCAAATTATCTTCATAAAACAACAAGTAAAAAAAAAGTTACTGTTTCATCAAACGTCTCAAGAAGTAATTACTCAAGCGCTGTTCTCCATAACTCACACCCCTCTCTTCATAATTCTGATGAACCAGCCTGCACTAGCTTTCAATTGTACATCACATTCTGTTGCGGAATTCAACTTAATTTTCTTTGCATTTATTCTGATGACTTCTGGATAAATGGGGGAAGCCTTCATTGCGTTTACTTCGGACCTACTGCATACTTTATGAAATCTTTCTGCCAGGATCCACAGAAGATTTTCATGTAGAACTGAAGCAACCTGTGAATATTTTCTAACACCAAATTTTGTTCTTGTACCATTGTCTGTGGACTCTACATCACTGATGAACAATAGATCACATTATCTCCGTGACAGTTGTCAACAGCAGATCCGTAGGTGTAGGTAACTAACAAAAATTACGCCTTCAATTTACACCCATTGTCGATCTCTAAAACTCGTTGTCCCTTTCGATTTGAAATGACGACAAACTAAATACTACAGTTACTTTTGGGAACGTTCTGGTCCAAAATTAAGATTCAGTTTCAAGCAGGAATGATCATTAGTTTTAACGACGGTAGAACCTGATGCAAAACTTGAAAATGCACTGACGTGAAAAAAATTCCAACACCAAAAAGTAATTATTGTAGAGCAATGAAATTTCAGAAATACATTTGTTTAGGTAACGTATTTAAATGATCAACGTTGCAAGATTACAGCTTAATGTAAGTGCGTTATAAGCCATTGCAAATGTGAATTGCTGGTACATGAATAACCGGTGTAACAGCCAGAATGTTGAATACGAGCATGCAAAAGTGCGTGTATTGAGTCGTAAAGATGCCGGATGTCAGTTTGTGGCATGGAGTTCCATGCCTGTTGCACTTCTTCGGTCAATACAAGGACGATTAATGGTGTTTGTTAATGACACTGAAGTAGTTGTCCAATGATGTCCCATATTGGAGACAGATCTGGTGATCGAGCAGCCCAAGGCAACATGCTGGCACTGTAGAGCATATTGCGTTACAACAGCGGAATGTGGACGTGGGTTATCGAGTTGGAAAACAACCCCTGGAATGCTGTTCATGAATAGCAACACAACAGGCCGAATCACCAAACTGACGTACAATTTTGCTGTCAGGGTGCGTGAAGAACCCGCGAGAGTGCTCCTGCTGTCATGCCAAATCGCACCCCAGATCATAACTCCAGGTGTAGGTTGAGTGTGTCTAGCCAAAGCCTCCTAGATACGAGGCCTACGCACAGCGGACATATTGGCACGGGACGTCACAACCTGTTGGCCATCTTATCTGTAGTCGGCAGTCCTGATGGCGTATATGTTGTGTTGAAAATGTGTGCTACGTGAAAGTGATATATATTTCATAAAGTATTCGCCTACAGTTCTTCCAAGTATGGGATGCAAGTGTTGCGTTCCCTTTTACCAGGGAAATAATAAGTCCCAAAAAGGCATGAAAGTGCACATGTTTCGATTTCCCAAATATGTGAAGTTGAGAAATCGCTGGATTGCAGCTATTCCCAGACAGGAATTTGTGTCTACGCATCATTCAAGGGTAAGTAAATGACAAAAAATTTATAGCGTGTTATTTGTTTCCATTGCACCACATTTGCCAATTGTTTTTAACAGCAGTTATGTAAAATGTACCAGTATAATTTGTTTCTTAATTCTGGACCATTGCTGCGAGGTTAATACGAAGCAACTATTGTCACACAGAATAGTTATATTAATTAGTGTGGCTCGAAAATGTTTAGTATTCCTTATCATTCCTACCAGATTATTGAGTTTCCAGTACTTTTATCTGGAAGAGCTACAGAATGATTTTGTTCAGTTTTACATATACAGCTATTCGGAAATAATTTCAATTTGAGTAAACTGCCTTAGAAAATTGCTTTAATGATTTCAGTGTTCGACACATTCAGCAGTATAGAAAGCAGAATTTCGATGTAAGTGCATTGTGATTAAATTAACAGCACTCTGTGACACGAATTTCATTCAAGGATGTAGGAGAAACAATCTTTTCATGTTTAAGGTTCTAAAGTTCTAGAGAAACTGGGAAATAAAATATTTTTTTGGAATTTTTGATTTATTAAACATTACGTCAGGAGGTTTTCCATTTCGTCGAATGATTTGAGTTTCGTATGAGGTCAGCAAATTTTGAAGTGGAGAGGAAAATTTACGAAAATAACCAGGGAAACAAATTCTTAAATGCTGTAGGAGCTCCAGCTGCTTTATTTAAAACCGAAAACGTCTGCTTGTTATTGCATATTGCCGATTTTTTACTGCAAGAAAACATAGTTCCTGAGGTAGAAGACAAAATTTA
This sequence comes from Schistocerca gregaria, assembly GCF_023897955.1. Classification (NCBI taxonomy): domain Eukaryota; kingdom Metazoa; phylum Arthropoda; class Insecta; order Orthoptera; family Acrididae; genus Schistocerca; species Schistocerca gregaria. Next base: position 372,741,062 of record NC_064921.1, on the reverse strand, counting down.
AAATTACAGTTTGTTTTCGAGCCTAGAAACGCGTATTTAAGGCAAATCGTCATTATAATTTTACGTCTTGAAATATCATAGAGCAGTTTTTTTCACTTACTTTATGCAATGATACAAATTTCCATACTTTCATTACAAAGTCATGTAGAAGAGGAAAGCACGAGAATCCCTATGCTGTCTCAGCTCTAAAACTCGTAAAGTTCGTATAGCTGCAGAGTGCTTAACAGGAGCGTTCCGATACAGACCCGGCCATCAGTATGTGACGTCACAAGAGTGCGAGCAGGCCTGTAGCCTAGGTGGTGTTGGTCTAGGACGCAGACAGGGCGGTTGCAGCCCTCAACCTGCCTCCTAATTAACACACGTCCATCATTGATACCTAGGCAGAACCAGCTGTCATCAGAAAATATAACAGACCTCCAATCTTTCCTCCAATGAGCTCTCGCTTGACACCACTTAAATCGCAAAGGTCAGTATCTCGGCGTTACTGGAAAGCACGCAACAGACCTACTGGCTCGTAGCTGTCCTTGAAGTAACCAATTTGTAATAGTTTCTTGTGTCACTGTGGTACCAACGGCTGCTCGAATTGCTTCTGCAGATACGGTACGTTACGTCAGAGGCATACGCCGAACTCGACGTTCTTCCCTCTCGGTAATGCCCCGTGACCGTCTGGGGGCCGGTCTTCGTTCACCCGTTACTTCCTCTGACCACCGCTGCCAGCGTCATGTACAGTGCTTCCTGCCAAGTCTTCGTGCAATATTTCAGAAGGAGCATACAGCTTCTCGTAGCCCCAGGACGCGACCTCGTTCAAAGTCAGTGGTGTGTTGCTAATGTCGCCTTTGTCTCCTTAAAGGCATTCTTGACTAACATCATATCCAATCTCAAAGATAACTAACGATCACGGCTTTTACAGCGTGTACTTAAGGCAAGACAGATGTGCATCCTCACACTGGCACTGCCAGCGCCACTCTTACGCAACTGGCGTACAATTGGAATAGACATCATCCCTCAGATGCAGAAACGCTTCTACCAACTTTCGTTTATGTCCCAGAACTCCTTTTGTTGTTGCGATTTTCTTCCCGTGTGACTGTTTTAGTCTAAAATTAGAGTTCTCATAACAGCCGATATGCGTACTGCACATAAGGCCCAACACAATAGTTGCTTCATCCTTAACATGAAAAATCATGCGGTGAAAATGTCTACTGGACAACAAAATGAATTATGAGCACGTGATACAACCATTCCATCTCCTTAGCTGCTCTATAAATTAGCACATTGATTGGTTTTACGAAACAAGAAGCATCAGGTGACGGGATGAAGTTTCTTCATAACTCAACTGGGACGCTGCACGTTGCGTGGCGGAAGAGCAATCGGTCTGAGGTTATTAGCGAGTGAAACGAGAAACAAGACCGAGACAATATAAATGTTCCTTGTGATGGGAGCAATCGAACTACATCCAACAGCGAGAGCAATAGGAGAAAGGAGGAAATGTTTGATTTCTTGTTCCTAATTAACTCAGTGAAAAACTTGTTACTGTTTTAATTGTTATGGGTACGCCTGACACAGTTAGGCGCTCAGTGTAAGCATATCCGCTTTCTATTTCACGGACTCTGTTAAAGCCTGATCATACTGATTTATCAATAGTGTGAGGAGCACTTTGGATATAGAGAAACACGGGCCGCATATAGAAAGCGAAATAGACAACAGCCGTTCAGGAACAAGTACTTGGCGTTTTGTCGCATCGAGTCTGCGTTGCGCAGACTTTCACGTAGGTACAGTTATAAAGAGTACAGCAGCAGCGATATTCCTCTTACAGTTAAGATCACGTTGAAGGGGTAGCTCATTATATTGTGGTCGATTAGTAAATTCCGACTGATGGATGACATCGAGAAAGAATTTATTTTCAAGTAACAGCTCTCGTTGTTCGGCTGCGCACGAACTGATAACACCACTTATCGGTGCGCTTTCGTTCGACTTTTAGTCAGTTCGTTTGCATGATCTAGGTGAATGCCGGACTGTTTACCAGGCACCACCCCTGTTACTTAAGGTGCTATGCCAAGCGAATCGGCTTGTTAGTATAATGGGCACGTATTCGGAATGAGAGAGGTTCAAATTTCGGCAAACTCTCGGGGCAAGTTTTCTGTGTTTCTCCCTAAATCACTTCCCTTTGTCCCAATCTTTTTCCAATTTGGGCAGGATTTCGGAGAAAGTTATGCCTGTGTTCACCAAATGAGTCTGACGTCCAAAATAAATGTTGCAGGAAGAAAATACTCTTACCAAAGAAAGTATTTACTGTTTCTGAGATGGCTTACTAAGCACTCAGCAAATGATCAGCTTCGTCACAGAACAAATTCGAAGTAGCGGAACTAACACTATGAGACAATAATGTTGGCAACACAGATTCTTCTTTTACTCGTACCCTTGTGCGGAATCGGCGTGGTTATTAACGGATTTTGCATGGCTAGTGTAAGTGATGGCCGGATGCTCATTCTGTCGCCACTCCGTAACCCCCGTAACCCCCCACCCCCCCCACCCCCCGGGAATGTAATCTGTGTACCTCAGCTATCAGAGTGCAAATGTATTCGTGTTCATGTGAAAGTGGGCGAAACTACTCTAAATGTTTGCGATTCATCTAACTAACTGAGACTGGACTTGGATACCAGCCCGGTATTCGCCTATATACCGTATCTGACGGCGGATGTAGCACCCTTTCTTTCATCCAAAATGTCATTCTCTTCTGTCAATTATTTAGAAAGTAATAAGCTAATATTGTTACATATTCATGGATTTTTCTGTCTCCCCTTGGTGGATCAAATTCATATTTAATGTTGAAGAGCAAACGAACTTATTTTTGTTCTTACAACAATTGTTTATTTGGAAGCAGTTTTCGGTTATTACGCTGTCTTCGGGAAAAATGGTCTGACAAACCGAAAAGTAATTCAAAATAAAAAAAAACACAAATAAAATAAAAACATTTGTTTTCAAATCTTAATAAGTCTTGATAAGTTTCATGTTGACTTACTTCGTGTTGCACCCTCGGTTGGATAAGACCATGAAGCTGTTTTGTGAAAGGAGAAGTTAGTTTCTGAGTAACGGAACAAGTAATAACAAATAAACAAGGAAGAAGTGAAGGTAAGAATTAAACGGCTCATGGACGTCGACATCTTTACAGACGAAGCACTGAACAACGGTGACATGTAACGGATCGTTTTCTTGCCTAAGGGAATAAAGTTTTCGTCTTATTTAACCATTTAATCAGGAATTTAATTCTAGGAGGAGCTTCACACATTAAATTTACTGCGAGAGATCACCACACCAAGGATGCAATTCAACAGTTGGCACCATAGCTGGGGTCCCCAGCGGTGACAAAACATTGAGCCCTTTCATTGATCAGCATCTCTATTAGCCAGCCATCATTTACAGGCCAACAAAGCTGACTTCACCGAGAGTTCTAGAGATTTCAGATTTCTGTTGCACTAAACTTTAGATTTTTAAATGGAAACGTTAATAGATTCTAGGGGGAAAAATTATGGTAACTAGAGGTCCTACTAAAAGTCACCACTAGGTAGAGCAGTGTAATCAGCCAAAGAGGTGGCTGCACCTGGGACACAGTCGCTCTAATTATAGTGGTGATTAGGTGGCGAGCTGAACGTTGTATCATTCTTGGAAACTGTTCAAATCTTGCGAAATTGAAGAGTCAACTGGGTAGTTATCTACAGAGAAGTACACAGAGATGCGAAGTGAAAAAAAGTGATAACGTTTCAAGAGTGATTATTTCTAACATGAGAATTATGATTTAAGGAGGAATGGGCTTACATGGTTTGCAGAGCTTGTCTGGAACACTCACCCGAGAAACAGAACTGAGATTTAGTCTAGAGTGCGCCATTTTTCGACGTCAGCTGCAGAAGGTTTCGGTGTAGGAATCTATTTGTATTGGTTTGTTAAAGTAGTAATAAACTGTTCTGTTTCTGTGGGATCTGTCGTTTCCGGGCCGCACGGGGCAGACGCACGGTCTAGGGTGCCATGCCACGGTTCGCGCGGCTTCCCCCGTCGGAGGTTCGAGTCCTACCTCTGGCATGGGTGTGTGTGTTGTCCTTAGCGTAAGTTAGTTTAAGTAGTGTGTAAGTCTAAGGACCGATGGCCTCAGAAATTTGGTCCTTTAGGAACTTACAACAAATTTCCGCCGGCCGCGGTGGTTTCGCGGTTCTAGGCGCGCAGTCCGGAACCGTGCGACTGCTACGGTCGCAGGTTCGAATCCTGCCTCGGGCATGGATGTGTGTGATGTCCTTAGGTTGGTTAGGTTTAAGTAGTTCTAAGTTCTACGGGACTAATGACCACAGCAGTTGAGTCCCATAGTGCTCAGAGCCATTTGAACCATTTTTGAACAAATTTCCAAATTTTGTCCTTTCCCGTGTGTGAGACTGTCGACTTAATTATTATCCTAAGAGTTGTCTCTCAAGATCAAAGGATACACACCAGTGTGCGGTTAAGTGGAGACGGAATGTACTGCATATAATCGGATCTGATGGTAGTGCCAGCGAGTGACACTGGACTCGCAGTCGAGAAGACGGCGGTTCGAATCCCTGTTCGTCCGTCCTGATTCAAGGTTTCCGCAATTTCCGTATGTTGTTTAAGGCAGTTGCGAGAATTATTTCTGGGAGAGGGCACAACCCATTTCCCTCTCCATTCTTCTCCAGTTCGAGCTCGTACTCAGTCTCTAACGGGACATTGACCACTATTTCCCCTGCCAATTATCGTATGATGATTTTTGTGATAGCAAGTGGAGAGCAACGCTACTCATTTCAGTGGTACAGAAGTCCCAACGCTACCTACTTGTACAAATATAAATTTACATTATTAAGAGTGGAAGGCCGGTCCAGGAGGTATATCAGTTACTACTTTTAACAAAGTGGTTTAATGAGATGAAGTACGCCATGGATGATGCATCATATATTACCGCCATATACGAAAGTGGGAGCAGGAGATATCAGATTAATTACAGGGAAATAAGTGTAATGGCTTCGGTGAGTAGGTTGTTTCGTAGTGTAATAAAGAACAGATTGGAAAAGGTTGCGTTTGTCGTTGAATCTCCGGAACAGTCGGATTTTACTGCTGGGAAAACCTGTGTTGATAACATCTTTTCTGTACGCCAGATCTGTCAGAAAATGGTTGCAAAAAATTAAAATCTCAATTTGGTGTTTGCTGCTTTAGGAAAGGCCTATGATTCTCTGCCAAGGAAGTTACTATCATCAACACTGGAAAATGGTGAGGTGGATGGTGCGTTAATAGAGTTGGTGAAAACGACGTACCACGTATGCGAGGTAATTGTTAAGATTGATGGAAAGATATCAGAAAGTTTTAAAAGAAGCGAAGGATTAAGACAAGGTATCAACTTTATTTAAATTCCTTTTACTGACTCTTCGTTACTGGAACAGACAGTGCAAAATTTTGAGTGTGGCAGTACCGTATCAACCTTTTTCATTCATTACTGTTTGCCGATGATCAAGCACTGACGCCTCTGGATAAGGATGGTGCAAAGAATCAAATGAGAAAGCTAATGGCTGCTTGAAAACAATGAGGGCTAACAGCCAGTATGGATAAAACAAAATATATTTTTTGGAAGTGGCATAGCGGGATTTGGTTTTTGAATTCGACGGGGTAAGGAAAGTGGAAGTCTTGCAGCATCTAGGTTTAGTAATGGATAAAAGTGGATAGAATGAAGTGGACATATCCCACAGGATAAGTCAAGCGACGATAGCTATTACATTATTAAATCGTATTTTTTGGAGCCGGCATATAAACAGACGGACAAAGGAAGCAGTGTTACGTGCTGTGGTTGAAAGCGTTCTGACATACGGTTCAGAGGCCTAATGTAGAAAGCTAGGAGGAGCAGGTGAGGCAGAACTCTCGGTACTGCAATTAAAGTAAAAGTGGTTTTACTATATCACAATAATAATAACGTGAATTCATAACTTTGCACTGAGGAGCACGTAGGTGCGAAGCCAGATGTATCAAAGCTCACAGAAGTTACACAGGCAAAATCTATAGTGGATCTCCACTATGCGATAGAAACAATCTTGCTAGGTCGTCTGCTCGGGATGAAGTGGTCTAAATTTGGAGCGGCGCTCGTAGAGCTGCACAGCGCCGTCTAGAGGGCGCTGTCGTTGGCGAAAATTTACCGCTTTCGTAGTGCCAACCTAAGAACGGGCACCTACGGTGTGGCATCGTAGCTATCGATACCACAGTGTTGAACACTGATCGAGAGACAAAGCGGGAAAATTGAATCCGTCGAAATGGACGGGTTATGGCGGAGCATGAGAGCTACACGCTTGGATCGTCTGAGAAATGAATAAGCGAGAATGGAGATGAATTCGAAGAAATCATAGATAAGATTGGCGCTCGAATACTGAGACGGTATGGACATGTCCGACAGATGTAAGAATAACGATGGCCGCAATGATTGCTCATCTGGCCACTGTCAGGAAGAAGGAGCAGAGGGGGGCTGATGTGAACGTGGAAGGGAACTGCAGCCAAAGGTTAGGTTAGAAGTTTGTCCATCTGTGAATAGAGAAATGCTGACAAGTGGAAAAGACTGCTAAACTAAGTAAGCAGAAGTGAAGAGATTCAATCCAGATCCACCAATAAAATGTTATTTTCCGTTCGTGGAGTGTGTACGTCACACAGACCACTAGTGACCGCAGGTCGATAACAGGGATCGCTGTTCGACCACATGCAAAGAAGGAACACTTCAGGAGGAGAAATGCGACCGTGAGCGTGTCTATGGAAATACTCCTGTAACTCCAGTAACTGTTGAGACCATGACTTCGGCTGAGCGAACAAGAATTTTTTGATGCATTGGTATCCTAACAGCTTGATCATTTCCTCCCTCTTCTCGACGAAGGTTCTAAATTACCAAATTTGTTGCAACTTGAGAAAAAGCTATGTGGTGAGCGGCTGTGAGCAGTGCTGCGGAGTAGGAAGATTAGCAGTGAAGCGTGACGATTCTGCGCGTGGCCTATACGTTGATTTACTTTATGCCGCACTAGTGGTCCGCTTAACGAGCAGCATAAACAAGTTGGAGCCTCTTCCCGCTGGTAAATATAGCCGGAGCCGATAGCCTTGAGGCGACATGATTTACAGGCTCTGGGGCCAAGGCGTGAAAGAGCCGTGAGCGGGCGCGCACTCCCCCTGCTATGTTATGCTGCGTACCTGCGGGACGGTCTGGCGAATGCGAGGCCGCCGCCCCTTACCCTTCTCTGCAACGTCAATTAAGTCTGCGGTAGACGCTCCGGGGAGAGGAGGGCCACTAATAACACGTTGGGCAACCCTGGGGCTCACACCAACGCCTCAGCCGCCGCTGTTCCACGAATTAATGGCCGACTCCCTATCGTTCACTTCCAGGCGAGAGCGTCGGGTGAACAATGCGTTCTTAAACATGTTTAGCGCTTCGTGTTGAAACATCTTTGAGGCACTACACCTGCAGTCTCCGAATATACACCGCGAATAATTTACGGGGGATAGTCATAAAACTATAATTGCTATAATTGAAGGGTGTCCCATAAAGAACACAATTTTTAAATTGGGCGCCTCTTGCAGTGTGTTAGATTGCCGGACCTGAAATTTGAGTAACTGTCATCTGTTGACACTGCGATTGGCTCTGAGCACTATGGGACTCAACTTCTGAGGTCATCAGTCACCTAGAACTTAGAACTACTCAAACCTAACTAATCTACGGACATTACACACATCCATGCCCGAGGCAGGATTGGAACCTGCGACCGCAGCGGTCTCGCGGTTCCAGACAGTAGCGCCTAGAACCGCTCGGCCACACCGGCCGGCGAGACTGCGATTACCGATTGTAATTGTCAGATGGCATTTGTGCACAGTGAATGTTTTGCAGATACCGTTCGAGCATTTTGTGTAATTTTTGGTACGCGAAATGCGCTTAAAGAGTCGAAAGTACAGAGACTGGTAACGAAATTTAAAGATAAAGAATGACCTGGACGTTCTCGTTGTCGTCGATCGGTAGAGAATGTCGCTCTCGTCAATAAGAGCATCACTACGAGTTCAATGAAATCGTTTCGCCCCCGTTCTCAACAGTCAGCCAATCCGAGAAGCATTTGTCATCGAATTTTAACAAAATACCTTTTACGATCCAGCTAACACAAGAGTTGAAACCTATGAACCATTTGAACAGTCGAACATTTGCCAATTGGCTATTCACAAGACGAGAATTCGATAGTGGTTATGAGCCGATTGTCAATGACAGTTGCATTTGTGCGTATTTTATCAGCTAAAATAGAGCAATACATGATGGATCAAAGTGTATTTCAATTACAGTGAATGCTTTGCAGATACCGTTCGAACACTTTGTGTGATTTTTGGTACTCGAAATGTGCCTAAAGAGTCTAAAGTGCAGAGACTGGTAAGGAAATATAAAGACAAGGTTCGACAGTGAACATCAAATGATATGAACGTTCTCGCTATCGTCGATCGGTAGAGAATGTTGCTGTCATCAGTAAGAGCATAGCTACGAGTTTAATGAAATCGATTCACCCCCGTTGTCAACAGTCAACCATTACGAGAAGTAGTTTGCATCGAATTTTAACAAAATATCTGCATTTGCAGCCGTTTACGATCCAGCTAACAAAAAAGCTGAAACCGATGGACCATTTGAACAGTCGAACATTCCCCAATTGGCTATTCACAAAACGGGAATTCGATAGTGGTCTTCATAAAAATATAATCTTCAGTTACAAGGCACACTTCCATTTTAATGGTTACGTGAATAAACAATATTGCTGGATTTGAGGCACAAAGAATCCTCGCATAGAGCGTGAGAAGTGTCTTTATCCAGAACGAGTCACTGTTTGGTGCGGTTAACCGGCTGTCGGGCTAAATGGGCCATTCTTTTTTTTTTGAAAATGAGACTGGAAAAGCAGTGACAGTGACTGGTGATCGCTTTCGCCATGTGATAACACAGTTTTATCGCCAAAATTAAAAGAACTGAATGAATGTGAGAGACCTTTGGTTCCGATAGAATGGGCAACCTGTCACACTGCCGTTGATAGAAAGATTTCCTGTTCGTCTCATGGCTCGCAATGGCGAACAAAAATAGCCATAGAGATTTTGTGATTTCACACCATGTGACTTTTTGTGGGGGTATGTCGAATCCTATGTGAACAATCCACGAACCATCCCGCAACTCAAGGCAAAAATTAGACGTATCATGAGCCAAATTCAAGCGGAGCTTTGCTCTAGAGTCGTCGAAAATTTTGTCTTCATAGTAGATGTGTACAGACGAAGCGGTGGACGACATTTTCTTGATATTTTGTTTCATGTTTAATCGAAATCTTTGTATTTCAAACTGACACCATAAAACTAGCAATTTTCAAATAAATTATGTGTTATATATTAAACTGAAAGTTGCGTTCTTTGAGGGACACCCTATATCACCTCCAGAATATCAAGGAAATTCAAAATATGAGCGAACAAACAATTCAGTTTCTGTTAGGAAATACAAATCAGTAGGCATCCTACGTTACCTTTGAAGCGGACTGTAGTGGGAGATCGTCGTGGCCACACTCATTGCTTGACATTCCACTGGTGACAGCGTGGACGTGCATGCGCCGCCACACACGCGGTGAGACGTTTAGTGCTGTTGCAAAAGTGAGCAGCACGTGCTTTCTCCCAGATCTCGTTGTGCAGTCGGCTTTCTGCGAGCACAGCCCGGTCTCTGAGCGTACCGGTGTCGCTTTCCTCACGATTAGGGAACTAGAGCGCGCGCAGATTGTCACGAGAGGAGACCAGCGTGCCGGCTAAAGAGTTCCGGCACGAGGGATTGACGGTATGCCTCGCAGTCGCTCAGTAAGAGAACGGGATGTGTAAAGTCATCAGCAAGTCCACACTAATTGCAAAATGAGTCATACACGATATCAGTATGGTGCAGAAAGTGGCAGTTGTGTCTATACTGTATAAGGAAAAGTTTGAGGTCATCCACATGAGTACTAAAAGCTATTCGTTACATTTCGGTTACGCGATAAATTACACAAATCTAAAGGCTGTCAATTCAACTAAAACCTACTAATTACAATTACGAGCAACTTAAATTGCAACGGGCACATAGATCATGTTGTGGGGAAGGCAAATCAAAGACTAAGTTTTATTGGCAGAGCTCTTAGAAGATGCAACAGCTCTACTAAAGAGACTGCCCACACTACGCTTGTCCATCCTCTGCTAGAGTATTTCTGTGCCGTATGGGGTGCTCACCAGATAGGACAGACGGACGACATCGAAAAAGTTCAAAGAAGCACAGCTCGTTTTGTGTTATCGCGAAATAGGGAAGTGAGTGTCACGAATATGATAAGTGAGTTGGGGTGAAAATCATTAAAACCAAGACGAGATCTTTTCACTGAATTTCAATCACCAACTTTTTCTCTGAAAGCGAAAACATTATATTGACGTGAGCCTACATAGGAAGAAACGATCATCGTAATAAAAGAAGAGTTAGAGCTCGTACGGAAAGATTTAAGCGTAGAGAATTGTAGAGAAACAGTGGGATTGTAGAGAAATAGTGGAATTGTAGGTAAATAGAGGGCAGTAACATTCCTGACTTAGACTGACCTGCCCAGAGTCCAGACCTGTAACCAATGAAACACACTGGGGTGAGTTAGTACGTCTGCTTCGTTCAGGACCCCAGCGTCCAACGTCACTACCTTCTTTGGTCACTCTTGAGGGAGTACGGGCTGTCATCCCTCCACTGACATTCAGACACTTCATCAAAAGTGTCCCCAGCAGAGGTCAATCCGCCATAAAAGCGAAGGCGAGACACGCTTCATACTAATTTCCACTAATAGGTGTCTGCATACTTTTGATCAGATATTGTATTCCGCAGAAAACCATCGTGTGAACCCAGGTGGCTCTGTTCGTCCACGAGACCAGAAGGCAGTAGATACCGGAGCCTAGGTTGATGATGTGTTCCTTGACTTGCAAAAGCCGGCCGCGGTGGTCTCGCGGTTCTAGGCGCGCAGTCCGGAGCCGTGCGACTGCTACGGGCGCAGGTTCGAATCCTGCCTCGGGCATGGATGTGTGTGATGTCCTTAGGTTAGTTAGGTTTAAGTAGTTCTAAGTTCTAGGGGACTAATGACCACAGCAGTTGAGTCCCATAGTGCTCCGAGCCATTTGAACCATTTGACTTGCAAAAAGCGTTCGAAACAATCCCGCACTGCCGCCTAATGTACAAAATATCTGTGTAGGAATATCAGACGTGCTTTGTGATTAGACTGGAAAGCTTCTGGCAAAGAGAACACAGCATAATACGAGGGTAATCCCAAAAATAAGGTCTCCTATTCTTTTTATAATTACATTGACCTTTTTATTTATACAATGGTTTTTCATCAGTTTACAGCTCGAACATTTAGCTATTTTTCGACATAATCACCGTTTCTGTCGCATTTTTGTAGACGCGTGTGGCAGTTTTTGTATGCCCATGTCATACCACCTCGCCGCCATGCTCTTCAGAATAGCTCTATGTAGTTATAAAAATAGAGGAGATCTTATTTGTGGGATTACCCTCGTATAACATAGCGAAGTTTTCAAATGCAAAATTAACTTCGGGCGTAACCTAAGGGAGTGTTACAGGACCTTCACCTTTCACTACATATATCGCGCTGTCGTACACAGAGAATTAGCAACACTAGTAAATTGTAGTGAAATGCGGGAAGACAAGCAGTTGATCGACGCCTGGTGCAGGGATTGGCAGTAGACTCTTAGCGTAATCATATTTAACGCATCGGACATTAATAGACAGAAATACCTATTATTCTGTGATTATACGATTGCAGAACGATCACTAGAAGCAGTCACATCCATTAACTATCTGGAAGCACGTGTAAGCAGTGATTTAAAGTGGAAACCAATCGCAGGTAAGTCTGACGCTAAGCTGAGATTTATTGGAAGGATCTTCAGTACTCCACCCAGAATGAAGATAGCTTACAAAACCCTCGTTTGACCAATGCTTGTACCTGTATATTGTTCGTCAGATTAGATTTGGTTAATAGATCAAATGAGAAGTTTTTATTGGTTTGTCGTCTGTGTTATTGTTGCATTATTATTTGCCTTAGGCTTGATGACTGGACGTTAACCGTACAATCATCGAAACAAGATAGACGATCAGGACAGAGGGGAGTGAAAGGATACTAGGTAAAATTATTCTTGTAAGCTCCAGAAGTAATAGTGTGAGGGAGTGAATGGAATGCGCTTACGATCACGCTAACACCTCTGACTCAATGCTCGTTAGATAACAGGGGTTGGCTCGAATAGTTACTAAACCAACTAAGCACAATGAACATAAATCAAAATAACTAACACAACGGATAAGGTGGTAGTGAAATGAGCGCCCAAGGAAAATAACGTACGCGAGCGACTACATCTCTGTCTGACGTGGCTGCTATCAACATATCTTTGTAATGTAATTACTTGTCTTAATCATGATTACTTGACGAAGAAAAGCTGCATACGACCGAATTATCACGTGCGGTAAGCTGAGGCAAATTACGAGCGTGGACAATGGGCTGAAATTAATAGTTTAAATACGCTATTTATTTAGGGACACAAACCAATTCTTGATGAAAAAAACTATCTGTTTCAAGCGTTGAAAGCGCTCAGTACCGAAAATGGTCTCGTCATTCGTTTTATATTATGGAACACAGAATGGGTATATAAGGGAGGAATACACATTGCTACACAAGGGGTAAGGTCTACCTGCATGCGTTATATTCACACCCGTACTTTACAGACACAGGAAGAGTGGTTATCCTCTCTGCTGATCATGTCTGTACAGCCAATACCAAGTGGGTGAAAGGAAATCAATGACAAATTCTCTGTTCATCATTTGGGGATCGTTCTTGGATTGTAACCAAAATGTCATATGCAACAGACGCAATACCTGGCTTTAACTTATTTATAATTGGTATGTATCGTTGTCCAGCATCCAGCCCCACTTGGTGCATAGTGACAGAGACTACACAAAATTTAGCAAACACAATCAAATAATAAATGAAAAGAACTAGTTTGCTTTTGTTCTACTGTTGAACAAAAGCAAGTTAGTGCTTTTCATTTATTATAATGTTATTTCTACATCTACATTTACACTCCGCAAGCCACCCAACGGTGGACCGACGGACCGACGGAAGATTCAGTTAACATGATAAAATCAAATAACTTCATACGCAAAAATACTTGTAAGTTTCACATTGTTCACACACATGGAAACCTGAGCTGCAGCGATTATATTACGGTACTTACTCATTGTGAGAATGGTCGCGACTACAGGGCTACCTGTTGAACAAAGGCATAAGGCTTCACCCACAAATAAAATATTGACAAAAACTTGTGAAAAACTAAAGAGAATGAATAGGCGAAAGAATACAGTGGTATAAAGTCAACCTTCGCTAAATGTGCTAAAAGCACCATATAATTAAGCTCACCCTGAAACGTCCTCTTAGAAAAATCTATACAAGACTGTGCTTAAACTGACACACAATATTTTTAGCACAACGCAATCTGACTTTCAAAAATCCCTACAGAAGAATGGCCCTGACTAACATTAACCTATACGTTTCACAAATCATTTACCTCACAAAAATCTTGGTTATTCGAACTACTGCAATACAGCGAGCGCCACTACTGCCAGCTAAATAAAAGATTCAAACTACGGAAGTCACTAACTACTGATAGGCACAGTTAGCAAATGAAAGATTTTAATAGAGAACAAACAATGTATTTACCTTAATAGTCATTATATATATATATATATATATATATATATATATATATATATATATATATATATATATATATATATATATATATATATATCAGTTCATGACATCCATTCTTACAAATTTCAAAACTCCGCCATATCTCTATCTCTCCCCACATCCACCGCTGCTGGCGGCTCACCTCCAACTGCGCAACGCTACGCGCTGTTAGCATCCATCTGCCGCTGCCCGACACTACAATGGCGAGTATTACAACAATGCCAACCAGCCACAGACTGCACACGGCACAGCCAGTGATTTTCATACAGAGCGCTACGTGGCGGCGGCGTTACCAATAAAAAAACCTAAACAGCCTACTTACATAGCCCCCATACTCCCCAAAAAAAAAAAATTTACAAATTGTTTTGGGCAGTGACCAATACAGATTTGAAAATTTTTTTCATAATTACAATAACAAAGAAATGAAATGCACACACTTATCGATAAAATGTTGGTCAAATCGAACTTCCTCTTTGCCAAACATTTGTAGCATATATTAAGTTAGCAACAAAACTCAAGTAACAGAAGCATGTTTGAACTATCACTGCTCTTCTCCAGAAACTACAAAAATAACTCATTTACATATTAGCAGCACCGGTGGTCTCGCGGTTCTAGGCGCGCAGTCCGGAACCGTGCGACTGCTACGGTCGCAGGTTCGAATCCTGCCTCGGGCATGGATGTGTGTGATGTCCTTAGGTTAGTTAGGTTTAAGTAGTTCTAAGTTCTAGCGGACTTATGACCTAAGATGTTGAGTCCCATAGTGCTCAGAGCCATTTGAACCATTAGCAGCACGTCAGGAGTAAGGAAAAAATAGACGTGCACTAGAAAGTAGAGTAACGCAGCTGTGTCCGTCCCTTCCCCAAAGGCTGTCTGTACTTGAACTGATTATAAACACGACCAATATATCATTGACACTAAACCACAGTTCGTTAGTTACATGTTCCACACAGCAAAATGAGTTAGTTAGTTACATGTTCTCTAGATCATTTGAATGATTCTGTTATCGAAATTATGTGGAACGAGACAATTTACAGGATATGTAGACGTAATTAGTGTTAACTTTAATGAACGTTAATGAACACCACAATTTTAAAAAGCTTTTTTTTTACTGGCTGCCAGTTTTTGAGTAAAAATTCAATGGAATAGATAGAGCTATCCGGGAGAAATGCTTTTAATTTACTTGTAAATCTTTCTTAGTTACTTGTCAGACATTTTATGTTATTGGGCAAACAATCACAAAATGTTTGTTGCTGAATATAAACTCCTCTCTGAGCCACTGACAGCTTTAACAGTTGGTGATAGATAATTTTTCCCTCTAGTGTTGTAGGTGCGTGCACACTGTTCTCAGATTGTGATGGATTATTTAAGTAGAATTGCGTTTGCGAAATATTTATTGCGAGGGCACGGTTAAAACGCTTAGATCCTTGAAGAGGTGCTTACAGGACGTCCGTTCCGTGGTGAATACCACGTATTATTCTTACTGCTCGCTTTTCTAAGTGATGAACAGAAAATTATTCCGTACCATATTATTGGGTAGAAGTAGGAAAATTAAGTCAGGAGGATGATACGTTTGTTTGTGAGATTAGAAATCATACGAAGAAAAGAAGTAGCCGAATTTAATTGTTGGAGAAACTCAGTAATATGCTTCTTTCAGTTCAAATTTTCATCAATATGCACACCCAATAATTTGGAGCATACTACCCTACATACTGACTGAAGTTCATGTGTTACATCAGTTGTTGGTATGACTTTATTTGTTGTACAGAACTGATTGTAGTGTGTTTTCTCAAAATTTAGAGAGAGTCTATTTTCAGAAAACCACTTAACAATTCTTTGGACAATATCATTTACTAATTCTTCTGTTGCTTTCTCTCTAAAGAATTTATTATAACTCTAGTATCGTCTGCAAAAAGTAATAATTTCACTTGTTCAGTGTTAGGTGGAAGGAATAGGAGTGGGCACAAAATTAAACCCTGTGCCACTCCTTTTGTGATTTTGCCTCAGTCACTAAAAACATCAACATTCCCGACAATGTCTGAATTATTTTACACTAACTTTTGCATTCTGTTTGTCAAGTATACTTTAAACGAGCTGAATGTAAAGCCATCAATTCCATAAAAGTTGAGTTTTTCTAAGAGATTGTCATGATCTGCACAAGTGACGGTCTAGGAGAGATCACAAAAAATACCAGCAGGCAATATATTATTATTTAGGGCTTGTACTATTTGATGAGTGAATGTATAAATAGCATTCCCAGTTGAGCAACCTTTCTGGAATCCTAACTGTGATTTGCTAAGTAAATTGTTCCCACGTAAGTGTGCGATTGCTCTTGATACATTACTTTTTCGAATATTTTGGAAAAATACGTCGGTTAGGAAACTGAACGATAATTGTTTAAATCTGTCTTGTCAACTTTCTTGAGAAGTGGTTTAATAGTTGCATATTTTAACCTGTCTGGGAAAATCCCCTGTGCCTTTGATACATTGCGTATACCACTAAGGACATTACTTATTTAGTTGGAACAACTTTTCAGAATTCTGTTTGAAGTACCATTAACCCCACAATAGCTTTCGTTTTCCAGAACTTTTATAATTGTATTACTTTCAGTGAAGGACGCTGGTACTGTTTCTAGTCTTTTAAAATTTCGTGGATTGACATTTTTAATATATTCTCTTCCTCCTTCAACTAAACCACTTAATCCTTCATTTGCTGCTACGTTTAGAAAAGTGATTTTTAAAAGTAGTTGCAACTTGTGAATTATTAGCCAAAACATGGCCATTTAGTTTGTTGTGGAATCTTATACACTGTCAGGCTGCCCTGTCTCCCGTTTGAATAGGGTTCATATAGTTTTAATCTAATTATGTGCATTATTTATTTTTGTCAGGACATGCACACTTCTGGAAGGCAAAAGGGAAGGAAAAGCTAAGACCCAAACAAGATTAGCTCATTTGCTAACAGCTTCATCTCGTAAGTGCGAAAGTGTCACAGAGAATCTCTTTGAACTGCAGTGACAGACGCTACAAGTCGAGCGCAGGTGCATTACCGTGTGGCTTACTGCTGCAATTCTGTGGGCAAGAGTTTCTAGATAAGTCAATCAATATGTTGATTCCGTCTGCTTATATCTCATGAAAAGACGGTGAAGTTGTAATTAGACAGATTAGAACTCACACAAAGGCTTGTCAATATTCTTCCCGCGACTCATTCGCGACTGGAACAGGAAAAGGGGGATGTGGCGGTAGTCAAAAAGTGCCTTCTGCCACACATCATGAGATGACTTGTGGGGCACAGATGTAGATGTAAGTATGGAACTGAAGTTTACCGTGAACGATTTTTTATTTTTTTTTAAGAAACGTTTTTGTCCTGTTGTCTATATAGCTAGCAGATCAGTGTTGTTTTCTAGGCCGTATACTCATCACATATTTTGTCAGATTACTGCGACTGATTTTCTTATTTTTCATTTGGATAGTATTATGTATATGGGACACGCATTGTAATCAGATATCTAAAACTCAAAACAGTATCCAAGAGGGGACTGGAATAAGCTACACCAGCTAGACGGGCAGCAAAGCAGTCCCGATACCGGGGAGACCGACAAACGGCGCAGAACAGCTCACCGGGAAAGAAGTGTACCATCCTCAACACCAAGAGTAAGTATGGAAGTTTACATCACTTACGTCCAAGAAACAATTATCTACCGAACTGATGCATACGGGATGGGTTGGGTTCAAATCACAGCCCGCCCATAAAAAATCAGGTTTTCTACGGTTTCTCTAAATCTATTAAGTAGAATGCCACGATGGATCTTTTCCCAACGATTCGGCTGGTCTTCTTTCCCCTCCTTTTCCCAGATGAGCTTGTGTTCCCTCTCTTTCGACTTCGTTGTCTAATTTTAAAATCTAATTTCTCCTCCTTTTTTCGTTAAATCCTACCTTCTTCTCCGTCTCTGGTGACATCTCTGTTGACTGGTTGTTGAACCATAACCTTTCCCTTTGTTTGCACGAAGATATTACAAAGACTTAGAGGACAAAATCAGTCTGAGACATGCATATCAATAACCAGGTTAATTCAACCATGGAAGTAGCAGATGTTTTTCCGCAATAATACGAAGACCACGTCTTCTGCAGTGAAGACGGCCCTGGAATCTGCCCCAGGAACTCTGCACTTGTTCACCAAAGAAGAGGTCCCAGGTTCGAGTCCCGGTCCTGTGCACAGTTGTAATCTGCCAGGAAGTTTAGTACAAGCGCAAACTTCGCTGCAAAGCCAAGATCATTCTAACATTCTTCTTTAGCGCACCGAAAATAATCATGGCACAGTTATTGTAGGTGCATAAAATAATACTGTTAACTGAAGAACATTTTTTTTCTCAGTGTTACGTTAGAACTGTGATATGTTTCAAAAAGATGAAAATAATGGTAGGGGTCTGAACATTTTTTAAAAAAATAATACAGTGAACGTTATACGAGCGTAGTCATATAAAAATGCGGTATGTTACGTGGTGTAAATGTAAAATATAATATTGGGTCATTAGTAAATCATAGCCCGCATTATAAAACTCAGCGACACAGTTATTACCTCTGACAGTTATTTTTCCAAGTGGTCCAGAAGACATCTAGACTTGATGACTCCACGTATCCATTAAAAAAATGTTAGTAGAATTCCACCGATGCGAAGCAAATTACTTATTTCATTTTTCTGCCTCGTAAGTTAAGTCACCTTCAAACTAATGAAGAGATCCTTACCCGAACTGGGGAAAATAAATTTACCGTAGAGCCTGGCAAAAAGAAAGGATAGGCGATAGTACACATCGTCAGGTCTCAAGGAATCGTCAATTTGGTGACAAAGGAAAGTGTGGGAGGTAAAAACTGCAGAGAGAGATTAAAGCTCGAATAGAGTGAGAGGGTTCAAATGAATATAGGGTACAGAGATTTACACACGGATAGGCTAGCGTAGAAAGCTGCGTTATACCAGTCTTCGTACAACAACAACAAAACAACAAGTCGTCTTCGACGTATTATTTGTAAGAAGAAAAGAGACACGGTGTTTATGGAATATCACCGTTCATTGACAGCTACTATGTAGTGGCTAACTTTTTTAAAAGTTATATTACAGTAATTACATACAATGTTTCGAATTTACCGATGACGTTTCCGATAGTATGCTGGAAAATCAAAAACTTGTGAGAATATCCCGTCACAGAGCATCCGAATGTCGATGAAGGGTGAGAATAAAAAGAATACTAATTTAGTTTTAAGTTAAAATATCTAGGTTTTCGTCTTACACACAGTTCCCGAAAAAATTTCATTACATTAAATGAAGTCTGTCACGGACTGCACCAGACAGCTTATTTACCACACTAATGTGAATGGGTAAAAATGTAATATTCCGGCAGTATGTCCTCGAGACGTTGTGCATTATTCGTTTATTGCCATTTCACTTCACAACGGCTGAGAATGTTTTGGAGTCGCTGGCGAGGCACGACGTTGTGGAACTCTGGTGCCTGCCCGTACATGGACCGCGGTCAGCTGTTTGCCTCGGCGCAGCAGACCTGACGAGCAGGTGCCGCACTGTTTGTGCTCGCACAGCACCACGTCAGCAACCTGCGCTCGGCTCGCGGTGTGCTGGTTCTGAACACACTTTGCCCTCATCGTTCGCTGTAGTATTTCCGGGAATGTACTGACGAAAGTGTACCTAACAGTGGGAGGCAATGTGGATCAGAGTGTAACATCTCGTCGATACTGTATTTAAGAAGTAGCACTTTGATCGGGAATTAGACAGGTCCACAAAGCTGCATATGTCTACTCTTTGTCGGCTCGGGCATGTCTGTAAGGACATTAACCCGACGTTGTATATACACTGAGGTGCCAAAAGCCGTGAGATAGCATTGGACATATATAAAGATGACGGTAGTATTGCGTACACAAAATATAAAAGGGCAGTGCATTAACAGGCTTTGAACGCGAAATGGTAGTTGGAGCTAAACGAATGGAACATTCCATTTTGGAAATCGTTAGTGAATTCTATATTCCAAGATGCCCAGTGTTCAATACTGTGCCGGGAATAAGGTAGTTCAGGCATTACCTCTCACCACAGTCAATGCAGTGACCGACGGCCTACATTTAACGACCGAAAGCAGCGGCGTTTGTACAGAGTATGCAAAACTAACAAACAAGGAGCACTGCGTGAAATAACCGCAAAAATCAATGTGGAAAGTTCGACGAACGTATCCGTTAGGACAATGTGGCGAAATTTGACGTCAGTGGGCTATGGCAGCAATCGACCGACGCGAGTGCCTTCGCTTACAGCACGATATCGCCCGCAGCGCCTCTCCTGGGCTCGTGGCCATATCGGCTGGACTCTATCCGACTGGAAAACCGTGGCCCGGTCGAATGAGACCCAGTTTCAGCGGGTAAGATATAATGGTAGCGATCCAGTGTGGCGCAGACCCCACGAAGCCATGGCCCCTATGTTGTAAACAAGGCACTATGAAGCTGGTGGTGGCTCCACAATTGTGTGAGCTGTGTTTACCTGGAATGGACTCGCTCTTCTGGTCCAACTGAACCGATCATTGACTGGAAATTGACCGATCATTGATTACTTGGAGACCATTTACAGCTATTCATCGACTTCATGTTCCCAAACAGCGACGGAATTTTTATGGATGAGAATGCGCCATGTCACTGGGCCGAAATTGATCGCTATTGGTTTGAAGAACATTCTGGACAATTAGAGCGTTTGGTTTGGCCACCCAGATCGCCCGTCATGAATCCCATCGAACATTTATGGGACATAATCGAAAATTAAGTTCATGCACAAAATCCCGCACCAGAAACACTTTCGCAGTCATGGGCATCTTATAGGCACCATGGCTCAGTATTTCTGCAGTGTTACGGTCTATCGCAGTGAAACAATTTCGGAATATAGACTTCGGTATTTCGGCCTTGTCTCTGTTATCTTCCGTTGTGGTGCCAGTGTGGTCACTGAGTGAACGAATAGAGGCTTTGGAAACGCTTACTGATTTGCTGAAACCTCTTAGGGTTTTTAGTCAGATCTGTTGATAATACTTTACTTTCAATGTCATTAAACGCTTCTCTGATTCCTTCCTTTCGCTGGTTTTCGCTTTGTTCAGCTTTTGTTTGTCACGTAGGTTTTGACATCTCTTGAATCTATGATGAATCTTTCTTTGTTTACAGAAAAATTTTCTAACACGGCTGTTAAACCACACTGTATATGCCATCCGTTAATACTTTACTTGGAAGATACTGTTCTAAAGTACATTGAACGATACTTTTGAGTTTTTTTTCCATTTGTGCTCTATGAGTTGGTTTTCTATCTGCTCGAAGTAATTTCAGGACGAGACATTCAGAATAATGTCACACGAATCCCTGTCCCTAGCATCAGCATTGGGACCATGACTCTCCCAGACTATACCTCGCAAGTTGAAGTCACTCCGTAGCATAATAGCATGGTCAGGAAATTCATTCACGTAATTCTGCAAGTTCTCTCTGAAGCGCTCTGCCACTACAACTCCTGACGCAGGTGGTCTATATAGAAAAGCAACCGATTACCATTTCTGACGCACCTTCTGTTCTTAACCTCACCCAGATTAATTCACATTCGGAATCCGTGACAATCTCGCCAGATATTATCGAATTCCCAACGGCTTTTTGAGTCCATGACAGGACGAGCTGCAGCAGTATGCCTGGCAAAGGGAGGTCCGACACGATGTTAGGAGGTATCGCACGCCTTTTTTCACCTCAGTTTAAAGGCATAAGTCAGGGCGAATAACAGCTCACGGAAACTCAGAGCAATACGTCGCTGGATAATGATGTCGGGAACTATTGGCCGAAGGCCACCGAGGCAGTGCAGCGGGGAGCTGTGGGCGTGGAGTACTATCAGCCGGAATCTGTTTTCGCTGTTGGAAGGCAGGGCCGAAACGAGAGCTGTCTTGCAAGAGCCCGCCGAATCGCACACCGGCGGTGAGGCAAAACGCCATGCAGTCTCGCGGAATGAAGCTGGAAGAAATGGTCATGAAGTACTGGAATCAAATATCAAATAATTGAAATAATCATGCTCTGAGTGAATGTATTTGACAGGTTTTTTGTTCTGAAACTATTTGCAGAAGAAAATCCGTCGTGGTAGAGGTGGAAAGAATTTTACTAATGAACAGTCAGTAATCGTGATATCTATAGCCCTATTTTTTTAACCGTTTCATTTTTTTATCTTTCTTTCAACAGAAATCTATCGCAGCTATCCATTGGCGTCAAAGTCGTTGTGATAGCGCAGAAGCTGGACCCCCCGTGACAGAAAGCTTGCAAGTGCTGTAGGACACTGTGGTAGTGACCAAGTTCAAGAAAAGCAGTTAGTCATTTACCTCCACTTGATCTTGGGAAATCACCAAACGGAAACTCAGGGTGTTCAGACGAGTTACTGGACGCTATCCCATCTGGATATATCTTAACTAACGTAGCAATTCCCCCGTTTTTAACTCTGAGTCTTCACGCAACGATTGAGCTTTTCGGACGGTACACTTATGGGAAACCAGTATTGACGACTATGGTACTTCAAAATGCCCTGAACTGAGTGATGCCACCTCCACACACAGCATTTGTAGCGGCTCACTTTATCCTTAGCAAAGAGAAAACACGGCAGTATGCCACAGCTATTCTACAGCCAGAGGGTGTTTACGCGTTTTCTCTTTCACTACGAAGAAATAGTGAAATACTTTCAGCCTGGCAGAGCGATTAGATTGATACCAATGAGACAGCTTTTTTAATTGATATATGTTTTCGTATTGATTTATTCAGTTATCAACATATGTATGGAATGTTATTGGCTATAGACCTACTTTTATCGTATACCCTGTTGTCATAAAAATCCTTTGTTTTTCACTACTCGTTGCCAAATGGATTTCGTACGAAGCTAGAGAAGGGTTATAAGGAATAAGATCCTTCACTTTCATTAGTTAGGAAATTGATTGAAGAATTAAATGTGGTCGTACTTGAAGATTGTCCATGTGAAGGCAGCCCCGAAACTACACACGAACGTTAAAATATCGAGAAATTGCGCAACAAAGTGTTGGATATTCGGCGATTGAAGGCGTATAAAAGTAGTTGATGGCTTACTCACAGTAAATTAATTAATGTGGTACGTTCTATCGTTCTATGTGAATAATCAACTGTAATAAAATTTTGCCCTAGCTGTGTGCGACATTTGTCAAATGCTGACAGAAAGCAGATTCAAAACAAATATCTCAGCAACATTATGTCTGTCCTAAAGAAGGTACCAACATACGTTGCGCACTGATTTGCTACTATGAGCGAGGTGTGGATCGACCGTTACAAGCCAGAAACTAAACAGTAGTGAACGAATAAAAGAAAGGCGTCGAAAGAGGTACACAATAATTAACAAATACGATGGGATGTTTATAAACAAACCAGATGAAAGTAACTGAAGCGAGGCATGCACTTCAAAATAAAAAAAAAATGGGCAGAGTAATGAAAGATGCTTTGTCCATGGAAAACTATTAGGAATTTGAAGCACGAATTGTTAGAATACCCACACTTTTCACGAAATTTGACATGCCCAACATCAGAAATTTGTAGGTTGGTAACGTTTTGAGTCCAACGCAGAAGTTACGATGCTAATATAGGCTGGTATTTTGCACGCAGTCCAAAATCGCGCTCCAGCGATGAAATAAATTTGATACACTTCCGTAATGTATGTTAACATAAATAAAGATAATACAGAATAACAGAGACCACATAAAACAGATTAATCCAATTCTGTCCTAGAAAGTAGTCTTTCAGTACCAGTCCGCGACGTTTCATGTCGTTCACATATGCAGTAGAACGGAGTACTTTCAATTGTCACGTTCTTATCTGTAGTGGAACACGTCATGTGGTGTGTATCTCGTGCCAGAGACCTCACCTCGGGCAAGGCTTGTGGGCCAGGTCTGGCCCCCGAGCTCTCACTACCGCCCTACTTACCCGCAACGCTCCGGAAGGCTCATTAGCAAGCGCTGACATTGCCTCAGCTTGCTTGTGAGCAAACGTTGCAAAGCATTCCTGCTGCATTTCCCCTGCGCTTAATGAGTGAAATGACTGAAATGACTCTGCTTTTCGGGCATCACGGTCACTGCCAGAGTTGTAAAGGAAAATCGGCGGGACAGGGGAGTTTTCAGTTCTTAATCTTACGACTGGCTGCATGGTAGGCATATTCGCAGTTGACTCTGAAAATCAGATAGCAGCAACTTCCCGACGTTCGTTGTTTTACCTGGAAGACCGTCGTTTACTTAGAAATTGTTAGTCATGTAATATTTGAGTCGATTAGTATCTTAAACATCATGCTGGAAGACACTTCTGCTCAGAGATAGGTAGAGACAGAGGGAGATAGGTAGATACATAGAAAGACAGATAGATAGATAGATAGATAGATAGATATATATATATAGAGAGAGAGAGAGCGACAGGGAGGCGTAAAGTGGATGTAGTTTACCCATGGCGACAGAAAGTTGGCAGAAACCGCCCATATTGCTAAGTATTACAAAGTGTTGCTGCAAACAATGAACAAAACTTCCATCGTACTGAAGTAGGAGTAGGTTGTAGTCTGTAGAAGAGCACATATCGTCATGGCATCTCGAGAGTCTTATTGGTTCCCGAGGGTTAGTAGAGGGGAGGGGGGGAGGGAGGGAGAGCACAGAAGGGTTCAAAACTGGACCCTGTTTTGACGTGACGCACACAATAAGTATTTATAAATGTTGAGTAAAGAAAGTAAGGGATTGTATTAGTAACGAAATAATTATCGTTCTGAATAGCAATTTCATTCACTTGAGAGTTAAGACCTATATACTAACGAAAATTTCAAGTAAGCAATAATGCTGGAAGTATCCAAGTCTCTTTCATGGGTGTTGTCGACAGAACCGTGCGACGACCGCTCGAAATGACTTATGGAATCCCAGTGATGCCTATAGGCTGAGGTCGGTACCGTTGGGCCTTATAGCCTGTTCGATCGGAGTTCAGTTCAGTCAATAGACTAACTAATTGAGTATGTGCACGTGGGGCTCTAAAATATAATCCTCAAGTATACTATAGGATAGACAACCATACTTGTTTCTTTCATGTTTTCTTATACACAATTAGGTCGTTGTTGTCATTGTAGTTGTTATTGTTATTGTAATTCCTTTCCTAAAAACTGTGGATCGCTTTATAACAGGACCAACTTGCTAGAACAGTACAAACACGCCACAGGGGCACAAAAACTAGTATAGCTATGGCCTGCTTTGGAGTCTGGGACCTATGTCTTTGTTCCTAGAATTTTCTTTGCTATCCAGTCTCACAATAATTAGCAGCAATGGGGGTAATACGTTGTTTACTGAAGTTACACTTTGCCTGCGAGTTTGGGTAGCTGAATGAACGAATGTTCATGAACGGACAGTACGCTCCTGAATCACTCGCAGGATAGGCACGATGACAGACCTCCAGAAACACTTCGTCATAACACATAAACACCGCACGAGGAGGTACGCGCTATTGGAAGCGGGATGTTACACCTCGTGTGGTTTTCGATGTAATTGGCCGCTGCCATGGACGTGTATCAACACGCGCTGGGACTCATCTTTTCCCAGGCTTAGAGTCCTGCGGAGGTATCCCTGGGCCAATTCTGCTCTCTGTACCTCGTGATGCGCCAATAGCTACGGTACAAGTGAGATGCGATGGCTTCTGAACCCCATAGCGACGAAGTGGTTCTGAATGGTACGACTGTTCAGCCGTTGTTGCTGTCCAGCTGCGAAGCGACGAGGGATCTGCAGTGCTGTTGGTCGTCTATCCGCTATTCGTGGTCGACGATGACCCCTCTCATTAACACATTGCTGACTCGTGCGATGGCGTTTTCCCCGCACAGAGATACACACGGCACGCCCTTGTACGGACGAGGGGAGGGACTGCTCCATGTGCGTGTGGCCCACCGTCTGGCTGAGATCAGACGCACTCACACCTCGCGCCTTACCTTTCCTGCTGTAGACTGTTACGCTGACGGCGTCTACGTGGTCTGGCCACATTCCATTCATGTGACACATCAAACCGTTCCATATGCAGTGGTGACGCGGCCGCTTCATTTCATCACAACAGCAGTCACTAATCTATACTGCCTGCCAGAAAAGTGACAAAAGCTGTATTAGATATATATATATATATATCTACTACCTAATAGTGACATATGAAAAGCTGTGCCTGACGGATTTCTCAGTCATCACAAGTAATCATCTTAACCACTTCAGCTATACGTGCACTCCCCCTAGGCTATGATAGAAGGATGTAGACAGTGTGACGCATGGAAGTTTGATTTGATCCGAGAAAAATTCGGAAATTTGTGGTAAGTTCCTACAGGACCAAACTTCTGGGGTCATCAGACCCTAGGCTTACACACTACTTAAACTAATTTAAACCAACTTACGCTAAGGACAACACAAACGCCCATGGCCGAGGGAGGACTCGAATCTCTGACAGAGGGAGCCGCGCTGATCCGAGGAGCGCGCACGGATAGCCGAACTGCTTAAGAAAACAGCTCGCGATAATCGCGAAATGAGGGTTCGAGGTTTGGTTTTGCACAAATTTTCAAATGTCACTTATAGGTAGTAAATCTATACCTAATACATCTGATATCAAGGAACTCGGAATTAGCGAAATAATTTCCGAGTATTTCGTACAGCTGTGGATCGTCAACAGAAGATATGATCGGATATAAATGTATCTTCGTACACATAAGCCATCGGCGGATTGGTAAATGATTATAGCTGCAATTCTCTGTGACAAGTGGAATGGCCTCTAGAATGCATTAGTATTGTTAGGACCGAGCGAGGTGGTGCAGTGGTTAGCACGCTGGACTCGCATTCGGGAGGACGACGGTTCAATCCCGTCTCCGGCCATCCTGATTTAGGTTTTCCGTGATTTCCCTAAATCGTTTCAGGCAAATGCCGGGATGGTTCCTTTGAAAGGACACGGCCGATTTACTTCCCAATCCTTCCCTAATCCGAGCTTGCGCTCCGTCTCCTATGACCTCATTGTCGACGGGACGTTAAACACTAACCACAACCGCCAGTATTGTTGGAGTTCAGTGTTGTTACCACGTCTGGTAGCCTATATAAGAAGCATGAAGCGCATCAGAAATTGTATGATCGTGTGAAGAACACGCAGATGCCGCGTTATCCTGTGAGACGGCATTATCAGTGTTTGAGAAACTTGGAAAGCGGTCTTATTATAGGTCTCCAATTGCCCGACTGGTCGAATCGTGAAGTATCGAGATTTGTGGGGCAGTGACAGTGGCCCAGTGTCGAACTACATGGGGACGTGAGGATAGGCACACTCGTCATCTAGGTTCCAGTCGGCAAATCTGACCACCCAAGGGAGGGTCACTGTACGGTGCACCAAGCACATTATAACCACTTCCCACCTGCGCCCACCGTCCGAGAGCACGAAGAGAGCACGTAAAGGACTGCCTGCAACATTCGGTGTCCTCTCACAGCATTGGTGCCAGAACGGCAGCAGCCGGACTAGGGGTTTACCACCCTGTGTACAGGTTGCCATCAACAACACAAAACAAACGACTGCGTTTGAAGTGATACCGTGACCGGGAAGCATGAACTGGCGAATCGCGGTTCTGCGCTACCTCGAATGACCATCGTCGGCGGGGAAGGCGGTGACCTGGGAAGAGGTCCAATTCTTCCAGTGCTTTGGAGACGCACAGCGGCGTTGTCCGTGGCGTCATGGTGTGGGGCACCATATGGCACGTCGCAGCTGGTACTGATCGAGGAAACACTGATGGCACACCGGTGCGCCATGTACATTCTGTGTCCTCTTGTGTTACCTGTCGTGTGACGGTATCGTTGTGCTATTTTTGAGGTTCTCCTGTGGCCAGCAAGGCCGCTATGTCTGTCTCCTATTAAACACTTTTGGGACCAGCTCATACCTCAACTCCGTCTCAGTGGAAGGATCCAAGATATCAAGGTTAGTTACAACAGTGGTGAGCTACCTTGCGTCAGGGAAGGACACGAAGGCCTTGCCATACCATTCCTACCTAAATCAATGCGTACACCAATGCAACGCCATACTGATAAACGGGCCCTTGGTTCCAAATTATTTGTAAAGCTGAATGGATTTTGTAATTGCTGAAGTTTCATTTTGTTTTGCCCACCCCCTCTGGGTGCGCAACTACACTGACGGAAAAAAAGATGCAGCACCAAGAAGGAGCTTTGCGAATCAAAGAATGTTGGTGTTTCTACATCTGTAAGATGTCTATTAAAAAATTAGCAGCGCCACCATGAACATACAAGTCACGTTTGCTTTAAATACACGCAATAACGGTCCTGAGTGTAAGGTACCTTTGAGACTGGACATTGTGATCTGAGATTAGTTAAGAATAACTTTTTAGGCGACAAAGACCGCTTTACCAGTACCTCAGTGAGTTTGAACGAGGCCTGTAAAAGGGCTACGAGAAGCTGGATGTTTCTCCTGCGCTACTGCAGAAAGAGTTGGCAGGGATGTAGTCACTGTACAAGATTGCTGGCAGCTGTGGTCCCGAGAATGTACCGTTACCAGAAGACCGGACTCTGGACGACCACGTAGGACTGCCGAGAGGGAAAACCGTCTTGTTTGGCGTATGGCTCCGGCGCGTCGTATGACATCTGCATCAGGAATTTGAGCAGAAGTTGGTACCACGGTGACACGACGAACTGTTACAAATCGGTTACTCAAAGGACAGCTCCGAGCCAGTCGTCCTGTAGCGCACATTCCACTAACCATAAACCATTGCCATTTGCTATTTCATAGGTATTAAGTGAGAGCTCGTTGGAGGACAAGGTGGAGTCTGTTGTGTTTCTGATGAAAATTGGTTCTGCCTCAGTGCCAGTGATGGCCGTGTGTTGGTTAGAAGGAGGCCAGCTGAGGGCCTGCAACCAACCTGTCTGCACTCTAGACACACTGGTCATACACCTAGAGTTAATGGTCTGGGCTGCGATTTCACATGACAGCAGGAGCACTCTAGTGGTCATCCCACGCACACAGACTGCAAATTTGTGTATCAATCTGGTAATTCGACCTGTTGTACTGCTATTTATCAACAGCATTTCAGAGGGTAGTTTCCAACAGGATAGCGCTCGTCCACGTACCGCTGTTGCAACCCAACATGCTTTACAGAGTATCGACATGTTACCTTGACCTCCTCGACCACCAGGTCTGTCTCCAAAAGAGCACATATGGGACATCATCTGACGACAACTCTAGCGTCATCCGCAACTATCATTAACCGCCCCTGTATTGTAACGACTATGACCAATAGGCATGGAACTCCACCTCACACACTGACTTGCAACATCTGTGAAACATGATATATGCACGTTTGCACGTCTGTATTCAACATTCTGGTTGTTACGCCGGTTATTAATGTACCAGAATTTCTCGCGCTTACGTTACTCTCCGATCTTTCAATGTTAATTACTTAGGTATGTTACCTAGACAAATGTATTCCCGAAATATCATTACTCTACATTAATAATGTTTGTTATTGCGATTTTTTTCAGGCGGTGTAATTTTGCCAGGCATTGCATTACCTCCGTAAATACAGTATCCATCCACATTCCGTAATTTACTCATCCCAAGATGCGTTCTGGAAGAAGAAAGAAGTTTTGGGTTTAACGATCCGTCGACGACCAGATCGTTACAGACGCATCGGAAACTTGTATTGTAAGAGATGGCCGGTTGGGTGGACGAGCGGTTCTAGGCGCTACAGTCTGGAACCGCGCGACCACTGCGGTCGCAGGTTCGAATCCTGTCTCGGGCATGGATGTGTGTGATGTCCTTAGGTTAGTTAGGTTTAAGTAGTTCTAAGTTATGGGGACTGATGACCTCAGAAGTTAAGTCCCATGGTGCTCAGAGCCATTTGAACGTTTTTTTGTTTGTTTTTTGCTGTCCATGGGAAAATAAACATTAATGGCTTGCCATTTTCAGATGTACTTGGAGACACTAACCAAACTAAAAACATACTATCTCTAATAACTAAATTACTAGTCCCTAAATGAAGTAAATAGTGATGTAATGTTGTTCAGTATACTATATTCAATCACTAATAAAAATATCTGCGCTTATCTCCCTAACTCCCTGTGTAAGATGTATAAAAACATTGGCGACATGAAAGGACATCATTTACAAATTTGTATCTCCTCCTGTCTTTATTGGTTGTTGCAAGTCCTCCTACAATTAACGTGTCAGCTATGCAACAGAACTCTGATTCTTCTCATAGAATTTACTATGACCTGACATATCGAGTGGCTGGTTATGTTTTATTTACTATCTCAGATAGAAGGCAAGCATTTTAGCAGATTACCGTAGAAGCCTCTAAGTAAGAGTCGGTACACTAAGAAGCAAAAGACACCTTTTCCCCACTGTGAATTCCAGTTGTTTTCTATTGCAGTTCAAATTTATCAAAATCTGTCAGGGAAAGTTGAATGAACTCGCGATAGTACTCTCAGTTTTCCTTTCAAATTTATTAATTTTATATCTGGTGCCAACTATTTTTGTATGTAATGGCGTTATTCACATGAGAATGACCTTCAGTTAATGTTATCTTTATTGGTATCGCACGCTCTCTTGTACTTTTAGTGTTTGATCACTGACAGTGAACCGAAGGAAGCGCTTCTTAAGTAATTTCAGTTGTAATTTCCTCCAGTGAGCAAGTGGAGATTCCATTTAATAAACCTCCAGCTTTCTAGTGTCGTACCGGATCACCACGGGCGACATCTGAAGAGTTCGAGGGGGAAGCAGGAAGCAGCTGGCTGTGGCCTCCATTGCATAACTGCAGCGGAGTTCGCTTTGGGTCGGAGAAAGCGCTAAATCTGCTCGTCATGTTCACAGTGCATCGCCAACTCAAATGCGACGCTCCGACTTGCTGCGTCTAGCTCACTCACCTCCGATTTTTCGGTTTCATGTTGTTATTGCACCGCTCACGGAAGGAAGCTTCCACTTTCCTGAACTACGGAAGTCGCACCGCATCAGTTCTGAATGACATGTAAACGCCTCCAACACCCTCTTTTACTTTGGCACGACAGAGTCGTTGTTTTCTCATGTTAATTTTCTCCGTTGTATATATAATCACTTGCGCTTGACTGCACACATACTGCCATTGGTGTTTCAGTAAATGTCACTGTTTAACAACTATATTGTTTGCCAGACTACACCGCCATCAGTTGCTTCTTTAACTCGAAAATGGAAGTTTTGAAAGTTAACTCTACAGAACCATTCAGCTGCATAATGTCTCCTTGTTTTGCTACACTTTTACTTACAACGCGGTGCTGTCTGAAGTAGCTTCAGTTCATTTGAGTACCCTTTGGAACGAATAAAGGATGACTAGCCGCTACGTCTTTACATTTCTTGAACTTTTTTCGGTTGTTAGAGAGATATAGTAATGTTGCTGACCGTATAGAGTAATCCGTCCCTGACTACGTAATACTTGTAACTGACTCGTTCCATACCTCGTGCAAATTATTCTAAGAGAACACACGTCTATGGGTTTACGGTATTGATATCTATTATCTTCATCACACACAATGATGAAACGAGTGGCTGCTTTTCCAGCATTCACACCGTTTTTCAGTAATACAGTATATGCTGATAGCAACCTGTTGATAGAAGATTGTATGGAACCATTGTGTTTTCCTGAGTTGGGGTGTTCACTTATATTGATGCGTTATGAAATCTCGGTTAGTACGGAGGGACGCAAAGAGTTTTTCACACGGAGACCGAATTATTTCGCATACATTCTTGTTATACTTTGTCTCCGGCGATTTAAATATTTTAAGAAGAGCTGTGTGCTATGACCTAAATACTTTTCTGGAATGATATTGAAAATGCGAGGTCGATCTTTTCTGTTTTTCTCTCATTTACTTTTCCTTATCCACGAGGTGCGAGAGTCCTTAATTCTCACGACTGAAATTATTTAGTTACTATGGAAAAAGTTTGGTGTAAATACAAAATAGTTCTTCCTTTTAGCCATCAAGGTAATGAAACTTTTCGAATAACTAGACTGTCGAGTGAAATCGCCATATAGTAGCCACTATCTCTTAGAATCCTGTGAGTTCGTGGTTGATGTTACTCTGTCACTTGAATGACAACAATGATTTTGGGATAGTTTGTCAATGGTAGACAATGCGATAGTAATGAGTCTGGCGTCCCCTTTGCTCTTGGTTGTTATCTACACCAATGTGAATAGAACACTACGCTTACGGCGTGTCTATAACGCAATGGTTCAAATTGCTCTAAGCACTATGGGCCTTAACATCTGAGGTCATCAGTCCCCTAGACTTAGAACTACTTAAACCTAACTAACCTAAGGACAGCACACACATCCATGCCCGAGGCAGGATTGGAACCTGAGACCGTAGCAACAGCGCGGTTCCGGACTGAAGCGCCTAGAACCGCTCGGTTACAACATACGGCCCTACAATGCAATGTTATTACTAAATCACATAGTATTTCAAATCTTTGCCAGAGTGACACTGTGTAGTATTTAAGCCGCTGAACTCTCATTTCGGGCTGGTCCCGGCGGAGTTTCGAGTCCTCCCTCAGGCATGACTGTGTGTTTGTCCTTAGGATAATTTAGGTTAAGTAGTGTGTAAGCTTTGGGATTGATGACCTTAGCAGTTAAGTCTCATAAAGTTTCACACACATCTGAACATTTTGAACATCTCATTTCGGAAAGAAGGTGTTCAAAATTCCGTCCGTACAATCGGATCTAAGTTTCCGGTGGTTTTACTAAATCGCTTAAAAGAAGTCTCAGGATGATGCCTTTGAAAATGACAAGCTGGTGCCGTACGCTTACTTAGAGATACGAACTTCCGCCTCGTCTTCGGCTGTTTATGTTAGATGACTCTTATGATGTCGACAGTACATGTAAATAGAAAAATGTACCGAGTTATTCGTAAGTACCTACAGGATTTCGGAAGGTGACAGAGTGAAAACTACAAGAGATAAAGAAAAATGACACATATCAGTAGACGGAACATCTCTACAAGTTTCGATCAGGAACGTGCACCTTAGCGCAAGTGCTGGGTGCACCACTAGGGAGCGGGCTTGTCAGAATACACACAAAAATTATCGCCGCCATACTGTCGCATCGAACTAGTTCGCGCCTGCAGTTAGGAACCCAGTAAGCGATTTCCAAGACAAATTGCATTGTCTTTTCTCACAGTAGCGAAGTGAATTCAGTGCACACACCTATTAACGTCTGCCTTGTCACAAACGGTGTCCATGCGAATTAAAAACTTTGTTACATGTTATGTCCACTGATGTGTGTCTATTTTATTTAATACTGGTAATTTCCACGCACTCGTCGCGTGAAATCCCGGAGATGCGAATCTTCTTCTTCATCCTTGCCCGCTGGTGTTCCTGTAGGGCGTCGGCATTGTTATAAGGGATTTGACGATTTTAATGACGCCAGCAGTCCCCCCACCACCAAAAATGTTCAAATGTGTGTGAAATCTTATGGGACTTGATGCTAAGGTCATCAGTCCCTAAGCTTACACACTACTTAACCTAAATTATTCTAAGGACAACGACACACACCCATGCCCGAGGGAGGACTCTAACCTCCGCCGGAACCAGCTGCCCCCCCCCCCCCCCCCCCCCGGTGTTCCCCCAGTTAACGTTTCCCTCCCCAGAATTTGTCTACTCCGTCTGTCTTTGTCTAGACCAAAGCTTTTTTTGAAGTGACAGGATATTTACTAAATGTTTGCGTAACGCGTATCTGAGCCGGAACGTGGGTACCAGGCCGGTATTTG
Source organism: Schistocerca gregaria (assembly GCF_023897955.1). Taxonomy (NCBI): domain Eukaryota; kingdom Metazoa; phylum Arthropoda; class Insecta; order Orthoptera; family Acrididae; genus Schistocerca; species Schistocerca gregaria. Next base: position 372,707,423 of record NC_064921.1, on the reverse strand, counting down.
CCTAGTTGTATGTGGGAACACTGCCAAAGAGCTATATCCAATATCCCTCGTCGTTAAACCGAGAGCCTGATTCGCTCTGCGGCAGGCTCACCTTATACTATTCCAGAAGTGGCGTGTTAACAAGCTAGACGGACCCGTAGATACTTTTGGATAACCCTCCAGAATATCTGTAACATGTTCTGCATTTTTCGTTGTCCTCTGAGACATCCAAATACTCCAGTCGTTTGCGGCGTTATAAAGAAAGAAAGTAGTTTCTGTTTGGCCTTACTTGAAGGAATTTAAAACAGATAGCGTCCCATTTCGATGTTACATGAGATTTAAAGCGGCATCGAGAGGAAAGTATCTCGCTTCCAGGTATCACACAATTTTCTGGCGCGATAAACCTTAGCAGCGTAGCCGCAGAGCACTCGAGATGTTTCCCAGAAGCGCAGCCTCGCAGTCTGCACCGTTAAGGTCCGGTCGACGAGTTAACCCGAGCGCTGTCACCGGGGACGCGAAATCACGGCGAGGTCGGCGACAGGCGAGGAAGGACGCGGCGAAGCGACGGAGCGCAGCGGATGGGCGACGCGACGGCCGCTCCGCGCGGGACAATGAGGGCGGCGAGGGTGGGTGACAGGTGGGTAGGCGGTGGGGGGGGCGGGGGGGTAGAAGGGGGCAGGAGACGGGTGGATGGGCCGCGGGAGAGCGGCGCGCAGTGTGGCGGACACCTCCGCCAGGCGCGGACGCAGCTTCAGCGCGTCACCGGCTCTGCGCTGACCTCGCGCCATGGCGCTACACGTGCGCCGCTGCCGGCGGGACGCCAGGCGAGCCTGCAGTCTGCGCGCGCACTCCAGGTAGGCTAGCACACGTCCTCTGGGCGGTGCACAGTGATCCGAAGACAGGACATTCTAGCAGTTCGTACCGAGCCACGTGTTCGCTAGTAGCGTCCTTTACTGCATGTCGCAACTAAAAGTAAACGTTTCAATATCACCCACCGTAACAATATTTTTGGACAGCTCCCAACTGTGTCAATAACTGTTCAAAAAATGTTCAAATGTGTGTGAAATCTTACGGGACTTAACTCCTAAGGTCATCAATCCCTAAGCTTACACTCCACTTAACCTAAATCATCCTAAGGACAAACACACACACCCATGACCGAGGGGGGACTCGAACCTCCACCGGGACCAGCCGCACAGTCCGTGACTGCAGCGCCTTACATCGCTTGGCTAATCTCGCGCGGCTCGCATCTCTGTCAATAACTATTTAATTAGTAAAGCGCTGCACCACTTGTGTCTTTTTCACACGAAGCACCATGCGTTTCAGGAATTTATTCCCGTTTTCAAATAATGTTTTTACTGAACTCTGGGATCCATGGTTTTCACTGCAGTGGACAGCTTTGAAGGGGGGTAGGACGTCAAACGGGCCGACTTAGAGCAGGAGAGGCACCACAAGACATTTTAATTTCCATAGTCTATATAGTTTTACAAATAAATCCATAAAACTTTGTCAACACGACCAGGAAGGATTCAGGCTTCAAACTCACAGCAATATAAGTTCAAAAGCATAACAAAATATTTTTTTTTTACGTGCGAAATTTCATAATTTTTTTCACTTACTATTGGCTGCATTTGTTGCTGTAGGTACACTTTTCTTCACAAGTAAGAGAGATTTTTTGATGAATTTTGCACAGCATACAAACCGTACTTACAGGTGTATGAAACACTAGAATTTACTTAATTAATGAAAAAATGAATGAGCTGTTACATTCTAAACTTCATGTTTAGAAAAAAACTCAAATTTTATGGTTAATTATCTCAATTTTTAGCACAGTTTTTAATAGATTTGGAAAATTCTAGAGTTTCATACACCTGTAAGTATGGTTTGTGTGCTGTACAAAATTCATCGAAGAATCTCCCTTACTTATGAAGGAAAGTGTACCTATAGCAACGAATGCAGCCAATAGTAAGTGAAAAAATGGTGACATTTCACATGTAAAAATATATATATATATATTTTGTTATATTTTTGAACTTCCACTTCTATGAGCGTGAATCCTGAACCCTTCCTGGTCATGCTGACAAAGTTTTATGAATTTACTTGTAAAAGTATAGACAGGGGAAATTAAAATGTCCTGTGGTGCCTCTCCTGCTCCAAGTCGGCCAGTTTGACGTCCTACCCCCTTAATAGCCCTCCCCTGGCGTTTCCAATCAGTCATGAGGCTGCAAATGCATTCTGGGCAGCAGGATAGGGAGCACCCACTGCCGTGGATCGTGTGCTATTACAGCCTCAGAACTGTCTGAACACGCCAAACAAGCGACCATTAACTGCTCTCCACCGTAGTGGTCGCTACGCGCCACAGGGATGATCTCTCCGTGGGAGTTGCTCCGCCTCCTTTCCTTCTAGTCTTCTTTTTATGTTCACAATGTATTGTGACCCGCAACTACAGTTGTAAAATTGCTATAGACTATCATAACTAAGTACAGCCTACGGCAGTTCTCCTAATAACTTTGCTTATTTAAGATCATACCCGTGTTACCTGTACATTAGGTGTGTTGGGTACCTTTCAGGTATCTTATAACGAACCTTTTTTATGCATGCACTCAGTGTCTTACTAGATTCCACTAAAAACCAAAGCGGCGAACCACATAGAAACTAAATCAGGATTTAAAAAGGGATGGGTAAGCTATGGGACATTTTTGTTCTACATAGTTGTCCTCCTGTATGTTACTTAAAAATAAACAGTTTTATAGCAAAATTGAAACTGTCAATGTCTAATTCAGTTTTTATTAAAAAATTGTTCAATTGTAACGTGAAACTGAGGAACGCTGTAGTAAAAATAAAGAAAACAGTACAGATATACCATACATTGGCGAAAAACGCAACGTCTTCAACAGAAGGGTAAAATTAAAAAGCTGGAAAAAAATATCAAACATTGCTTCAATACTTCGTCGAACCTATAGAAATTAAAATTCTATGATTCATAAACAAATTTTGCATTTACCAAAAACAACAGGAAGCACTTGCCTTTGATAACGAAGAACGTGCTACTGAGTACAAAATAACAACAATACTTTTGTATAGTTGCGTTTCCGCATGTAAACTGTACTTGCATCAAAAGTAATTCCTTTGGTTGCATAAAAGGGCAAGATTTATGCGATAAATTAATTTGTATGACCTGTAAACTTACTGTAAGGATATGGAATACACTGTAGTGCGATTCTAATTATGTGCAAAACAGCCAACCAAACAACGAGAAAACAAAGAGAAATCGTCGGTTCTGTTTCCCTTTCACATTCATTTATGTTTCTTTCCCTACCAATGCTACCAATAGTGCCAGAAATTTTACCAAACACTACGGCATCAGCTTATCGAAATTACCCGTAGTTTTGGTAGAGCGCAACTCTTCACACAACACGTAGTTCACGGTGTTTGTTTGCGTTAGCGTTGTTTAAACGTGGACTTCGCTTTCAGTACCAATTAAAAATCCCTCAACACTTGAAAATGGCAATAAATTACGGTAACCCGTCGTTCCACGCATGAAGAATCGTAACGGGTGCAGTACTATATTATTTGAATAACTGAGTTAACTTTTCAGAAAGCTTCACTACCTTTCAACACATATTAATCAGGACGCATTTCGGGAGATGTGCGCCAACTTCTGGTGGCTACTTTGGATTTCAGTTTTAAAATGGCTCTGAGCACTTTTGGACTTAACATCTGAGGTCATCAGTCCCCTAGAACTTAGAACTACTTAAACCTAAGGACATCACACACATCCATGCCCGAGGCAGGATTCGAACCTGCGACTGTAGCAGTTGCGCGTTTCTGGGTGAAGCGCCTAGAGCCGCTCGGCCCCAACGGCCGGCTTTCAGTTTTAGTTCAGCAGCACTTCACTTAGAGAATCAACGATACCGAATTTTATCAAAGTATGAACATGTCTTGACAGATGAATATTTGTGTCACACCAGGACTCTAACCCGAATTCCTTGCTTTTCGCGAGCAATCACCTTAGCTCTTTTTTTATTTAATTCTTTTATTTCTTCGATGTTTTTTTTGTAGATTTTTCTTTTCATAGTTAATTTGATCACTTCGAATGTGCACTCACTACTGTAGTAAAATAATTCTTAAGAAATTTGTCTAAATCATTTTTTGTACTTCATGGCCCTGAAATTTGTGATCCCCTTACATAAGGTATAACTGGTAGCTCTCAAATGCGGGTGCTTCATGTGTTTATCTCTTCTGCAGATAGATTGCATTAAGGGCGTTCAGCAAAAACTAATGCATTATCTTTTTTTGTAAAAATTTGCAATCAGTGGTTACAACACAGATTTTACTGTCTGTCCAGATTACATATATTTGTAATGTTATGACCGGTCTCTGTTCGATCAAACTGTCTTCAAATCTGAGTACCAAAACTACGACAGGGCATGCATATTGCTAATAGAAGTTGACGCATTACTCTTGTAACCGACGTACTCAGACGTTCAAATAGTTTTTTTAGAGCATAAACTGGTGATAACATTAAAAATACATTGCCCTGCAAAATTTAAGGACAAGATAGATGAAATAACATAATACATTAATATTACGGTAGAAATGAATGAAAGTGCGGGAACGTGTCGTCAGACGTGTTCCAATCGTGCACGGAAAACTGGACGTCATACGGTGTAGGGTCAGCGTGGCTTAAGCGCCAAATGGGTATGGCCCCACAACACGAGGCACTTGAAGGAATGGGAAAAGGTTTTGCGCCAGTCAGCGAGCAGTTACAGCGCTCTGTGGTGGTGTTCCTGATTACAAAATGATCCGGAGATAACAACTGGATGACTTCACATGGGGAAGAATCATCGGGAAACGGGGAGGAGGCCGGGGTGTGGCAAGTGTAGCCCAATAGTTTGGTATTGCTCACAGCATTGTTAAATCTACGTGGAGAGCGTTCCGAACCACAGCCACTGCTGCACGAATGAGATGAGGAGGTCGGCCAAAGGAGATGAGGTGGTCGATCACGGTCAACTACAGCAGCAGGTGACCGCCACATTGAACGCCGGGTAAGTAGGGACCCACGTCAAACAGCGGCTGCAATTTAAGCCACGTTTAACACTACTGAAAGGCACGCAGTCCTACGTTCCACAGCGACCCGGTAACAATACGGGAATGGTTTCTTTGCCCGACGACCAGTACATTGTGTTCTGTAGACATCCACTCATCGGCAGCTGCATTTTCGACTGTGTTGAGAGCATAGTTACTGGCCCAACGAGGAGTAAAATGTTTAAAATGGTGGTGATAGGGAAGTCACCCGGTCACCCCTTGAAAGTAATCGTGCCAATCCGTTAATAATCATGCCGACCCTGCACTGATGTGGTACAAAGGCACGAAAAAAAGAAAAATGTTATATATTACCAAGTACTTTCTTCTTGCATGTAGTCCGCCCCGATAGCTGACATGCCGTCCTACGGGGCCGGGTTCGATTCCCGGCTGGGTCGGGGATTTTCTCCGCTCGGGGACTGGGTGTTGTGTTGTCTTCTTCATCATTTCATCCCCATTCGGCCTCGCAGGTCGCCCAATGAGGCGTCGAATGTAATGAGACCTGCACCAAGGCGGCCGGACCTGCCACGCAAGGGGTCTCCCGGCCAGTGACGCCAAACGCTCATTTCCATTTTCTTGCACGCACCACTTAATTTCAAACAGTAATTCGTATAGCATCAGGCGTAGTATAGACCATTTATGTGATTTTCCACTCACGTCAAATGAAAAGTGCACCTCTTATATCAACAGAACGTATACAGTCAATCTCTTCTTGTTGCTTATTGCCTTCCCCATTTGAGGACGGGCAAGCAACAGCGGAATGGTTGCTCTTCAGAACTACAAACTCTATGCGGCAGCTGAATGCGCTAAAGTAGTTAAGTGGGACAGGGTAAAACAGTAACATAAGACAAACATTGATTTTTACTTGGTGGTTTATTTTGACATGGCGATGCCGAAGTAGAAGTTGACAGTTGATAAGATGAAACTCGCTTTGCAAGTAATATCGATGCCGTTATTGGTCCTGTTCAGGCCCCTGGAGTGACGCAGTAGTGCAGGACTGTACATGACAAAAAATCGAGCGAGAGTGCGGAACAGGCACACAGGGAAGAGCATCACCAGAGAGGGTGACGAGTGTAATGCCTCGACAGTGATAATGGGTCATAACAAGCAACCTTCACCTAGCAACGCATGATTTAGCAGCGCCGCGCGCCGGCAGGAAGGTAAACATACAACCTGCCATCCGATTGGGCGCGGCACCAGCTCTGTTTTGAATTTATTTGTGACATCAAGATAAAAGAGAGGTGGGGGGTTAAAAGAGAGGTGAGGTTTATGCTTCATGACCTTTATTTGTAAACAGATACAAAAACTGCTCGAAATTACTCCCACGTGTTTAAATGCAACGGCGCCTGAGTGTTGTCGCACTCTTTCAGGCGCCCCAGGCAAAACAGGGGCTGCCAAAATTCGCGGTATCAACGCTCCATCCATCTCGGCAGGTGCTCCGTAAAGAACAGAAAACAGGTGTCTCACATGAAATCAAGTCGGGTTAACGTGCACGCCATGCCACCGGCCCACAGCGCCCTATCCAGTTCGCGTCAAACGTCTCACCCGCTGCTGCAACTGATTTAGCACCGCATGACCGAAGTGCGCCGATACACCATCACGTTGGTTCCACATGCGCTCTCGCACATTGAGTGAGATGTGTCCCGGCGACGCTGACATTGTTTCTCTTAAAACACTTACCTGTTTGTACTCAGTATTTAGGGAAGCATCTATCGAACAACCAATTTATTGCTTACCAAACCACCCAAAAGTTGACGGCGAAGCGCTCTTTCTGACCATGAACACAGGCGGCATGCGGATTTTCCCGTGCCCATGTGCGGTGACTGTGGTTGCTGAACACACCTTCGCCTGTAAAGGATGCCTCATCCATAAAAAACAGAAAAACAGTGGGGGAATTCACGTTGAATGCAACACTTGTGCAAAATCCACTGATGGAAATCAATGCGAAGGGCAAAATTTTGTAAATTAAGGGCTTGGACTTTGTAATGCGTTACGGGTGCAAATCATCATCTACGAGGACATTAGAGCCGGAACGCAAATTACTACAGGGCATGTATGGATAAGGAAATCAGCTGCGTTCTTTTGAAAGGAACCATCCCAGAATTTTTCTTGATTTAAGGAGGCCACAGGAAACCTAAATCTCGACAGCCGTGTGTACTGAACTCCGCTTCTCAGGGACGCGACACCACTTCCTGATTACTTCTTTTGTCTGTTTCTATCAGAAAATTCCTATTCTGTGTGCAGAATGGGATTGGTAGTCTGCTCCAACAAAACTTTGTTATTTATAGAACAGAGTGGTTGACGGTAAATGGGACATTTTAATTTGATTATTATGAGCTATAGTTTGTATTTACATCAACATAACGTATAGATAACTTTTCTACTTCTATTACCGTTGCCGACATTTCACAAATGGCTCCCATCAATTTCGATGCATTGCTCAAGATGTTCACGAAAGCTTCCCATCCCGTTCTCAATCATTTCTTGAGAAATGGTCTCTATCTCTTCCTGGGCTTTCAGTTCATCAGTATTGTAGAGTTGCCGTGAAGAACTTTGTTCTCGAGATAACTCATTAGAAAACAACAAGGGTTTGAAAGATCAGGTGATCGCGTCGGCCATGTCACCGAATCGTGTGGATAATCGATGTGGAAAGTGGCGTCTCAGTGTAGTAACGGAATGACGGGCCATACGGGCTGTAGTCCTATACTTGCTGAAACTACATTGCGCTTAGACAGCAATGTCCATGCAGCTGTGAAGTGAAGAAATTGGTGACTATGGCCACAACCACTCGGAACTGGCACATACTGGCCGGCTGTTACTGTCTTCCAAAAAATGAGAACCAATAATTTCAATGGACTTTCCAACAGCATACAAGATCACGACCTTTGGACTACCAGCATCTTTCCATGAAAGACCTGCGGGCTTGTTGTGTGTGAGCAGTATTTGAGATTTTATTTATTGACAAACTCGTTTAGATGTAAGTTTACTTCACCAGACATCACAAGATTTGTCAGAAATGTGTCACACTGCAAATTTATGTTCAGTAACGTTGTGTAGAAATTGTGCCTACTCGCTTTGCCTGCCGGCAGTAAATGAGGAGCCACAAGTATAAAAATCTGAATTCTGTTTCATAATCGTCTGCAAAGACGTGCGGTGGATTTGTGACTTTCTAGAAGGCCGACGGACCGCTGTGGGCTCTGTTGCAGATCTGCACGAACTCGTCGGATGTTTTCCGGCGTGCGATCTGCGATTTCAGGTCCCTTATGTTTCACACTGAGTACCGATCCCGTCTCACGCCATTGTCTTAACCACCAGAATATCGCCCTTCTGCCTGTAAAGCGGGAATGGCGGTTTCTTCTATTGTGAATTGTGCCTTGGACTGCCGCAACGCTCTAGACACAACAGGTCACCTCCTCTTCCTCGAAACGTAAGTACACTCGCCAACATTCTATACCAAGTGGAATACTATACGGGGTGTCTCAGACATTTTGGATCAAATTGAAAGGAGTGATAGTGGGTCTATAAGCGATTACATTGAGATAAGGAACGAATGGTCGAAAATGCGTATTTATTTTGTTATGGACACGCACTGCGCATACCGCGTAACAACGTAGCTTGCAGTAATTGTTCAGTGTGACTGTCTGTCTCAGTACACGTATGGCAATGGCACATGCACATCTGCCTCAGGCAGTTCCAGTGCATGCAATTCCGCTGAACAATCAGAAAGATCACGAGTATCTTTTGTGGACTGGAACAGGTAGCGGGAGATAAACAGTGTGCTAAAAGGACAGAATGTCTACAACTTAGCTCACAGCACGTGTATTGTGTGATGATCGTACCGGCGCTTTAATCTGTGCCTCTCGAGCCCCACTTATGCCTGATGCCAGTTGTCTATTGCATCAGACAGCCCGTGATGAGTCCATAGTGATATGTGTTACTGTGTACAGTGCAAGACGCATATTTCAAAGATAGAACGTTACTCATCACGAGAGATGGCAGTCATGTATTTAATGTACGTTGAGCAAGATGAAGTGCCCGTAAAGCAGCACGAATGTATATATAAGTATTTCCCGACAGGCGTCATCATAAAAGAAAGACATTTATCTCCGAGAATACCACTTTACGAGAGACGGGATCATTCACACCACAGAGAACCGGCCCAGGTTCTTGCCAAAGACATCAGACTTTGACGAGATGGTGTTAGATCGTGTAGCTGACCAGCCAGCAATAAGCACCAATCAACTTGCCAGTGAAACGGAAGGATACAGCGTGGAGAATACTGGTAGAACAGGCATTACACTATTATCACGAAGAACGCATGCAAGGCCGGGGAGCGACGGATTTTGAGCCCCACGTTCACTTCCGTCAATGAATTATTCACCGCATGCGGTGGTGCCGGATCTAATTTATTTTGTGCTGTTCACGGATGAGGACTCATTCACCCATGATTATGTTTTCAGCAGCCGTAACAACCACGTGTGAAGTGAGTTCAATCCTTATTCCACCCATATCGGTGGCCACCAACGACGATTCTTCGTCAATGTATGAGCGGACATTGTGCAAGATCACCTAATAGGACCGTATTTGCTGCCTCCGTCTGGTCCACGTGACATGGTGTCCCTGCGAGATGTACTGCCACAGTTCTTGGAGATTGTAACCCTTGTTGTCTGCGAAAGGACGTGGCTTTAACGCGAAGGTGCTGCAGCCCACTTCGATGTTAATGTCCACGAGCGCCTGAACAACATGTACCCTTATATTTGGACTGGAAGGAGAGGTCCTGCCCATGGCCAGTACGACCGCCGGATCTCACACTTCTGCACTTTATCCTCAGGGCTTACGTCAAGAAGTTGGCGTATGAAACTCCCGCAGAAACAAATGAAACCTGCTTTCTCGGGCCCAACCTGCCTGTTCAAATGGCTCTGAGCGCTATGGGGCTTAACTACTGAGGTCATCAGTCCGCTAGAACTTAGAACTACTTAAACCTAACTAACATAAGGACATCACACACATCCACGCCCGAGCCAGGATTCGAATCTGCGACCAGAGCGGTCACGTGGTTCCAGACTGTAGCGCCTAGAACCGCTCGGCCACTACGGCCGGAAACCTGCCTGTCTCCTGTACAACACACACCAGGAATCTTCGAGAAGGTGCGGCAGAGCATCGTGCGCCGTTGCCATGCATACACTGAGTTTGGCGATCGTCACTTTGAACGGTTACTGTAGGCTATGTTGTTTGTTATGCGGCGTAAGCTGCTTATGCCCACAACAGATTAAAAATGCATTTCCGACCATTGGTTCCCTATTTCATTATAATCGGTTGTGGACCTATTATTACCTGTTTCAGTTTGACCCTAAGGGCCTGGACACCCTGTATAGGTCCGATTAGATGCCGCGGTCAAGACTTTTTGATGCAATAACAACTGCGTCGAAGCCCTTGCACGAGGAAGACCACTGGAGGAATGCTGAAAACATGAGTGCGAAGGAATCGTGCAGTGTGGACGGCGCGCCGGTCCCGTGCGAACCGTCAGAGCTGCGAGCGGATACACCAGCGGAGGAGTCAGGGGCAGCGGTAGCTGGAGACGGAGGCGGCGCCGGCGGTGACTTTCCGCGGAGAAATCTGTGCCAACAGCTGCCGAGCGGCACACCGGCCGTCCCGTTCCCAGCCCGCCTCGCTGCCTGAGCACGACTCCCGCCGTCCCCAGCTCCTCTGCGCTCTCCTCACTTACTGTCGCCGTGCGCCCGTCATCGCAACTACACACTGTTCATCCTAAGCCTAACAAGAAAGTAAACAGTGCTCCCTCTACTCCCGCGGAACGTGTAGGGGGGGGGGGGGGGGGGGGGGCGGGGGACAAAAATGCGGAAACACCAGAATCCCAACACATGATGTAGGAAGACTAATGGCATTCAAAACAGCCGCACCAGTGTGGATAGATACAGGTACTGTATTGTTTTCAAGGTAACCTTACACCATTCTTCCACAAAATCGAGGCAGCCTCAAACAATAATGATGGATACATACTAAGATAATGCAGCTCATTAGAATGAAATTACAATGAAATGAACACCCTTAGCTGCTTACAGGCGTTGACATACGTCAACGGGGACAGATGAAAATGTGTGTCCTGACCGGGACTCGAACCCGGGATCTCGTGCTTACATGGCAGACGCTCTATCCATCTGAGCCACTGAGGACACCGTAGATAGCTCGACTGCAGGGTTTTATCTCTGGCACGCCTCTGACATCTCCGAAAGAACAGATACCATCTTAGCATTTATATATAGTTAAGGCTCACCGGTCACTTGACCATCTTACGGGAATCGGCAACGATCCGCGAGTAATGAGTATAATGGGCAGGGGCAGTACGAATGTAGTGCGGGACAATGCGTTGAGAATGTGAGTTTCGCGGGAGGCGTGCCAGAGACAAAATCCCTGCAGTCGCGCTATCCTCTGTGTGCTCGGTGGTTCAGATGGATAGAGCGTGTGCCACGTAAGCAGGAGATCCCGGGTTCGAGTCCCGGTCGGGGCACACATTTTCATCTGTCCCCGTTGACGTATGTCAATGCCTGTAAGCAGCTAAGGGTGTTCATTTCATTGTAATAATGATGGAGGTGACGGGGAGACGCAACAGTCCATCCTAGCGCCCTGGATGACCGGATATGTGTGAACAGGGGCCCTGTTTTCTTGGACAACAGTATCCACCATTGGGGAACGAACACTGTACCATCGTGTGGACCTGATCAGCTAAAATTGCCACATAATGCTTGGCACTAATGAGACCTTGCAAAGTAGCAATTGTGCCCGTGGAATACCACGATGTGGTTGCGCAAATGATCACCGAAATCCCTTCATGTTTCACTCTTGCGACGTTAAGTCGGTCAAGAGTTGGAAACAGCGTGAAACAGTCAACAAATGACTTCCTTCTAAAGCTCCATAGCCCTGGATTTATGGCTTCGTCACCACTTTTTTCTCTTACCGGTGTTTGTTTCGCTGATGAGTGTTTTTGGAATTTCAGATTCAGATGGCTCTGACCACTGTGGGACTTATCTTCTGAGGTCATCAGTCCTCTAGAACTTAGAACTACTTAAACCTAACTAACGTGACGACATCACACTCATACATGTCCGAGGCAGGATTTGAGCCTGCAACCGTAGCAGGCGTGCGGTTCCGGAGTGAAGCGTCTAGAACCGCTCAGCTACAGTAGTCGGCTTGGAATTCCAGCTCGCCCTCCATTTCCTCCCTTTGTGTTGTTTTGCTGCTGATTGGGTTCTCGAGAGTGACATTCAGTTCTGCAGTAACTTTTGCAACTGTTGTCGTCTTACTCTCGTCACAGTCCTCTTCAGTCATCGTCTATGACGATCACTCAGTACACATTTTCGACCACGTTGTGACTTAGCGGATAGTGTTTTTCCTCTTTTCCTGTATGCAGTAGAAATCTGCGATACAGTGCGTCTTGAAGCACCAAAAACTGCGGCTGCCTTGGTTACGGAAGAACCAACCATACGAACACCAGCAGTTTTCCCACGTTCGCATTCACTTAGCGCCGACTTAATGCACTCCCAACCACACAGAACTCTTTTCTGATCACGACTGATACTTACAACGTATTGGGGGCATTTTATTTTTGCCGGTCGTGTTCAGATGTAACAGTGCAATCCACAGGCTTGGTTAGCAACTGCATTTATGTCCAACCATCCATCCTTGCGGTGTTTTCATATTTTTGCCCAACCCCTGCAAATCTCGCCATTTCGAATACACTTGCATACTTGTGATTATCACTCTACGTTTGTGCTATCTACTCGCAGTTCGCACATCAACTTACTGACACATTTAATCTGCAGCTGCAAAAACAAGACGTCGAATTCCCTTTATATATGAATCGTAAACGTGATGAACAATAGACATTTAGCAGAATGTGGCGCGTATTGCATTTGCCAACTTTCTATGATGAATCCAAGTAATACATTAATAAATTACCAATTGAATATGTAACACGTATCAGCAGACCTCACTAAATCTTGGTAATAACTTCGTCAAAATGTCCCCCTTTCCCTTGGATGCACTGCTGAATGCGAACAGGCAAGGCTTTCATAATGAAACTTAATACGAGTACATCCTGCGGAATGGCGCTCGTTTCACGTCGAACGGAAATCTTCGTCTGAATGCGACTGGCGAAGAACCTAGCTATCACATATCTCTGGAGGAAGAAATCCGGATCTCTTAAATCTGGAGGACAGGATACCCAAGTCACATAGCAGAAGCGGGATATGACATGGCTTGGAAAGTTTGTTGGGGTGTAACTACACTGACCACCTACCTAATACCCGGTATGTCCACCTTTGGCAAGGATAATAACGGCACCGTGTCATGGCAAGGAAGCAATGAGGCCTTGGTAGGTCGCTGGAGGGAGTCCGCACCACATCTGCACACACAAGTCACCTGATGCCCGTTCCCGTAAAATCCGGTGAGGGGGGCGATGAGCTCTACGCCACGTTCAATCACATCTCCTGTATGTTCGATCGGGTTCAGATCTGGCGAATTGGGTGGCCAGCACATCAATTGGAATTCTCCACTGTTTCCATGAACCGCTCCGCCAAACTCCAGGCCTTGTGACAGGGCGCATTATCTTGTTGAAAAACGCCACTGCTGTCGGGAAACGTAAAAGTCACGAAAGGGATGTACGATACCCCTTGGCCGTCATGGTGTCTTTCACGAGCTCCACAGCACACATGAATGCTCACGTGAGTGTTCCCCGGAGCATAATGGAACCGCCGCCAGCTTGTCTCCGTCCCACAATACAGATGCCAAGGTGTTGTTCCCCTGGAAGATGGATTCGCGCCCTCCCGTCGGCATGATGAAGAAGGTATAGGGATTTATCAGTCAATGCAACGCTCTGCCAGTGCCCCAGCGTCCAGTGCCGATGGTCACGCAGCCATTTCAGTCGTAGTTGCCGATGTCGTGGAGTTAACATTGGCAGATGCATGAGTCGGCGGCTGTGGAGGCCCATCGTTACGAGTTTTCTGTGCACTCAGTACTCAGACACGCTTGTACTCTGCCCAGCATTAAAGTCTGATGTTAGTTCCACCACAGTTTGCCGCCTGTCCTGTTTTACCAGTCTGTCCAGCCTAGGACATCCGACACCGGTAATCAGGGTTAGCCACCCAACCCCACGACATCTGGACGTGGTTTCACCTTGGTTTCGCCGCGTGTTGAAGACACTCACCACCCCGACAAGTCGTGCAGTTTCTCAAATGATCCTGCAGTACCTCTGAGTCATGATAATCTCCCATCGGTCAAACTTAGATAGACTCCCCTTTCTACACATGGACAGCAGGCTCACTGATGCTGACTGCGCTGCTCGAGTGTCTGACTCGCAGTCATTCCTCCACCAAGTGACGCTGCTATCGCCTGGCCGAATTTACTTCGATGGTGGGTTGGTGGTCACACTGTTCTTGCTGATCAGTGTGGCCGGCCGGTGTGGCCGTGCGGTTCTAGGCGCTTCAGTCTGGAACCGCGTGACCGCTACGGTCGCAGGTTCGAATCCTGCCTCGGGCATGGATGTGTGTGATGTCCTTAGGCGAGGTTTAAGTTGTTCTAAGTTCTAGGGGACTGATGGCCTCAGAAGTTAAGTTCCATAGTGCTCAGAGCCATTTGATCAGTGTATATACTCAGCATGTACCTTGGTTCACCTGAGCAGGCTTGCCACTTAGAGAGTTTACACGTTCCTCGTTCGGTAGATAAAAAGCGTGCTATAGGCTCGAGAACCGTGTCTCTACTGTAGCGCCAGAACGTGCCTACCGAGAGTAACTTGGGCCAATAAAACTACCGGCTGGTATTTCTCCGCTCCGCGCATGCGCAGTGCTGCGACGCAGGCACTGTGTTTACGGTGTGCTGCGCCGTTAGCAGACACTCGGCGGCTTCATGGTCCAGGGCGCTCCGAGGGCCGTCCTTGCGCAATGGTACAGTTACCTCGCACCGGGACGCTTTCAGCTGCCCTCCTGATTTGCAGCTGCTCAAAGTTTCAGGCCCACTGTCCAAAGCAGGCGCGCATCGTATTCAGAAGTAAAACAGCCGTTGGTTTAAATGGCTCTGAGCATTATGGGACTTAACATCGTAGGTCATCAATCCACTAGAACATAGAACTACTTAAACCTAACTAACCTAAGGACATCACAAACATCCATACCCAAGACAGGATTCGAACTTGCGACCGTAGCAGCCACGTGGTTCCGGACAGAAGCGCCTAGAACCGCTCGGCCACAGCGGCCGGCTCAGATTAAAGGTGTTCTTGATATACCGCATTGGGGAGCCCAATCAGCAGGACCTAGACGATTCGTTATCCAGCTATCACTGGGGGCTCTCGTCCAAAGTGGTGTTAACGCTTCGCGGTGGTGGCGAGGAAAGTCATTGAGCATCAAAAAGCGCTCAACCCACCCTCAGTTTGCTTTCCTATTTAGACTTTACCATGTACATGGTGAACCCGTACTCCACCGACTAAATCTCATATTTTGTTTAGGAATATTTTCTAAATGTGTTTTTATAAGGCAACCGTAACCTCAGTTGGACCGTTCCTGAGTAAAAATGTTTTCATGATTATTTGGTTTATTGTTCTAGCTATTTTTGTTCCTTTGAAAATACCTCCACAACAGTGAAAATGTTTATACAGTGTAATGAAACAACGCTCAGACCAAACATAAAGATATTTATCGCATTGCGTTCAGTCTGTTCTGGCAGTAACAAAAGCAGTCTATGAATTTAAAACTTTTGCACTGAGATGTCATGGTCGTTATATGCGGTGTTAAAAATGTATCAGATATTCTGAAAGGTGGTAGTAACAATTAAAACAAGAAAGAAACATCCAATAAACATGGGCTCTTTAATGCATACCTCTAGGGCCATGAGCACTTATTCATCTTAGATACTGGGATGATAGCAAAGATGAACAATTGCTTATAGCTCTAAAGGTATGCATTATAGAGCCATGTTTACTGTACCTTTTTGTCTTGCTTTGGTCCTTACTAGCTCCTCCAAAGATATGGAAAGGAAGGAGCTTTCAGTACAAGAGCTGTGTTTCACATTATCGAATGTGAGCAATTGCTCATAACTCTTAAGATGTGTCTTTTAGGGCCCATGTTTATTGCACGTTTTTCTTGTTTTCATGGTTATTACAAATTGTCAAAATATTCGACAGTTTATTTAACATACTGTGTAAAACTATTCACTGACGTTTGTTTACCATCTTGAGGAGGCACATTTGGTGATAAACCAGCAACTGGATCGAAAACCCAAAGGAGACCATGATTCGTCACGTAATGCTGAATACAGGTTTATCTCTGGCTGGTAACGTTGTTCTCGATTGATAGTATTCGAACGGTACTCTGTTGGCACCAAAACGGCATCCATTTTTTATTATTATTATAAACAATATTCAGTGTCCCTGAACAGCTTACGAAATTTACTCTGTTGAGACCAGTTTTGCCTTGTACATAAGTGGTTACTGCACCTGGTGCTTCTGTTTGTTGGATTCGTATAGGGGAAAATGATCATGGTACCCCAGGAGCACATACGAAATATTCATCGGCTGTGAACCGAAACTATACTTCGAATTAACATCGATCAGAAGTTCCCAGTTTTACTAGTCGAGATAGAGATATATTAAAAACAACTTTCCACATTTCGCTGGACAGTCGACTGCTGTCAGTACTGTTACCGGGCCCTTACATAAGAAGGAGGGCTACCTTGATTGCTCTACTTTCCTAATACGGAGGAACGAGGAACACATGGCCTACCGTGTTGTGCTATAGTGGTTGGATACTAAGCAAGAAACTAGCGGAGCCTGTTCTAGGCCTATGAGAAATTCCCGTAAGTACTGGTAAGTGGGTTCGCTTGTGTACTATTATACTCCTCCGGCCTTTCTCCAAAACGATTAAGTAAAGTTCCAGGAAGATTCCTTTGAAACTGACAAGCTCTCCGCCGCTAATGACATCATACTCGACGGGACGTTAAATTATCTTCTTTCCTTCCTTTATATGAGTGCTTGGGGTATGATCTTTTCGACATGTCCGAAAGAACACACACCACACGGAACTCACAGCTATGACACATTATGTGTAAACTGAAGGTGGAGAGGGAGAAGAGAAAGGAAAAGGAGTGCTGATGTCTGCTGCTTCTGGACTTAACGCGGAATCAGCGCTGAGGAGTGAAGACGTGTGCCGGACCAGGATTCGAACCCAGGATTTCCTGCTTAGTAGGTAGTTGCGTTAACCACTCCGCCACCCAAATACAGTGTTTATCGCCCCTGTGCGGACTGTCTCTGCACGCCTCTCAGCCGACCCACATTTCCACGAAGCGTCACCTATCCGCATTCCCTGCCCTTGTCCTCCATGATCGCTACTTTGGGATTCTCGCAGGGGGTCAGACGCAATCGTGCATCCACACTGAAGAAGGTGGATTCGTTTGCCATGGAGTTAAATCAATTATATGAATGCGTGGTGTCTGTTCTTTCGTACATGAGCGCGAGCATAGGGGACGTGGACGGGAACTACGTGTAGGTGGCCCTAGAGGGAAGTGTGGGGTCAACTGGGGGCCCTGCCGAGACAGTGCACGGAGGTGCGCTGAACACTGTGTTCGGGTGGCGCAATGGATAACACAACTGTCAAGTCGACCGGAGTTCTCGGGTTCGAATTCCAGTCCAGCGCACATTTTCACTCGCTGCCGCTGATTCTGCGTCAAGTCCGATACAGCCGACATCACTAGTAACTTTCCATTTCCTTGTCTCCCCCTCCACCTTCAATGTGCTTACGATTCTTTTCCCCCGAGAAATCATTAAATATAAAGGTCCACGCTTATTTTTGTACTGTCGTGGATAAATTTAGAAATTGCTAATGCATTTTTCACGATGTACTGTCACAGAACTTATGTAAATATACAGAAGAAACTGAACGTCAAGTACCTATTTCTTTACCCACGCATTCCCTGGTTTTAGCGAAAATAAAGATATATGTTGCCACATTCCGGCGGAAGCAAAGCAGTCTCTTTAATTATGATGTAAATGATTTTTTCATACATGTTATAACAGCTGATTTCATTGTACATCAAATGAAATAAAAAGTTAACTGTTGCAAGTCCTGTGCATTTATTTCGATGGCGTGTTTCAAGTTTATACCTGCAAAATCACGTGTAAAACTGTGGATTCATATGAGACGTGTGTGTCGTGTTTCGGCTTTGGAGTAAACTGTACCAAAGAAGAAGAAGAAGAGTACAAAAACCAAACACTATTTCAGTACATGGTTCATAATTTTGTGGAGGTCTTTGATTGAAAGTAGACACAGAAATGTGTTACACAAGATTTTTTTCTGTCCAATCCCGATATGGAAGCATAAACCATAAACGGAGCAAGAGGCGTAAGTTGCGCATTGACCGTAGAGTGCTTCCCAGGAGGAATAGTCAATGTTCAGGTATGTGGCTGGAAAGATCATTCGAAGCAAAACAGTCAAGTAAACGTGGGCTCTAAAACGTATACTTTAGGAGCTATGAGCATTTTTTCAACTTCGATGATGAGTGCAAAGCTCTCTTTCTTTCTGTATGTTGAGAGAATATAGTATGGACCAAAATAAGAAAAAACTGGCTAGTAAACAAGGTTCTAAAATCCATAACTTGGAACATATGGGGACTTGTTCAGTGGAAGAGATGTTTCACAGAAGCAAAGATGATGTAGCGCTCATAGCTCTAAACGTACACATGTTAATTGCTTCGAATGGTCGTTCCTGTATTATCTGTTGATATTCATCATACATCCTTGGACACCCTGTATACCAATAACGAGAAATCACCTAGCCCAGAACAAAAGCAAGGTGTTGTACGCATAGCGAAACGACGAGATACTAAGCATTTCGTATAGTGCGGTACAAGTGACTACTGGCCACCCGGCCGACCAGATATATGTTCGAGCGGCCCCGCATATGTGACATGCCTGTCTCGGCTCTTCTGGCCGGAGGTGGCGCCTGTCAAAAAAATAGCGAGATGAAGCACCTTTGAGTCACTACCGATACCCGCAGTAGGCGAGGATTCTGCATTCCTCCTGCGTGTAATCGGTAGATAGGTTCGATAATGGACATGTTTGTGCCGCTTCCGGTGTGAGAGGGTGTGGCCTGAGGTCCGCACCAAGGAGTAGAGCAGGATGGTCTAGTTGGACCGGCAAACTCAAAGGGCCCGGTATGGCCCCACGGGGGCGTTGGAATTGGCAGCGTGTCAGAGGTAGAGTACAGTACAACATGAGCTAGGACAGGGATGGGCACTGGGAGTGATTCGGTATGCTTCGGCTGCCACATATTGGCCTATTCTGCTCGCTTTCGAGTGTGTAACGGGGACGCAGTTTGAACAGGTGAGTGGGCGGCCCAGGGTTCCGATTCTCGGTACGTTGCGTGGTTGTTGGGATATCAGGCGCTCGGATAGGAGGCGGTAGTAGGGGAGGGAGCGCTAGTTTCAGTGGCGGACCACGATCTCGTGACCGGCTGCAACGTCAGCCACCTGACGGCCCCTGTGGCCTGTGTCGACCCCTTGGTCCACCGCGGGTGCCATTAGAATGTGAGCGCCTAGACACAGGCGCCCTACGTACAGCTGTATCTGTACTGAGGTTGGACACGAGCACAATAGGTGGAGCACGTTCCGACGTATGCACCCCTGTTATATTTCGGCCAGACTGGCGCCGTTGATGGCAGTGTATCCGTACGTGGCGAGGAAGCTGTGGAGAGCTTCCTCGGTCGACGCCATCAGCAAGACCTGACGTATTTGAGCTTTAAACGTCTTGTAACCCACTCGGCTGCTGCGTTGGTGGGAGTGGAACGGGGCAATGGTCAGGCTCTCTATGCCTTTGGAGCGACAGCAGAACTGTGTGTGTGTGGCGGTCCTTCGAATGAAGACTACATGGACAGTAGCGTGGGTGTTCGTTCATGACATCCTTGCCACAAAGGGGAAGTTGGAGAGAGCGCCTATCACCGGCAGCTACATAGGTCTCTGGAGTGTGCACTCTCTCCCGTGGGCGGTCTGGGTGTGACCATGAAGAGAAAGGCTGTGCTGTGGCCGCTTGGTTTCGGGAGCGGGCGCCACAGGAGCGGCATATTTCACTGGGGTAATGGCCATACGCATTGTCTATGGTCTTTAGTATTATTCACTACCCAGGACGAAATTTGTGTAGCCTATCTTTCTGCTTCGAGAGTGAATCTCATATATTATTGAGAGAACGTTTTCTAAATGTTCGCGTAGCATCTGTCTGAGGCGGGAAGATGTAGCTGGTGGAAGCGGGGCAGGAGCGATGGCGTAATGGTGAGCCGGCGTTCAGAGACGCAATTTGAGGCGTTGAGCCTGTGTCGCAGCACAAAATGTTCGGTTGGGTATAAGGTCATAGCGTTCACAAATTTAATAAACGCTACACATAAAACCGACCTTAGTCATCGATAGTATATCCTTCTTGACTATTTACAACAGTCTGCCAATGCTGGGGTAACTTTTCGACTCCGCGATTGTAGAAATCACTTGGTTTTGAGAAGGACTCTTCGAGTCATTTTCGGAGTGTATTTTCATATGGAAAGGAAGTTCCTTGAAAGCTGTTCGATACAAGGCGAAAATGGTGAAAATCTGAGAGCGCAAGAACAGATAAACAACGTGGGTGCAGAAAGATTTTTCAACCCAATTCCTGTGTAATGTGTTTGTCAGTTTAGCAGAATACGGGCGGGCATTATCATCTTGTAGCATCATTTCACGCAGTCTTTCTGGTCGTTGTTCTTGTGTAGCGTCTGCAAGACGTCTCAATTGTTAACAATAAATTTTAGCAGTGATGGTTTTATCTCGGGGAAACAATTCTTAGTAAACCCCACAGTCACTGTCGCACCAAATACGTAACATTATACAGGGTGTATCAAAAAGAATCATCCGATTCGACATGTCTATATTTCTAAAACTAATAAACATATACAATGAATTTTGTTTTCTGATGAACGGGAAACTGAAAAAGATTTTTTCATACATTTTATAGGTGTTCAACATGCCGCCACTGAGATGCTCGGCATATGTCAACTCGGTATTCAAATTGTTCCCACACTGCAGCAAGAATGTTTTGAGTTGAAGCTTCTACAGCTGCTGTTATCCGAAGTCTCAGTTCATTCATTGTTGTTGGTAATGCTGACACATGAAAAGAGTCTTTTATAATCCCCTACAAGAAATAATCACATACAGTCAGGTCCGGTGACCTAGGAGGCCAGTAACGTAAGGCTGAACCATTTGGGCCAGTGCCACCGATCCATCGTTTAGTAATCCTTTGGTTTAAAAATTCCTGCACTTCCAGTTGCCAGTATGGAAGTTCCTCATCCTGTTGGTAAATGAAGTCGTGCAAATCAGTCTCCGACTGTGAGAAAAGAAAGTTCTCAAGCATATCGGAATGTGTGCTTCCTGTAACAGTGTTCTCGGGAAAGAAAAATGAGCCATATACCTTTTCCCGTGAAACTGCGCAAAACACGTTAAATTTTGAAGAGTCCCTCTCATGTTGTAAAACTTCATATGGCTGTTCTGTACCCCATATTTTCACAATATGACGGTTCACCTTTCCATTTCAATGGAATGTTTCCTTGTCACTAAACACTAAGCGTGGAAGAAAACCGTCATTCTCCATCTTGCCAAGATCGAAATTGCAGAACTCCACACTTTGTTGTTTGTCACCTTCACGAAGAACTTGCAGTAGCTGAATTTTGTATTGTTTCATGCGTGAACGTCCATGCAATACACACCAGACGGACATCGGGGGCTTGAGCCGTCGAGCTGCGCGGAGAACGGATTTCTGCGGACTCCTTGTGAAACTATGGCGAATGCATTCGACGTCTGTGTCAGACACTCGGGACAGCCCGGCGATTTGCCTTTACACAAACAATCTGTTTCTCGGAATTGTTCATGCCATCGTCTAATGCTCTGTGCTGTAGGAGGACCCACATCATACCTAGTACGCAAGTCACGCTAAATAATTATTACTGCCCCGCACTGCGCAAATGTAGAACACCAAACGCTTTCTGTTATCCCGACACCTTTGTTACCAGAACTGAAGTGGGCGCACACTGCTGCTACCTAGCGGGAACCATATATAACTCGAGAGTTTGTTCTTCCTAACAGTAAGTTGTTGACGCACATATTTCAAATAATGTGATAGTTATGATTTTTTTTTTTTGAATCGGATGAATCTTTTTGATACACCCTGTATTTTTGTGGATACGCGCACATCTTTGTATGGGAAGCTGCTGCTTTCTTTGGGCTCAGGCTTTCTATTACTTTCCTTATTTTAGTATAAAAACACCATTTCTCGTCACCAGTAACTATGCGAGATAGGAATGTTCGGCGTTATTCGCGTGCTAATTGATGACGAGCGAGCAGAGATGCACTTATGACCACCCGCGGATTTTTGTCAAGCCGGCCGTTGTGGCCGAGAGGTTCTAGGCGCTTCAGTCCAGAACCGCGCTTTTGCTACGGTCGCAGGTTCGAATCCTACCTCGGGCATGTATGTGTGTGATGTCCTTAGGTTAGTTTAAGTAGTTCTAAGTCTAGGGGAATGATGACCTCAGATGTTAAGTCCCATAGTGCTCAGAGCCATTTGAACCATTTTTGGATTTTTGTCATTTTGCCTTGGAGCATGCGGTGCCCATACACCCGATCTTTGAACCTTCCCTGTTACATACAAATGTCGTACAACGGTGGAAAGATCATCGTTCATTACATTCGATACTTCTTGAGAACAGTGAGATGGATCATTGTGGATTAGTGAATTTTAACGATCGTCATCAAAACTCGAAGGTCTTCCTGAAAACGTGGAGAGTTGTTAATGTCAAAACGATTCTCCTTAAAACGAGAAAAACATTTTGTTGCCGTGCTCTGTCTAATGGCGTTACCCGCATAGACGGACTGCGGAACACATTTTCCTGGCTGCCTACTCTATTGTCACTCCTCTGTTGAACACAAACGGAAAATTATGTCGAAAATATTTAGATTTCTCCACTTTGCTCTCCATTTTCTAGCCTCCACGGCTCCACCCATTACATCCAAATCACAAAGTGGCGATAATAAACTGAAATAGCTACAGTAAACTACAAATAAAAAATGACAGTCGCTAAATAAACCCATAGCAACCGGAACACCAACACGCAAGAAAAAACGCTACGAACCTATGCACCAACCTAACAGTTACAAAATCACGGGTCTGCTTTGTCTGCTAAGCGCTCTGGCCACCCATACAGCACCGCTGACAAGACCGCGCAGAACTGGGTCGCGGGCAGACGCTGTGGCCACCTCGCGTGCTGTCAGCGCGAAGCCGTCCAGGGTTGATGCACGTGCTGATCGAGCGCATGACAAACTGTTTCCTGGCTAAGGAACTCTGCGTCAGGGCCTGTGGGGGGCGCCTACGCTGGCGTGCTGGGCAGCGGGGTGGAACTGGATTTCGCAATTACACCATATAAAAAAAGAAACAAAAAAAATCAACGGGTCTACACGGTACTCGGCAGAAGCGTTGCTTTGCGACAGTCCTGGTTGGTTCAAATGGCTCTGAGCACTATGCGACTTAACTTCTGAGGTCATCAGTCACCTAGAACTTAAAACTAATTAAACCTAACTAATCTAAGGACATCACACACATCCATGCCCGAGGCAGGATTTGAACCTGCGACCGTAGCGGTCGCTCGGTTCCAGACTGTAGCGCCTAGAACCGCACCGCCACTCCGGCCGGCTGCGACATTCCTTAAAGCGTTGAAAAGCCTGTTGACAAGAATCCGTGCACGTAAAACTGGACGCTTTATTTGCGTAGCTGTTCAAGCCGATACTCGATTTGTGTTGCTTGGGGTATAAAAATTTGAGTAAACACACTAATTGTTTGAGGTAAATGGCCGCTGGCGTATTTATTATTGTGTGGACGTGGTCGCTTATGGTTCAAATGCCTCTGAGCACTGTGGGAGTTAACATCTGAGGTCATCAGTCCCCTAGAACTTAGAACTACTTAAACCTAACTAACCTAAGTACATCACACACATCCATGCCCGAGGCAGGATTCGAACCTGCGACCGTAGCAGTCGCGCGGTTCCGGACTGATGCGCCTAGAACCGCTCGTCCACCGTGGCCGGCGTCGCGTATGTACGTGATACCTTTGCTACTGAGGATGTTCCCCAAATATGTAACGTTGTGGGCGAAAAAATTGCAATTTACAGTTTGACAAAGTAAGCTGATTTTCAAGAACAGTTTGACAAGCGATTCAAGCTACCTGCGATACTCGGCGTGCGTCGGCCCTGATGTATTGATATCGTCCAAATAGTTGGACTTAATGCTTCTAAAATGTCATTCGTATTATGTAAGTGTATACAAAGTATTATGTTTTATAAACATAAGAGAAAAGGATCTGTGACCACTGTAAAGATATATTTCTGTATTTCTGTTCATCTCTGCTACCATTGATCTTCACAAAGTTTTTAGACTTGTTCCAAAATAATATTTCTCTGTGTTATATGTTCTTAGCGCTTATTACACTCCAGATGGCATCTTTTCTCCCTTAAGTGTTTACAAATCTTGTGGTGTATGTGAAGTAACACATGAGAAAGAAGAGCATATGACCACTGGAGGTATTTTTACATTTACATTTACGCTTTCGTTTGTCATTTCAAATAAAGACCTTTAAAAAAGTACGAACTACGTACTGAAGTAGGATTTTGTCTTTTACAGCGCCACAGGTTACCCAAAAGTCGTAACACAACACATACATGTATTAATCCACATGAACCAACCTATTGATGGAGCATTAAATCTCTGAAACGCGTGGTGGAAGTAATTAAATTGCGACTGGCAACTTATCGTTCCATTCCACGGACAATCATTGTAAAGCCTAACCAAATATGTTAGCATATAAAGTTTATTGTACATGTTCAGTAACATACTATATGATCGTCTAATACAAACAGATATTTGAAACTACAAGATCTTCTTCTCTTCAGTTTTCCTCAATGAAGGCAGTAGCGACTGCACAGTGCCGGCTGGGGTGGCCGAGAGGTTCTAGGCGCATCAGTCTGGGACCGCGCGACCGCTACGGTCGCAGGTTCGAATCCTGCCTCGGACATGGATGCGTGTGTTGTCCTTAGGGTAGTTAGGTATAAGTAGTTCTAAGTTCTAGGGGACTGATGACCTCAGAAGTTAAGTTCCATAGTGCTCAAAGCCATTTGTACCATTTGACTGCATAGTGAATAAGAAATGTAAGAACCAGCACTTATTATCTATGGGCTGTGAGCACTATGGGACTTAACATCTGAGGTCATCTGTCCCCTAGAACTTAGAACTACTTAAACCTAACTAACCTAAGGACAACACACACATCCATGACCGAGGCAGGATTCGAACCTGCGACCGTAGCAGCAGCGCGGTTCCAGACTGTAGCGCCTAGAAGCGCTCTGCCACAGCGGCCGCCTATTATCTATTATAACACATACTGCAACCAACATTAGCAGCTATCAACAACTACAATATTACTTTAGATACCTTGCTGGCATCATGCCATGAAAAACAATAGTTGTTTGTACTTGTAATACTCAACCTTTAAATAACCCGCTGTTCTCTGCGAAGTCTTGTTATGATGTATTTTTCCCTTACTCTGCTCACGGATGTTCAGCGTAGTCACTTCCAAGATACATCAACACGTTTCGTATGCCGCTAGTGGCCTATAGGAACGGACGCAAATGAAAACTGTATAGATATTCTTTCAGATAGCGATGAGTGTTATTTTAAGATCACTATGAGTGGGTCTCTGTACTATAAAAACTCTCTATCCATTAGCACGACTGCCTCGGCAGCTGCGCGGTCAGTTCGACAGATTTCTAGGCGAAGAGGCCCGTGTTCGATTCTAGGTCGGGTCGGAGATTTCTTCCAGTGGGGGAGTGGTTATTGTATGGTCCTTACTCTCGCATCGTCATAATTGAATCACACTCTTGAGTTGGCTGTATGGGCACGGCACGAAAGCCAATTAATAAAAAATAAAAAATCAAACACGGCTATGTCACCTGTAATGAAAACAACGTGACAAATTCCTCGATTTCGCTGGCGCATGCCGTAATAACTTTAGCAGGCTTTATCTGAAATTAAAATCTCAGTTGAAGTGCACAAAAAGGGCTATAAATGCTTTTAAAATTAGAATTCAGAAGTACAGCAGGCTACAAGCAAATGGGATAATGATATCAAACCCATTAACAAGTAATTGATACTAAAAGCTCTCGTTCGATAAGCCATCTTCTTACTTCGTTAGCTCATTACGCCCGCCGAGCCTCTTAAGTAGACGCTAAGGTGTTTATGATCTTAATTTTGTCACGAAAAAATCAATGCTGGCGTGATCACTAAGTTAACAGTCACTGGGTCACTGCTTCGATTTCTGCCGCGGGTATCAGAGTGGGCTTTACGCAAATTGTTTTGTGCATTTAATTTTCTTGAGTTTTCTTTCCACCCAATGAGACGGTGCATTGGTTAAGAAACTCGATTTGTATTCGGGAGGAGAGGGCATCAAACACCTGTCCTGCAAGCCAGGTTTAACTTACGTATGGTTCCCCTCAAATCACTTCAGGAAAATGATCTGCAAGTGACTACTGGAGGATACAGGCTACATCCTTCCCCGTCCCTGTTCAGTTCACTATTGTTCGTCGTCGAGGGGACGCTAAACTAAAATCTTGCTCCTAACCCACTTTGTTCCTTTTTTGTGACATGAGCCATTTTGATATTTAGCGTCGGTAG
Organism: Schistocerca gregaria; assembly: GCF_023897955.1. Classification (NCBI taxonomy): domain Eukaryota; kingdom Metazoa; phylum Arthropoda; class Insecta; order Orthoptera; family Acrididae; genus Schistocerca; species Schistocerca gregaria. Next base: position 372,680,576 of record NC_064921.1, on the reverse strand, counting down.
AGATACTAAATGCGTCAGTCTTTACCGACAGTCAACCCCAAAAATAACGCCCACATGCACTGTATGAAAGCAACAGATAAATCACCGAATTACAGACACCACAAGCGAAAGTCATTTACGCGTCAGACGATTCGTTATCAAGCAGGTAATATTTTCAGAACATCAGCCACAGTTTTAAATATTAAGAAATATCATTTATCAACATTTAGCAAATGAGACATCACAGCATCACTATTCTACAAATGCTCAACATTGTGCAAATCCTCCCACTTTTATTACAAATGTTCGCTGAGGTGATGTAAGTCATGAGATACCTCCTCATATTGTGTCCGACTTCCTCCTACTAACGTAGTGCATCAGCTCGACGTGGCATGGACTCAACAGTTCGATGGAAGTCCCGTGAGCCATGCTGCCACTGTGGCCGTCCATAATTGCGAAAGTATTGCCGGTACAGGATTTTGTGCACGAACTGATCTCTCGATTATGTCCGATGTCGGGCCATCTGGTTGGCCAAAACATTCGCTCGAATTATCCACAATGTTCTTCAAACCAATCTCCAACAATTGTGGTCTCGTAGCATGTCGCATTGTCATGCATAAAAATCCCACTGTTATTTGGGAACATGAAGTCCACGAATGGCTGAAAATGATCTCCAATTAGCCGAATATATTTCCAGGCAACGATCGGTTCAGCTGGACGAGAGGGCCCCACCCATTCCATGTAAACACAGCCCACACCATTATGGAGCCACCACCAGCATGTACAGTGCCTTGTTGACAACTTGTCTTTGTCTCCCTGGGGTCTGCGTTACTTTCGAACGCTCTTACCAACATAAATCGAGACTCATCTTACCAGGCCACGACTTTTCAGTCATTTATGGTCCAACATGTATGGTAACGAATCCAGGAGTGGCGCTACAGGCGATGTTGTTAGCAAAATCACTCGTTTCGGTCGTCTGCTGCCATAGCCCATGAACGCCAAATTTCGTCTCAGTGTCCTGAAGGATACATTTTTCACACGTCGCACTTTGATATCTGCAGATATTTCACGGTGAGACATAATACCTGAATTTGGTGTTGTCGGCACACTATTGACACTGTGTGTCTTTGAATATTGAATTTCCTAACGATTTCCAAAATGGAATGTCCCATGCGTCTAGCTCCAAGTACCATTGCGCGTTCAAATTCCGTTAACACCCGTCGTGTTACCATAACCACGTCGGAAACCTTTTCACATAACTCAATTGAGTGCAAATGACAGCTCAACCAATGCACTGCCCTTTTATGCCTTGTGTACGCGATACAAGCGCCATCTGTATACGTGCGTATCGATATCGCATGACTTTTGTGACCTCATTGCATTTCGGGTTTTCTTCTTAGAGATGTGTAACGTCCGTACATTTTACTGTGAATAGAATACTTCAGCCAAGAACTCTGTCCCCAGTGTCACTTTCGAGCAACGTAATGTCATGCGGTGAAGTAGGTATATGGGAATACTTGTAAGAGGCCCGGCAGAAACAAGAGACCACGTACAGTACGCTAATGATGACTGCTGACCACTAAGCACCTATACTGCAGCGACTTGCTCAGGCACGTTGTAGAGTTCTACCAACGACATGAGTTCCTGTATTTAGTTAGTGTTTACAGGGCCGTCGAAAGGGCACGCTTCGATATTCTGACACGAAGCTCTGGCAAAACTCTGCACCTGTTGCGACCGGAAACAACATACATAGATTACATAGATGTGGGCTACATCTTTCACAGTCTTCAGTTATTTACCAGCAATAATCGTGACCGTTTACTAAAGAGCATTGACATCCAATCAAGTGCAGCGCCCCAATTGCTATTCTCTGTGGCATGTACACCGTCCAGTCACATTAATGTGATCAGCGCCTATATTCTACGTCGATGTGCAATAATCACTCACAGACGGCAGGCGGCAACACTATCAGTGGAGGGTATATAAAGCCTGTCGATGGAACACAGAAAACAGTGCAGTCGTTGTCGTAATGCGGAAACAGAGCGATTTATCCAGTGTTCAAAAGGGCATGATCATTGGCTTTCGGCCAAGGGCGGAAGCGTTTCCGAATCTGCTAAATCTGTAAACTGTTGGCGTGGCCCCTTAGTTAAAATGTACCGTGCATGCAAAATGGCGCTACACAAAATCGGCGGCTGTAGCCGAGCAGTTCTAGGCGCTTCAGTCCGCAACCGCGCTGCTGCTGCGGTCGCAGGTTCGAATCCTGCTTCGGGCATGGATGTGTGTGATGTCCTTAGGTTAGTTAGGTTTAAGTAGTTCTAAGTCTAGGGGAATGATGACCTAAGACGTTAAGTCCCATAGTGCACAGAGCCATTTTTGAATACCTGCGGCGAGGCAACTATGGTGTAGCACGACTCGTTAATGACAGAGATGAACTACGACTACAGAGATGTGTATGGGCAAAATAGATGTGCAATTATTAAGCAAACTGACCGCCCAGCTGAACGAAGGGCCTACCAACAGTGCTTCCACAACGACCATCAGCAAACGTCGCTGTGTACAGGCGTCTGCAGTAGGGGCCGGACTTATGAATCCATGCTTATTGCTGTTCATCGGCGACGAATGTTGGAATTTGCAAACCCGTTCTGCACTTAGACGTCCACTGAGTGGTGACATGTGGCCTTCATGGATGAATCACATTTTATTCTCCGTCGGATAGGTGGCCGTTGTCATGTACGGTCGTGCAACAGTCGTTGGAACGGTCCTCGATGAAGAAGGGACCCTTTATGATCGGTGGAATGTTTTTGTTCCCTGGGTGATCTCTTCATTCTGAAGGCACAGTGGATCAAAAAATGTGTGCATCTATCCTTCGGGACCATGTCCACCCCAACATGCAGTTTCTTTTTTCCTCGGCACGATGGCATCTATCAGCAGGACAACGCAACGTGTCATACAGTCATTCTAGTAAGTGAGATCATACTACGAAGTTCTTCGTAAATTTCATTCGATGTTGTAATTACAGAAATAACGGTAGATATCCTCTCAGCCCGTGAAGTTTTATGTCAGACAGTGTGTTTATAACGGATTTTATGTTCACGAAGGCGCGTTTCACCGTCACGGCGCGGATGAATTTAATATCTACGACGCGAAAGCGAAACTAAAGTCCAGTCACTTGCGAAATACTGTCATCTAATGGGCACTTTCTCTTAAAATTATCTTTAACACTGAAGTATCGTGTTCGTGCATGTCCGCATCTCCTGAAAACCATCCGAACGCATATGATTATTAATTTGCAGGATGCGAAACTCGAAGATAAATAAGGTCAACAATATTTACGTAACTGATCTTACATTTATTCCAAACGGAGCGAATGTACACGGTATCTCAGTATGACGTCTTTTACTACGCTGTGACCGTCTAGAAATGATTTTATTATTTATGAGAAGCCTCTTCTCCTTTAGTCGCAAGTTCGTCTAAGCACCAATTACTATTTAAGGAGAAGGATCACAGTGGCTACCAGGTAGCGATATGACTGTATTGTTACATATTCTCGGGATATTTGTACGCAGTTTAGTCCGTGCTGTGAAGGGTAACGGTGGCGATGCATCTGAGATTTGCAAAATGTTATTTTTAATTTTTGGACCATGTTGTTGTGTTCTTCAGTCCTGAGACTGGTTTGATGCAGCTTTCCATGCTACTCTATCTTGTGCAAGCTTCTTCATCTCCCAGTACTTACTGCAACCTACATCCTTCTGAATCTGCTTAATGTATTCATCTCTTGGTCTCCCTAAAAGATTTTTATCCTCCACGCTGCCCTCCAATGCTAAATTTGTGATCCCTTGATGCCTCAGAGCTTGCCCTACCAACCGGTCCCTTCTTCTAGTCAAGTTGTGCCACAAACTCCTCTTCTCCCCTATTCTATTCAATACCTCCTCATTACTTACGTGATCTACCCATCTAATCTTCAGCATTCTTCTGTAGCACCACATTTCGAAAGCTTCTATTCTCTTCTTGTCCAAACTATTTATCGTCCATGTTTCACATCCATACATGGCTACACTCCATACAAATACTTTCAGAAACGACTTCCTGACACTTAAATCTATACTCGATGTTAACAAATTCCTCTTCTTCAGAAACGCTTTCCTTGCCATTGCCAGTGTACATTTTATATCCTCTCTACTTCGACCATCATCAGTTATTTTGCTCCCCAAATATCAAAACTCATTTACTACTTTAAGCGTCTCATTTCCTAATCTAATTCCCTGAGCATCACCCGACTTAATTCGACTGCATTCCATGATCCTCGTTTTGCTTTTCTTGATGTTCATCTTATATCCTCCTTTCAAGACACTGTCCATTCCGTTCAACTGCTCTTCAAAATCCTTTGCTGTCTCTGACAGAATTACAATATCATTTTGGACCATGAGGCACATTATTTACGAACCTGAGATATTTGTGAATTGTGCAATGATTACACATAAAAGCAGTAGAAAGCACTATTTCGTCGAGAAGGAGGCGGAAAACACTCTCCAGATATACACTGAGATGACAAAAGTCATGGGATGTATCCCAAAATCGTGTCTGACCTAATTTTTTGCGGCGTAGTACAGCAACCCGATGTGGCATGTACTCAAAAGAGTCGTTGCAAGGCCCCTACAGACATACTGAGCCATGCTGATGCCTCCATAGCGGTCCGTAATTGCGAAAGTATTGCCGGTGCAGGATTTTGGGCACGAACTGATCTCTCAGTTGTGTCACTTGTCGGACGATCTGGTTGGCCAAATATTTCCCACGAATTGGCCACATTGTTCTTCAAACCAGTGGCGAAGAGTTGTGGCCTGATGAGATGGCTCACTGTCATCCATAAAAATTCCATCGTTGTTCGGGAACAAGAAGCACATGAACTGCTGCGAATTCAAATGTGTGTGAAATCTTATGGGACGTAGCTGCTAAGGTCATCAGTCCCTAAGCTTACACACTACTTATCCTAAATCATCCTAAGGACAAACACACAGACCCATGCCCGAGGGAGGACTCGAACCTCCGCCGGTATCAGCCGCACAGCCCATGACTGCAGCGCCTTAGACTGTGCTGTGAATTATCTCCTAGTTGCCGAAAACATCCATTTCCAATCAATGTTCCGTTCAGGAGGACTAGAAGACCCAGTACATTCCATATAAAAAAAGGCCACACCATTATGAAGACACCATCGACTTACACAATTCCTTGTTGACGACTGTGTCTTTGGCTCCGTAGGGTCTGTGCTGCACTCGAAATCTACAATCAGCTCTTATCCACGGAAACTGTGACTCATCCGACCAGACCGCGGTTGTCCAGTCAACTAGGGTCCAATCAATATGATCACGAGGCCATGAGAGGCGTTGCAGGCGATATCGTATTGTTAGAAAAGGCACTCCTGTCGCTCGTCTACTGCCATAGCCCATTAACGCCAAATTTCGCCACACTGTCCTAAAGAACAGCTGTTATCGATTGTTAAGTACAGACCGTCGGCCACAGTGTTGTCCACGGTGAGAAATATACCCGAATTTGCTGTCCTCGGCACGCTATTGACACTATGGACATCGGAATGTTGAATTTCCTAACGGTTTTAGAAATGGAGTTTCCCATGCGTCTAGCTCCAACTGCCATTCCGCATTCAAAGTCTGTTAATTCCCGTCGTGCAACCATAATGACGTGGGGAACCTTTTCGCCTGAATTAACTTAGTACAAATGGCAGCTTCGCCAATGCCCTGCCCTTTTATACCTTGTGCACACGATACTACCGCCATCTGTATATATGCACATCGGAATCCCACAGTATTTTTGTCACCTCAGTGTAGAAGGAATAAAATATACTTTTCAAGCTGGCCTGGTTCGAACCACACACGTAAATAGCCTGTTCAGTTTACATGATTACGACTTGTACCATTGTCAGGGATAGCGGCGGCCTTTTCTCTTTGTTAGCAGTGTTAATGAGCGCAAGAAAGCGCGAAAGGCGTCGGCATTTCAGACACCAGATTCGCTACGCTAGGCATCACGGCTTCCAACTGAGTCGGCTTGAAGGACTCCCATTAAACGAATGAACGACGCGCTTGTTCCACTTCTAGTACTCATGCAAGCAAGCCAGTGCACTTACGACAAAAACAGCGAAGAGCATCGGTCCAGAACATAACACAACATTTGCAACCGTTGCAAGGGGTAATCCACAATTACGGTTAATACTGAAAAAGGTTCTGCAACGCAGAAGCTTAAGAAAATCTTGTTTTGAAGTACGCAAGTCAATTGCTCCAGAATCGCTTGTGAAACGCAGCATACAAGACTCCCATTGTATTTCAGGCTTGGTTCCATATTCTGAACTTCCACTGGAGAGGAGTGACTGCTCGTAAGTTAAGGGTTTGAAATGAAAACGGGAACCATGTTCTTGGAAACCACAAGCAGGTCACGTATTTCCAGTTTAGAAGAAATGCGACTGTGATCTTAAAAGAGACGGCACTGAGGCTGTTTATACTGTATGTTTCTGTTGTAGACATTTCCACTTCTGCGACCAGTGTGGCGAACAGTGGTACTGTAAAATAATGTCTCTAAGTTACTGTTTTGCTGGGATCGTAAGAAAACATTTCTTTCTCTTTGTGATATTTGGTCGTCATACAATATTTCCAAGTTCTTCAGTACAACAGTGAATTATTCTTTTGTCACTGAATTTCGCGTCAAGAGATGCAAGTTCAGTATACTGTCCTATAATGCACATATCACCGTCAAATTGCGCAAATGCGTTGCGTTACTGACCTTCACGTTCTTCATGCATAGCAAAAAAAAAAAAAAAAAGAAATTCAAATGGCTCTGAGCACTATGGGACTCAACTGCTGTGGTCATTAGTCCCCTAGAACTTAGAACTACTTAAACCTAACTAACCTAAGGACATCACACACATCCATGCCCGAGGCAGGATTCGAACCTGCGACCGTAGCAGTCGCACGGTTCCGGACTGCGCGCCTATAACTTCATGCATAGCAATAAAAGTACAACCGTAGGTAGTTTACCGATGCACATGGGAATGTTTTAAATTTTCGTTGGCGATTATCAGTGTCGGGTCGCAGACCTAAATTATGGGGGAGGCCAGGAAATACGTTGGAAAATCCCCTTTCCCTCGCTTTTTTAATGAACGCATCACCATCGCTATTACCACCACCACCACTACTACTACTACTACTACTACTACTACTACTACTACCACTACTACCACTAATACAAATCCTATTACTAAAATGACGACGACAACGATTACCACTACTACTAGTGCTAATAATGAGAGTAATAATAATAATAATAATAATAATTGCACTCACTTTTGTTTACAAGCATACTGGTAGGTTCAGCGTTTGAGCGTTGTTACTTGTAAAATAAAAGTTAACTCGATGATCCTTCTTCTTCTTCCCGAGTCTTTCGATGACGTCATCGTACCATGTGTTCGGTCTTTCAAGTATTCACGCTATTTTTCTTCAGCTGAGGTACAAGCAAGAGCTGATAAGCAGTCCTGAAAATACGTTTTTACACGTTTAAGACAAGAAAAACTCCTTTCAACTAAAGCACTTGTTGCAGGAATGGTAGCAGTTCGACAAAATAGTTTGAAAGCTTCTGGAAGAATTTGGTCCCTTTTATTCTCAATCATTCTTTTTATAACGTCTCCCAAACTGACAGTGTGAAACGAATCTGTAAACTGAGAACAAAATACAGTTCAGCTCTACGAGCAGCTGCGAGCAACTCAAACACGCACCAAACGTTTGTAACAACGAGTCCACACCGCCCACACGAAAATGCTGAACATAACTGACGAGCTGAGTGGTATCGCCTTATTTAAGGAAGAGTAGTTTATCACTATGTGAAAATAATGTTTCCAGTTGTATTACAGGGTTATCCAATATCTCTAAATACGCCTGTTTGGATTTTGACACCAATGGATCCCCAAGGTATTCATCCATCATCAGCTCTATTTATGGAAGCTTGCGAATTGGTTCAGCATTTCGTGGAATTTAAAAAGTCGATGAATTTATTTTGATTTTTTAAAGTTTTTTACGTAAGTTATGCATTCTGAGATAGATTTGTTGCAAAACTGCGCATCATTGTTTTTTCTGTAGAATACTAAAAAAGCAGTTCAATTTTGAAGAATATAGTTTGAAAAACAGAGAGAAGAAAAACAATGTCAAAGTGAACGAGGCTGTTTTTGAAACCGCAGACTTCTCTTGCAGTTGCTGCACTAGAGTCGGGACTGTTAATTCTTTCATTTAAAACTTCTGTTACCCCCGAACGGTTTTCATGAATAGCAGATACTATTCTGGCGCTACAGTTTCACCTCGTTTCACTGGTCGAAGGATATACACTGTCCAGAATTACTGTGCGTTTGGAAGACTGTTGGGAGAATGCAGGAATATCTTGAAGCGTAGAGAAAAAATCCTTACTGGGTTTATACCAGAACAACTCTTCTGCACAACTAAATATAAACAATATGTAAAACAATAACTCTCATCGTAGCTTGCGAGCCATTTCTCGTGCTAGAACGGAAGCACCATCATAGATTTGGGCTACTAGTTTGTTCTCCATGTTTAATTTTGACACATGCCACTCAACATAATGAATAAAGCAGCAGCAGCTCTAGCTTCTCTAACATCATGGAAACCGGGATGTTCTTAACTGTCGTCGTCGGAGTCCACTAGTCACAAAACGATGTGATGCGAATACATAGAAAGAAAGATCCCTTATCATTTAGCTACAAAATATCAGGTCAGCAACTGGAAGCAGTTAATTCCATAAATTATCTGGGAGTACGCATTAGGAGTGATTTAAAATGGAATGATCATATAAAGTTGATCGTCGGCAAAGCAGATGCCAGACTGAGATTCATTGGAAGAATCCTAAGGAAGTGCAATCCGAAAACAAAGGAAGTAGGTTACAGTACGCTTGTTCGCCCACTGCTTGAATACTGCTCAGCAGTGTGGGATCCGCACCAGATAGGGTTGATAGAAGAGATAGAGAAGATCCAACGAAGAGCAGCGCGCTTCGTTACAGGATCATTTAGTAATCGCGAAAGCGTTACGGAGATGATAGATAAACTCCAGTGGAAGACTCTGCAGGAGAGACGCTCAGTAGCTCGGTACGGGCTTTTGTTAAAGTTTCGAGAACATACCTTCACCGAAGAGTCAAGCAGTATGTTGCTCCCTCCTACGTATATCTTGCGAAGAGACCATGAGGATAAAATCAGAGAGATTAGAGCCCACACAGAAACATACTGACAATCCTTCTTTCCACGAACAATACGAGACTGGAATAGAAGGGATAACCGATAGAGGTACTCAGGGTACCCTCCGCCACACACTGTCAGGTGGCTTGCGGAGTATGGATGTTGATGTAGATGTAGACTTGTCTGAAAGGTCTGTTGCTTCTTCCACAATGGAGGCAGAAAATCAGGTTCTGTGCAAACCTGGATGTATATATTCACAAATTTCTGCATTTGTACATACAATCAATAATTTCTGTATAGTTTTCGAAACTCCCCAGAAATATCCCATTTTCTTCCAGTGTACTTTCAAATCTTCGTGACTGTTCACCACAAGGCTCTGGAGTTTCCGGTATTCAGGGAATCTCCTGTCTCATCATGACCTCTGTAAGCTAGCTCCGGCTTACACAAAAGTATTGTCAATTAGAATTTTCAGGGCGTCTCTTTTAACTTTCGCTTCATTGTCGTGCCTGATTGTCATCAGTTTGTGATACTCGTCAAGTAGATCTGAGGTATTAAACGCTTGTTTCGATAGTTCTTTAAGTGAGGTAAAGTTACTTAGATGATCTTTAGAAGAAGCATGCCGTGCTAAACCTCTAAAAACATGCTTCAGGTCGTCGAAAGCCTCAGAGGTCTGTACTGTTTCGCTTGTGCTTAACAGAAAACATGGCCAGCAGAATAATTCTCGTTTTGTGGGATTAGCACATAACCACTTATGCAGTTCATACCATAAACTTTGGAATGCACATGTTTTGCGCTTGTATATCCTACAAGGAAGTAATGATGTCCTCACTCGAAAGCGTTACATCAGTACTGGTATAAAGTTATGCTTCATCCACGTTCACTGCACACGGGATAATAAAGAAGAGAAACCCGGAGAGGCGGCACGACATCTACGGGCCTCCCGTGCTACCGAAGCACACAGTAAGACAGCTGCGGCAGCCTGTGCCGCCTCTTCTGTCCCTAGTTGTGACCTCATGGTTGCCACGGAAACCGAGCGTTTTCAGGTGGCCTGTCATGTGTCTGGCCTCCTCCGCCAAATGCTTCGCACCTCTGTCGGCCTTATACTGTCCTCTGCCTTAGATTGAGGTTAAGTTTTCTCACTTTGAATTGATCTCTAGTGCTGGCGGTTTTGAAGAAATAACACAAGCTAACATATTTTGCGCTCGCAGGCCAAAGTGCATGAAGTTTTATTGTAAAAGTAATTATTGCTACTGCTACTACCGCCACCACCAGCTTCACCACAGAAAAGTGAGGAGGCCGAGCCTCCCTAGCGTCCTCTGATCAGCCGCCACTGACAAATATACTCTATTACTTGCCTGTAGTACAAACAGAAACGATGTTGACAATAGGTTACGAAACCGTAATGACTGTACAGATCTAGAAGTGACAGGTTCATCCTGTCGTGATCAGCACTCACAGATCGCTCATAAATGATGCAGATATTTACTGAAAGGTGCTATTGCTGACAAAGACATTTGGACAACAATTTCGCTTCATCTAATGAGCGACATCTTTCACCAGATGTAAATAATTCCGAAGTAATGAATATGGGCTTGGTCGCAGCAGCCATAGTGGTTAATTACGACGTTAGAGACAAACCATCGATGTCTCTGATTCCTATAAAATTTCTGGGTATAGCCGTATGACGCGAACGAAGTGCGAAAAATACTCAGAATACCTCACAGGAAAATCCCGTGCGCAACTTCGGCTTGGAAGAATTCAAGGTGTGAGTGTAACTGCAAAGCAAGCTGCTTACATAGTGCCTCGTGTGAACGCTGCGCAGTTAGAATGAGAGGCTATTCATTGCAGACAGTAGGAATCTTAATAGCGCTGTGTGCTATTGCCCGTGAGCTCTATAAAACGAAGAACAAATCTCTCGTGAATGGTAACCGAAAACATTTTCCGAGCCGCCATTCGAGGCATGTCACAGAAGAACCAGCTGAGACCAACGCAACTTTCTCGCAAGATGCAGTAAATGAGTTTAACACTAAATATAAACAGAAAATGATGTGCCGTCAGGATTATGTCTTACGTTTTCATAAAACTCAAGCAGCAGCATTTGAATGAGAACACTCTAAGTAGACCTAGAAAAAAATATTAAAACTTTTTAAAAAAATGGTTCAAATGGCTCTAAGCACTATGGGATTTAACATCTGAGGTCATCAGTCCCCTGGACTTAGAACTACTTAAACCTAACTAACCTAAGGACATGACACACATCCATGCCCGAGGCAGGATTCTAACCTGCGACCGTAGCAGCAGCGCGGTTCCATACTGAAGCGCCTAGAACCGCTCGGCCACAATGGCCGGCTATTAAAATTAAACCGATATAAAGCTGATACCTCTTTTAGCAAATAAAACACTCATTTCAGTTATTGTAAACGTAACAGCAGTCAGATGCGAAAGTGTTCTGTTGCTGTTAAATCTGGTGAATATGGAACGCGAATCACAGTCAGCACTGTAAATTAATTATTTGTGGGAGCAAAATTCTCCTGAGGATGCAGTCCGTCCAAGAGAGGAATGTACTGTGGAACGGCGCTTTGTTATCTACGATACTGTCGACGTAGAACTGCGTTTGAAAGAAATCAATTTACAATTATTAGCAGTTATGATGCAATAACAACTCAACTTTTTTTCCTGACAGAGAATCATTGCGCCTTCAGCTGCCTGGTACACCATGGCTATATGCTGCCACATGCTCTAATAATCTCTGAAAACGTTACAAAACATAGCATTTGTAATAGTCAACACCGCAATTGTGATGTTTCAGTCTACGCTGCATAAAATGATGAGGCAGAACCTTATGACCACAGCTCACCGCGATATAGAATACTGTCTCGTGGTGTAATGCTGCCACGTGACGCAGTAAGGAAAATATATAAGCAGAGCAGAGGCGAATGGGGAGTCAGTCTAGCGACGATACGTGACATAAACGGGATAATCGACTGACATGAATGACTTCGAGAAAGGGATGATTGTTATGGCCCAGCACCTGGATACCAGCATCTCGGAGATAGCGAAGCTGGTCTGCTGTTCACGAACTACGCTACGAGCATATGTGGGAAGTGTCTGAAGTACGGCGAAGCCACGAATAGGCGGCAAAGTAATGAGAATGAGACTTTCACTCTGCAGCGGAGTGTGCACTGATATGAAACTTCCTGGCAGATTAAAACTGTATGCCGGACCGAGACTCGAACTCGGGACCTTTGCCTTTCGCGGGCAAGTGCTCTACCATCTGTGATACCCAAACACGACCCACGCCCCGTTCGCACAGCATTGCCCGCGAAAGCCAAAGGTCCCGACTTCGAGTCACGGTCCGGCACACAGTTTTAATCTGCCAGGAAGTTTCAGGCGACAAATTGTTGGACTTCAACGCATCGCCACAGAACGTAGAGGTCGGAGGATTGCCCACTCAATAAAGCAGGGTAGGCGGCCATCTGTGGCTGATCTGGCGACACAGTACACTGTTGGTACAGACGCAAGTGTTTCGGAGCACATCGTTCAACGAACTTTCTTGAAAATGAGACTCTGAAGTTGACGATTTCTGCATGTTCCCATGTTAACCCTGCTGCAGCGTCAATTACGACTGCAGAGAGTTCGGGAACATCGGATTAGATGTAGATCACTTTACCGGATGAATCACATTACTCGCTACATTAGGTCGATGCCCATGTTTTGATACGCGGCGTACGGATGCTCGAAATGTGCACCACGCCCCGGACGCAGGGTGGTAGCGGCTGTACTGTTCTATGGGGAAAGTCACGTGGGCTTCTATGTGATCTGTGGTAGCAGTCGAAGGCATCATGGCAGCTGCTGAATATATAAACACTATTGTGGATCGCCCCTATCCTTTTATGCTTGATGTTTTTCCCAACAACGATGGCATCTTCCATCAGCATAACTGTCCTTGTCAGAAAGCCGGATTCATGCTAAAATGATTTGAGGTGCGGAATAGCAAACTCAAGTTGATATCTTGGGCTCCAAATTCGCCTAATGTGAACCTGATGGAGAACATCTGGGCTGTCGGGCGCCAGCCCGTAATCCACAGGAATCACGTGAATTTTGCGTAGACATCGGGTGCAATGTTCCTCCGGCAACGTACAAGGCATGTCGAACACAGGATAAGCAGAATCGCAACTGTACTGCGTTCTACAGCTCCATCAGTACGCTATAAGCAGGTGATCATAACGTTGTGACTCATCAGCATATTACAGTTACGATGTCTTCATGTACTCTTCTCCTCGATTCAAATTTACCTAGTATTTCACACCTTTACATATCACGTGTCCCACCACACTAGAACTTCTCTTGTAACCATTGTCCTTAGACTCTTTCCTTCTGGTATACTACCTACCAACCCTTCATTAACCGTTCACGTAACTGCCATATCTGAAGCGCTTTCACTTCCTTCGTTACCGGTTTTCTCACTTTCCGCGTTCTAATTTCATACAGTGCTCTCCTTCGGCCGTTTAGTTTGAGACAGTTTCTCTTTGATTGTGCAGCACTGTCTCAGACAGGAAAACTCATTCAAATGATACTTCCTTTCCTTGATGTGGCTTATTTTGCTTATCTTCCTTGCCTCAGAAATGTTATTTGATTGCAGTATGCCTTTACGACAGGTACCGTTTTCATTGCTTGTTACTTGGCCGGAGACAATTGTGCTTCCATTCCACCAATTTTCTTCTACTCTCTGATTCGTGATGATTCACTTATGATTCATCTCCTGTCAAGTATCTCCTTCAAGCGCATAATGCTCAACGTATTCCTACGTCATTCTCTTGTGGCAATCGGACACCCATCTTTATACCCTTTCATTACACATTTTACTTCCGTCGCGGTAATCAAAGATGCAGATCTACTAGACTCGCGTTGAATTCTACTCAAAGAGAATAACACCTCGTTGTACTCGTACACTGAACCTCAACCCCGACGTAAGCACTACTGTGCAGGCGCTTACTTGTCAATCACAACGACTCCACTCGGTCATTTTGGTGAGGAACCATTTATGCTTCTGTAACACGCTATTTGTTTATGCTGACATCTCCACTAAACCAACTTCTTTACCTTAGATTTAACATACGCCATGGATCCAGCGGGGCTTTCGTCAACAATTGCAATTTCTGCATTTGTGTCGCCATAGTTTCCGTAGTTGCAGTATGATTACATAAAGCATTTAAATCAGACTATGCAGCTATTAAAAATGTATCTTTATTTTTATGGTAATGTAAACAAGGATATTTAGTTGTTGCACAGATCGATCTTAATACCTTAAGCGATCATAGTTCAAAGGTACATTTCGCTACTTGTGACGTGGCGTTCTTGATAAAAGCATTGGGCCCGGTAGATCCATGGTTCTAACTTTCATCATTTCAACGAAACTTAATGGTCGTGTTATTTAATATATCAAGGCTGATTCAAACCGGATGTTAATGGAGCGGAAAGGAACCAAACGGTATGACACCGTCAAATGCAGATGTGTTTGCACTAGACGAAACTTCAACACAACGTCACCCCGCTTAACACAGTACTGCACGGTGCAGGTGAGGATATGAGATAACGTCCGTGATACATAAAATCAGAATGTTACAAAGCAAGTAGAGTTTAGCAATGACCAAAGTAAAATTCGTATAGGATTTTCTTGACGAACGTCGTGTTGTAAATGTTCCACAAGGCTGAGAAACGAGGGAATAAGAAAAGGATCGTCTAACCTTTATCCTCTACCCCTAACTTTTTTCCAAGTGTCCAATAATGTCAACTAAAATATTTTAGTCCACAAACAGAGCTGACTTTCTCGCTATTAACGAATGCATTTTTAAAGAAATTTTGCAACTTGTTTATCTTGTAGGTACGCACATCGTAGGTGTTTGCTTTG